>NC_083874.1:37279534-37582564 GCF_032452875.1 Bos javanicus
CAGGCCTGAATAACAAGAAACACTAAAAGAAATTCTTCAGTCTGAATGACTGAAGGCAACTCAGGTCTACAGAAAAGATGGGTATGAGTAAAATATGGGTAAAAATAAGAGTATGCAAAAATTTTCCTTTCTTCTCTTAATTTAAAGAAGATATATGATTACTTAAAGCAAACGTTACCTCACTGTATGGAGTTTATGTTAATAATAAAGTATTAATGTTGGTTCATCAGTTGAATCAAAAGGACTCACTAAAGCAAGATATTAAAATAGGAGAAACTATGCAGGGAGAGATGGAATAGATGGAAACTCTACTTTCTGTTCAGTTTTTTGGTAAACCTAAAATTGCTATAAAAATAAAGTCTATAAAATTTAATTACTGACATAAGGTAATATAAAGGTGATTATATCATGACTCCAATTTTTAAAAAACTGGTGCAACAGCAATCCTAACATTAAGCAAAATCGTCTTTAAAACAACAACAATAAAATGTCTGTATTCTCAGACATATGTAAAAATTCCTAAGAAAGTTTCAAAACCAAACACTAGAACCAGGAAATGCATTTAGCAAAGTCACAGGCTACAGGGTCAATATTAAAGTATAAATTGGGAGAACAGGATTGACACATACACACTACTATAGAGATACTAAATAACTAATAAGAAACTACTGTATAACACAGGGAACCCTACTCAATACTTTGTAATAATATATTTGGAAATAGAATAAAAAAGAGTAGATATATGTGTATGTGTAACTGATTCACTTTGCTCTATGGCAGAAACTAACACAACATTGTAAATCAACTATACTCCAATAAAAATTAAAAAGTAAATTTTAGTGCTATATACTACCAACAATTCAGAAGTGATATTAAGAAAATAATTCCACTCACAGGAGCTTTAAAAAAATTCCTTAGCTATAAATTTAGCTACAAAAGCACAAGATCTACACACTAGGAACTACCAAACATGATTAAGAGAATTTAAAGAAAATGAAAATACATAGCTACATTCCATATTTATACACTGAAAGACTCAATATTGTTAAAGTGGAAAATTCCCCCACTTCATCTGATTAAATGCAATCTCTAACAAAATCACAATAAGTATATTTTTTTTTAGAAATTGACAAGCTGGTTCTAATTTATATATGGAAATGCTAATGTAAAGCAGGCAAAATAATTTTGAAAAAAAAGAACAAGGTCAAAGGAATTACACAACCCAATTGAAGAAACTTGCTATAAAGTTACAATAATCAGAATAGCGTGGAACTGGTCTAAAGATGAACTTCTACATCAATGCAGCAGAAGAGAAAGTCAAGAAACAAACTCTTTCATTTATGACAAATTGATTTTAGACAAAGGTGAAACCCAAAATCATCTGGAGAAAAGGTTAATTCATGTAAACATCTAACTGTTCCAACATTCCCTGTTGAAAGACTACCTTTTCCTCTATAAAACATCTAGAAGAAAATATACATACAAGAAAATCTTTTCGATCTTGAGCTAGGCAAAATTTTCTAGATATGACACTAAAAACAATCATATAAAAGAAAAATTTGATAAACTGGATCATCAAAGTTAAAAACTTCCGCTTTTGAAAAAGACATCATAAAGAAAGTGAAAAGACACACCACTCACTGGGAGAAAATATTTGCAAATTTGATAAAGTACTTGTATCTAGAATATGTAAAGAACTGTAATAATTCATTAATAAGAAGACAGTGCAAGAAAAATTTAATTCCAATACTCAAAACTAACCTTTTTAAGATCCACATAAGCTGTCTTACTATTTATTCTTTACAACTTTGGGAATACTTTCACGAGAACAAAGAGGTTTCAATTGGACTTAACTATCACTAGAGAGTAAGTCATCATAATTTCTTAACTGTGCTCTATGCCCTCCTCAGTATCCCAGGGAACATTAACATTTTCTTTCTCCCTTTCACCATATCTCTCTTTGGAATTATCACACACTTATCAGTGCTGGCTGATGCGCTGAGGCTTGCCCATATCCACCTTCTCGCTAAAGGGCATGCACAGATCAATGGACTCAGTACATCTCACAAACCTGCTACACAGTTTTGTTTTGTTTTGTTTTGTTTTGTTTTGTTTTTGGAGGGGCGTTGAACTGTCTTCCTGCCTAGTTATTTTCTCTCTGGTAAGAAAAACTCTGAAAAATAAACAAAAGACTCCAAAAATTCACCCTTATTTGCTTCTTGACTTGCTATCCATTTAAACAAAGAATGGTGCCTAGAACTAAAACATTACATCCAAAACAATCAGCTGGACCATCTCAAAGAGTTCACTAAACTGAAAGTATGAAAAAAAAATTAGGAATAATTTTATAAAAGCAGAAGATATCTCATTAACTTTCAAAATGCAGCAATATAAAATTCACAATGCACAGCCCAAGGTCAAAAGATGCAGATATCCTTACTTTTTCAGTTAAAGACTAATAATTAGTACTACAAATCTAGGAACGCTTCTTCATAAAACTTTTAAGGAATCTTGAACACAGAGGCTCTGACCAGGAGTTTGACTGACTAGCAGTGTAAACAAGAGTGACAGCCTAACCATGAACATCCTCAACAGTAAGATAAAGCAATTGGTGTTTAATTAGAAGACAGTCCCTTTAAAACAAACCAAAAATTTACAAACTATCATGGGATAGTAGGCAGGTTAACAGTACTTCAAAACATTAACAACCAAACATACCACAAATTTTAAAATATGATTGTTCACTTGATAGATTTTTTAATGAAATAATTGTGCATATTTGAAAATCTGGGCTAACAGGTGAATGTTAATATTATTTATTTAGTGTTGAGATAAATGCTTGGGAGAAGGGGACGACAGAGGATGAGATGGTTGGATGGCATCACCAACTCGATGGACATGAGTTTGAGTAAGCTCTGGGAGTTGGTGATGGACAGGGAAGCCCAGCATGCTGCAGTCCATGGGGTTGTAAAGAGTTGGACACGACTGAGCAACTGAACCAAACTGAAGGCTTGGGTTACATATGGATCCATGGATCCTCAGTAATCTCTCTCTCTTGCTTTTCTCACAGAATCCAAGGCCACAGTTCAGAAACTCTGATCTACACAGACATTTTTGTATCATCCCCTAACATTCCCAAAGTTTATGACTCTATGATGCCTATAATTCCTATGATTCTCTCCAAGAACAAAAGGGAAAAAAAGAATCAAAAGGCAAAGATAAGTACGGTCACCTTGCAGTCATTCACTCATAAGTAGCTTAGAATTCCTTGGCTTCCCAATGGAATGTTTCAAAACCCATGTAAGTCTCCTAAAGAACATGAACACAGTGGAATATGTTCAAGAAACTCAGTTCCTGGGTTTCTTATATGAGACTCTAAGACTTGACTCTTGTTTTATAGATAACTATAGACAACTATTAAGTGCACTGTTATGTCTTATTTTCTAAACTACCCCTTTCATGAGGCTTCTACTGATTAAGAACCAACAATAACTCTCACAATTGCCTATATCAGAAGATTCAGCTTTGATGTCTGGCTTTCAAAATTAGGATAATCTGGATTCTAGCCACACATTCAACAAATTTGAGATAACCTTAAGACCAAAACTTGACAAAAAAACAGTATAAAAAAGGAAAAATAGAGACTAATTTCATTCCTTAATTAAAAAAAATTCTAACTATCAAAATATTATCAAATTCACGAGTATATTTAAAAAATCAGAAATATAAATTGAGTTTACCCAAGAATAAGATGATGGCTCAACAAGAGAAAAATAACCAACATAATTCCCTACTTTATAAAATAAGAAGCAAATATCACAGGGCACAAAATCCTAAGACTGCTTCAACAGATGCTAAAAATTATTTGGTATTTTTACTAGCTATTTGTTTTAGTTTCCTATGGCTGCTGTAAAAAATTACCACAAACTTGATGGCTAAAAACAACAGGAATTTATTCACTCACAAAACTTGAAAACAGTGACACGGAGCCAACATCGAGGTGTCGGGGGGCTATGCTCCCTCCAGGAATCTATTTCTTGCCTCTTTTGGCTTCTACTGACAGACAGTATTCCTTGACTTGTGGCCATCATCATTCTGGTCTCTACCTGAGGGACACCACCAGCTTCTCTTATGTCCACTCGTGTCAAATCTCCCTCAGCCCTCTCTTATAAGGACATTTTTTTACTGTATTTAGGGCCTATCCAGACGATCCAGAATAATCTATCTCCAGACATTTAACTTAACACTACAAAGATCTATTTTCCTTATAACATTACAGGGTCCACAGATTAGCAACTGATCTCTTTGGGGACCCATTATTCTTTAAAAAGAAAAGACAAAGCAATTTTACTCTCTATTAGTTGGTTAGGGCTATCATAACAAGCTACTGCAGATTGGGTGGCCCGAACAACAGACATTTACTTTCTCACAGTTCTAGAAGCTCAAGATGTAGGTGCCAGCATGGTTGGTTTCTATTGAGGCCTCTCTACTTGCCTTGCAGACAGCTGTCTTCTCGCTTGGTCTTTTCTCTGTCACATGCATGATCTCTTCTCTGTGTGCATGCAATCCTGGTGTCTCTTCCTCTTCTTATGAGGACATCTCTTATATTGGTTTAGGGACTCACCCTTACAACCTCATTTAACCCTTTAAAGCCCCTTCCTATCTCCAAATACAATCATATTAGAGGCTATGGCTTCAGCATATAAATTTGGGGGGAACAGAATTCAGTCCACAAAGCTCTCTAAGTAGGTTCACATCAGGGAGGAGTCAAGGACCTACTCAAGGCTAGCTAAAATTTTCTAACCACAAAAGAATGAATGGAAGTTCTATTTGAGTCTTTAATACTTTACTACCCAAGATTGGGCCTAATGGGTTCTTACGGTATCTATTCCTTCTTATATCCTTCTCTCATCAAGATACTGCTTCCTGGAAATATGGTTCCACTTTTCCTGTTTTCTGAAAATGTTTCCCAAACCTCAATCAGAAAAACTCCTTCCTAAAGCTAGCCCATATTCTGTTCATGAACTTTCAAATAAAAATACTGTAGGTTTTGTCTACCAAGTTGGGTCAATTTATTTAGAAAACTGTGTTATGTTGTCATTAGCAAGTATCTTCAGAAACTGTGTAAAGCAAAACCATTTTTGTGAAAATTTATAAACAACCCAAATCTACACAGGAATCAAAATCTGTAAGTTCACTGTTAAGCAGTTGATTTTGGGTGGTAGAATCAGAGTGGATTTTTTTTTCTTTTATATCTCAGAATTTAAAAACTCTTTCATAAAAATATACACATCTTTGGGTTTTTTACATGGCTATTTAATGACTATGTTTACTCAAAAGGACCTTCAAAAGGATCTATTAAAATCTATCATCTGCACCCCCTCTGCATCTTTCTGAATCTTAGTCCTAATTTAAATGTTCATCTTTTCTGTACTAAAGATACAGCACAGAAATTATAAGCTATAATAAAAACTTAAATAAAATATAGAGCTGCTATATTTAATTTATATCCACTTTAGAAAGTTCTATCTGGACATATATAAAATTTACTGGTGATTAACTATGAAGTTTGTAATAATTTTGGTGAAAATACAAGTCTTAATTAAAAACACAACCTAATATTTTGGAAATTGTTTCAATGAGAACATGAGATTTGTCTTATGTTTCTACTGAAAGCATAAGAACAAAACTTTCTGGTTCATATAAATATTATATACATGCTATGTGTATTTTATGTGATCAGCCTTTCCTCACTCTTGTAAAGTATATCATTCAGAAGTAAAAAATCTCCTGAATCAACAGAAAATCTTACTAACAAATACTACAAAATTTACACTAAAAATTCAAATTTTCCCCTCAATGTAAAATCTTCTGATCAGTTTGCTATCTATTCCTTTTCCAACAATAAAAACTTTTAAATAATGGCTAAAAATATAAATCTAAGGAAAAAGAATTGCCTTAAAAAATGCTTCTTCTATATGCAAAAACCTTGTGTCAAAAATATTGGACACTGTGTTCTTTTATGATTAAACCTCTAATCTAACTGGGAAAAGTTATTAATGCTATAATGGTCTGGGTTGCCTTACTTTAAAACAACTGTCCCTGTGGCATCAATTCTGTAAATGATAAGGCTTCTCCTTTCCCCAGGGGCAACTTCAGGAGTGACTTTTCCAGTCTGAGCTCTATATTAAACAGGAAAAATACTGTTTTTCTTCTACATACTCAGTCTATCTTCTAATACTCAACCAAAATTTCCTTCACAGAGGAAATCTTCATTTGAAATAAAAAAACACACACTAGATTGACCTAAACAATTAGGCCATATTAAAATAGTGATTATAAGGAAATGAGAATAAGGAAAAAAGCCATTTATTTTTAAATACAGCACCAGCACTACATCTGCATAGGCTTCCCTGGTGGCTCAGACGGTAAAGAATCCACCTGCAGTGCGGAAGACCTGGGTTCAATGCCTGGGTTGGGAAGATCCCCTGGAGGAGGGCATGCAACCCACTCCAGTATTCTTGCCTGGAGAATCCCCATGGACAGAGGAGCCTGGAAGGCTACAGTCCATGGGGTCACAAAGAGTCGGACACAATTGAGCAACTAAGCACACACCTGCATAAACAAAATATGATATCTTCACAAACTTTTAAAAACTGCTCCCTTCTATAAAAGTTAGATGGAGTAGGGTATCACTTAATAGTATTTTCTATCATATTCCCTTCAACTAAATGAACTTGACTATAAGGCACTAATACTAGCTATAACATTTAAAATATGCTGAGGTATTATCTATTATATAGACTTTCTTCATAGGCTTAGATCTTTATAAAATGCTCATTATACAACATTTTCATTTCTTTTTCTCATATTCCACAACACACAAATTTGATATCATTCACAGAATTAACTAACCACTATTTTAAAACAAGGTTACAGCAAAATTAGAGAGTGCAAAAGTAGAATTATGGTATATCTACAAAATATACTCTCTCTAAAGAAACCAAATCAAAGTAAAAACTATATTACAGATGGCTTAACTACCCAAATTATTAAGAAAAATAAGGAAACATCTCTAGTGACAAAAAAAAAAGCTATATAGAAAAGACCTTCAGTATTTCAACCAATTTTCAGTCTAGTAATTGGTGATGAATAAGAAGAAACAGAGGTATAAGAAATCTACTGCACTCACCTTTTACACAGAGTTATGTAATATAGGTCACATTTCTCCCAAATGATAGAAAAGCTCGCTGACAGGATGGCATATATTTCACTGGGAACATTTCCGTATATATATATAAAGGCCTGGGAGCCTAGACCTTGATTTAACCACAGATAAATGGGGAAATGGAAACACTGAAAAGGGAAGGGATCAGAGATTCACCAGAGAAGGCAATGGCACCCCACTCCAGTATTCTTGCCTGGAAAATCCCATGGATGGAGGAGCCTGGTAGGCTGCGGTCCATGGGGTTGCTAAGAGTCAGACACGACTGAGTGACTTCACTTTCACTCTTCACTTCCATGCATTGGAGGAGGAAATGGCAACCCACTCCACTGTTCTTGCCTGGAGAATCCCAGGGATGGGGGAGCCTGGTGGGCTGCCGTCTATGGGGTCGCACAGAGTTGGACACAACTGAAGTGACTTAGCAGCAGAGATTCACAGATATCAATGCAATTCAACTTAACAAATACTGAGCACCTATTACTGCCTGGTTTTAAAGGTCTCAAAGAACACCTTGAACAAGCTACTCTGTTTCAGTTTCCTCATCAAAATGGCAGTATTATTTATCTCAAATGAAGTAATATGATAAAGTGCCAGTAACAAGTCAACACCCCTACTAATTCTAGTATTTTCACTAATTAACACAACCATTGTGCTCTGTTTGGTGACAGAATAAAAATCTTGTCCTTAAAATTTTAATTCCTAAGTCAGCAAAATAACTCCACATTTGCTCATTAATGTAGTGATAAATTTTATGACCTTGGGTGTTCGAATTTTGAAATAAATTACTCATTGTCTAATTAAAAATATTAATTAATGTCAGATCATAATTACATCTTCTAATCTTCTTGTTCATCTTCAACTCTAGAGTTCCACTTTCTAGGAAGTTTGTTTCCCTTTAGGCAACACAAAGATCCAAGGAGCAACAGCTAAGTTTTAAAGAATTCTGATTCTATCACCAAGTCCAGTTCAAATAGGACAAAATATTCACATACCCTCATAATAATCAACCATGGTTTAGTCTATATATGATACTACCATTTTCTGTATGATAAGATCCTATTTCTACAGAACGTGTTAGGGTTTAGTACTTCCATAAAAGCCAGTATTTTCTTTATAAAAAAAAAGATAGATATTTTCTGAATATGAAAATTTTATACAGTCCAAAACTTTTTTAAAATTGTTCTACTCCATGAAAAAACTGCATGCAAAATATGATAAATCCCTTCTTTCCCCCTTTAATAATGAACTCAGGTACATAAATAATAAAACTATGCAAAGCATCATTCACATTTTATCAATCACATTCACTCAGTGACACTGCATTTGCATTAAAATATGAATGCACATAAAAAGAAATACCACTATATTATGAAAAGGCCACAAACGTTCTGGACTGTAAAATTAAAATAAGATTGATAAATAAACACATGTGGTATCCTCATTTCTCCAGAGGTACATGCTGTATATCAAGGAAATGAGATGGCAAACGTTTACTCTATATAAGACACTTCTGAAAAGGTTTCAAAATGAACCCACTGGTACTTAACCCTTCTTGGGTTACAGACTTGACAGTACTCATAAATGACACAGACATCTTCTCAGAAAAAAAATGTGTATGTGCACATACACAAAATGTAGCAATTTCAGGACTTTCACAGACCTTCTGGAGACAGAACCCATACAGATTAAATATCCTTACACAGACCTTTGATATTCAGTGAGTATTTTCACAGTGACCCAAAGGGTCAAGGCCGGTGGTAACTGGCCATTCTGTAGAGGCCCACATTTGAATCAAACTAAAATAAAGCTGGAAACGGATATGAAATAGCAAATCACCCAGCTAGTGAAGGAGCCTGGCATTCACCTCTCAGTTTGACTCTGGCATCTTTACAACTCATTATTAGTAGAATAAATATCAAGGAGTGCTTGGTGCTAATCATTAATATATTCAGAAGGTCTTTGAACTTCTCACAATAAAAAGAGTACACTGTGCTTTCATATCCTAAGCCTCCTTGGCAAGTAATATCACGAGTCTCTAAAAGATAACAAGAAATAAAGTATACGATCTCCATAGATAGCTATTTGTTAACATATTTATTAAATTCACATCCTCTAGAAGGAACTTTAATCATAGTGTAGTTTATAGAGATAAAAGATACAAACCCAATCTTCTAAGAGAAATCAATATGATACACCAAGTTTATTCCTGAAAACACTGACCACAAAGAACTGTGACGGATATTTTATTATAGACACCCTAAAACAAGTTAAATATCAGATATATTTACACAATTCTTTATTTCTTATAAAGTTCTAATTGGGTTTACTGATAGCCTTCAATGTCTGTTCTAACTTACACAACAATTTCATGTTAAAACAATTAGAAATCCATTTAATTTTCTTAAAGAAGATTGGGATGAGAAAATGTGATTTGCTGTACCGTGCTTAGTCATTCAGTCATGTCCAACTCTTTGCAACGCCATGGATTGTAGCCTACCAGGCTCCTCTGTCCATGGGGATTTTCCAGGCAAGAATACTGGAGTGAGTTGCCATGCCCTCCTCCAGGGGAGTCTTCCCGACCTAGGGATCAAATCCAGGTCTCCCACACTGCAGGTGGATTCTTTACCATCTGAGCCACCAGGGAAGTCCAAAATGTGATATATTCATTATCTATCATAATTTCAACAAAATACCCAGAGTATTTCTTGAAATAGTGTACAGTTGGAATGATTATTTTTTAAAAATCAGAACTTCTATTACACCTATAACCTTGGCCTACCATTTTATATCTTCCATTACTCACCTCCTCACCCCAAGATCCTTTCCGCCAGGACAACATGGCACTTCAGTGCCTCCTGTCATTGGAACCTCTTTTTTTAATCTTCATTCCTCTTATAAGCCCCAAAAAGCCCCAGCCCCAAGCAAAAAGGGCCACCACCACAGGCTTAGATATGCGGGTATATTCATTCTTACTCCTCACAAGACAGAAGGGTGCCTGGGGAGAGGATTACCACTTTTACTCCTAGAACTTTAAGAGGGGAAAGTACAGTTGACCCTCCATATCAGCAGGTTCTGCATCTGTGGGTTCAATCAACTCCAGATCAAAACACTTGTAAAAAAAATTACAGAGTCCCCAAAAACAAAACTTGAATTTGCCATGCACCAGCAACTATTCACATAGCATTTACATTGTATTCATAACCATTTACATAGCATTTGCATTCTATTAGGTATTAAAAGTAATCTAGAGATGATTTAAAGTGTATGGGAGGAAGAGTGTACGTTACATGAAATACCACACCTTTTTATACAGTGGACTTGAGCATCCGCAGATTTTGAAATCCACAGTAAGTCTGGTAACCAAAGGACAAAGTTTAGGGCTTTTCAAATTGAAACTCTAGCTATATTTTTCCATCAAACCACTGCTAAAGATGCTTGTTTCACTCCAGGTACTATTTATATTACTCTGAGTTACATTATGAATCTCATCAACTTTGAGAGCTAAATCAGAAACTCAAATCATATTTATCTAATTGTTTTTCAGGAGAAAGAAGTTAGAATTAAAATATCAATGGCTTCCTGAGTATGCTGTGTAACTCTACTAAGTAGTTTACACAAATTCTCATTTAATCAACAAAATGAAGTAGAAATTATCTCTATTTAACAAGACCTAAGAAAACCAAGGCTTAAATGGGTAAATTATAACAACTTGCCAGGGCTAGAATTCAAATGCAGTTCAAGTCTCTGCTCTTAGCCACTACACTTCATTATCTTATATGTATATTTAAAGTTTCAAATATCACTGTATAATATAATCTTATATCATGAATTGTTGCATGCAAGTGTGTATATAAAATGCAGTTACAAACAGATATGCATCAAACTTTTCTGACCTTCAAAATCGATGTATTTTAAAATTTCCACATATTTGAAAAGCAACTGAAAAACTTCATCTATGTATGTGATTTGAGCCTCACTAGAAATTCCTTTACATAAATTTATATTAATACACTAATGAATAAAAATAGCAAGCTAAATAATCATTACCAAGCTCTTTCACATAACATGATTTCCCGGTAATGTCCAGTTCAGTTCAGTCGCTCAGCCATGTCCAAGTCTTTGCAACCCCATGAACTGCAACACACAAGGCCTCCCTGTCCATCACCAACTCCCGGAGTCCACCCAAACCCATGTCCATTGAGTCAGTGATGCCATCCAACTATCTCATCCTCTGTCGTCCCCTTCTCCTCCTGCCAGCATCAGGGTCTTTTCCAATGAGTCAGCTCTTCATATCAGATGGCCAAACTATTGGAGTTTCAGTGTCAACATCAGTCCTCCCAATGAACATTCAGGACTGATCTCCTTTAGGATGGACTGGTTGGATCTCCTTGCAGTCCAAGGGACTCTCAAGAGTCTTCTCCAACACCACAGTTCAAAAGCATCAATTCTTCAGCGCTCAGCTTTCTTTATACTCCAACTCTCACATCCATACATGACCACTGGAAAAACCATAGCCTTGACTAGACAGACCTTTATTGACAAAGTAATGTCTCTGCTTTTGAATATGCTATCTAGATTGGTCATAACTTTCCTTCCAAGGAGTAAGTGTCTTTTAATTTCATGGCTGCAATCACCATCTGCAGTGATTTTGGAGCCCCCAAAAATAAAGTCTGACACTGTTTCCACTGTTTCCCCATCTATTTCCCATAAAGTGATGGGACCGGATGCCATGATCTTCGTTTTCTGAATGTTGAGTTTTAAGCCAACTTTTTCACTCTGCTCTTTCACTTTCATCAAGAGCTTCTTTAGTTCTTCTTCAGTTTCTGCTGTAAGGGTGGTGTCATCTGCATATCTGACATTATTGATATTTCTCCCGGCAATCTGGATTCCAGCTTGTGCTTCTTCCAGCCCAGTGTTTCTCATGATGTACTCTGCATAGAAGTTAAATAAGCAGGGTGACAATATACAGCCTTGACGTACTCCTTTTCCTATTTGGAACCAGTCTGTTGTTCCATGTCCAGTTCTAACTGTTGCTTCCTGACCTGCATACAAGTTTCTCAAGAGGCAGATCGGGTGGTCTGGTATTCCCATCTCTTTCAGAATTTCCCAGTTTATTGTGATCCACACGGTCAAACGCTTTGGTATAATCAATAAAGCAGAAATAGATGTTTTTCTGGAACTCTCCTGCTTTTTTGATGATCCAGAGGATGTTGGCAATTTGAGCTCTGGTTCCTCTGCCTTTTCTAAAACCAGCTTGAACATCTGGAAGTTCATGGTTCACGTATTGCTGTAGCATGGCTTGGAAAATTTTGAGCATTACTTTACTAGCATGTGAGATGAGTGCAATTGTATGGTGGTTTGAGCATTCTTTGGCATTGCCTTTCTTTGGGATTGGAATGAAAACTGACCTTTTCCAGTCCTGTGGCTGCTGCTGAGTTTTCTTAGCAATGTATCAGGCATTAAAACTGAATTTGCTTAGTTAATGGCAATTTCAAATAACATAAACTTTTATACTTCATTTTATTTCCCCATACCTCCAGTTATACTCTTGCAGAAGAAAGAAACTGTAGTACAGTATTTTCTCAGTAGAGATACTTTATAAGGTATGAGAATATTTTAGTCTTTATACTTTCATTGAAGGCAAAAAAAGAGGATGGCAGAGGATGAGATGGTTAGATAACATCACTGACTTTGAGCAAACTCTAGGAGACAGTGAAGGACAGGGAAGCCTGGTGTGCTGCAGTCCATGGGGTTTCAAAGAGTTGGACATGACTTAGCAAATATTTTCATTACATTAAAAATTAATACTACTGTATTTTAAATTTTTACACAATTTTTATTTCTTTGCAATTTTTCTTTTTAATATGCACTGATTTTTGAAATTTATTAATCTTGGCAAGATGGAACTGTCATGTTACCATTCTGACTGTTATATGATGTCAACTTTTAAAGAAACCTACTTAACCAGCTAGAATAGGCCATAATACGGTTTCACTTTGTCACTATTGCAAATGTAACAATCATCCTATTGTTACTGAACTCAGGTTCAGCTGCTCACTGCTCAAAAGCCAATAGTGGAGAGGCAAATGTTGGCAGAAAGAAAGTTACTTTAATAAGAAAGCCTACCAACTAAGGAGATGGTGGACTCATGTCCCCAAAACCAACTCTAAAGATTCTGCTCAGCTATGTGATTTTTAAAGGGAAAAGGGGGAAGTGATCTCAGTTAATCATTGAAGCAGATGGTTAGGTTCTGCATCATTTTCCATTGTGTGCAGGATGGCTGACAGTTAACTATCTTTCTTCAGATGTTATTATGCCCATGCGGTCTGCCTGCAGGATTGCTAAGGGGGCTGCTGGAGTTAGAGAGCAAGGCATTCTTTAATTAACTACTTAATTCTTCACTCCTACTTCTTTCAGTCGAGGGAAAGAATCAACAGGTTAGGCAAGGTATTGTGTGCATTTAGTAGAATGTAAATCAGGAGTTAGGTTAAATGTTACCTAGTGATCTCATTTTTATACTTAAGGCTTAACAGGGACAAAAATTGACAAACAGGAAAGGGGCAAAGAGCTAAAAGAGCTACTTACAAATCCCTACTTGTCAGACAACATTTCATTTCTATGCGATTAGGGGGAAAAGTCCATCTTCCATAATTTCTTCACACTGACATACGATGTTGTATAACTAGAGTGGAAGACAGGTCTGTGGTGCCTCTTTGCTCACAATTTTAGTTGCCTTCTTATATATACAGGCAAAACAAGGTACAATTATTTTGATGCCCACAAACATATAGATTATTAAGAGCAATTGTGTTAATTTCATTCTCTGAAGATCAGTTCTTCAAATAGTGCTAGCTATAGATTCAGTACTGCTCACGATGGAGCAGCTTATGTTCCGGTTACAGTTTGGTCATGGTGCAGTTAGCTTTTTCCCTCTGATGGTGGTGATAGCATCTTTAAAACAACTAAGGAATGTGCATCAGACACTGAGTCTATTACTCTATTGTCCCAACCATTAACTGCTCAAGCCTGCTCTTTTGTGACTCAGGGATGACTGAGAGATTTCTGTTTCTCTACAAACAAGAGGCCAGGGACAAACAGAAGCCTTTGTACTTTGGGGAATCCTGCAGGGTTCTGCTCAGTTCCACCATATATGTACAATATTTGCTCAGGTTGACATCTGGAAGGATAACCTGCTGGGCCATAGGGTTTGTGCATCTTCAAACTTACTAGGCATCATACAGCTGCTTTTCAAAGAGGACTGTACCAATTTACATTGACACCAGCAATGTATACAAGTTCTAATTTCCCTGCATAAGTATTTGGCAAATATCAGACCTTCACATCAGAGAAGGAAATGGCAACCCACTCCATTATTCTTGCCTCAAAAAACCCGTGGACAGAGGAGCCTGGTGGGCTGCTATCCATAGGGTCGCACAGAGTCAGACATTACTGAAGCTACTTAGCATGTGTGCATGCCTTGGAGAAGGAAATGGCAATCCACTCCAGTACCCTTGCCTAGAGAATCCCATGGACAGTGGAGCCTGGTGGGCTGCCATCTATGGGATCGCACAGAGTCAGACACAATTGAAGCGACTTAGCAGCAGCAGCAGCAGACCTTCACATCTCTGTCAATATGATGGTTGTGCCAACACTATCTCATCCATGTTTGTCACCTGACATTCCATTGGTTCATCAATGATATTATTGATATAAAATTTTATTTTTCTTAGTGTTGACACTGTATTGTAATAGTGTTTACATTTTTTATTGATCACTTCCAACTTGCTGTGATTCAAAACATTTAAAAACTCAGTTTGTAACTTTTGAAATAAAATTTCTCTCTCTTAAGGAATGTTCTAGTTTGCCATAAGTTATGACTATATCTGTTAAAAAGAGTTTAACCTCTTCGTCATTAAATTACCTGGTTTTTGAGGAAACTATTAAATAAAAAGAAATTATTTCATCCTCTGCTCATTCAAAGCAGTTTATACATCAGTTATTTCACTTAGCCTAATGTTAGCTGCTCCTTCATTAAGTTAATTCTTTTAAGGCTAGGACTGTCATGTTGCACTAATGGCATGTTGTACTATCTTTAAGATATAAAACACCAGAGCACCCTAAAAGTCTCTCCTCATTCCCCTTCCAGGGCCATCCTTTCAAGGATAAACACTATCCTGACATCTAAAAACAGATCTGAACTTTATATAAGTAAAATTATATAATATGTGTTATTTTGCCTCTGACTTCTTTCAGTCAACATTATATTTATACAATTCATTCACAATCTAACAATACTATACTTCATATATTCTCAACGATGTATAGTATTTTGTTATATGACCATACTACAATTTATCCATTGTACTGTTTATATGGGCAGTTTCTACATTTGCGCTCTCGTGAATAGCACTGCTATGGACACTGTCATTCATGGCTTTTGGTGAATATATATATCTGCATTTCAGTTGGGTATATACCTAGAAGTGGAATTTCTGAGTTATATGGTATATGTATGTTCAATTTTAGTAGATAATGACAAATAATTTTTCCGAAGTGGACTACCAAA
Source organism: Bos javanicus (assembly GCF_032452875.1). Classification (NCBI taxonomy): domain Eukaryota; kingdom Metazoa; phylum Chordata; class Mammalia; order Artiodactyla; family Bovidae; genus Bos; species Bos javanicus. The sequence goes on from NC_083874.1 coordinate 37,295,326, forward strand.
GCCTAATTTTTGAATTCATTCATTCATTCACTCATTCCCTAATTAAAAAAAAATATGCTAAGCAGAAAATTGTTAGATGGCTCACATCAAGTTTCTGTGTCTCCACAGCACTTGTTCCTTCCTGTATTCATTTTCTTAAATACCTAAGGTGTGCCAAGCACTGTTCTACATTTAGTGACCACTGGATTAATAAGACAGATTCCTCACCCTCATGGTACTTACATTCTAATGGGAAACAAACAATAAATCACAGGTGATAAATAAGTTTTTTAAAAAAGATATAATATCAAAAAGTGGAAAGCTCTACTAAAAAAAATAAAATGAAATAAGGGGAAAGAATATGGAGATGGGAAACAGGGTCCCAATTTTGATAAAATGTGTCAGGTATCTCTAAAAAAAAGTGAAATCTGATTTGAAGTAGGTGGTAGTGAGAATAATTACATTTAGCACATATTCTGAAAGTAAGGTAACAGGATTTGTTGACAGATTTGATATGGGTATGGGGTGTGAATACAATAATTATGATAGTTATTCATACATGTTTGGATGAATAACTCTATCTAATAATAAGTCTGTAGTATGAGTACCTGCCATCAGATACACACTCATTTATTAGGTGGTTTTTAGACAGTTGTTAAAGTACTGAGTATATCTTCTATAGTAATACTTAGAATGTATTTCAAATCTTCCTCTGTTGTCATTCCAACAATCAGTCAACAATAACTCTGTAAATAAATATTCTTCTTCTTAGAGGAAAAAATTTACAAATACCACAAATAAACATAGACCCCACTCCAGTACTCTTGCCTGGAAAATCCCATGGACAGAGGAGCCTGGTAGGCTGCAGTCCATGGGGTCGCTAAGAGTCGGACACGACTGAGCGACTTCACTTTCACTTTTCACTTTCATGCATTGGAGAAGGAAATGGCAACCCACTCCAGTGTTCTTGCCTGGAGAATCCCAGGGACAGGGGAGCCTGGTGGGCTGCCGTCTATGGGTCGCACAGAATCGGACACGACTGAAGCAACTTAGCAGCAGCAGCATATCTGTATGTATTTACATATATATGTGTGTGTATACATAAGTGTGTGTGTATATAAAGATTATATATCTATAATCTTAATAACATCAAGTGCTTAGAAGGTTTCTTTATTTTGTTTTTTTTTTGGCAGTGCCTCATGGCATGCAGGATCTTAGTTCCCTGACCAGGGATCAAACCCATGCTCCCTGCAGTGGAAGTGCGGATTCTCTTTTTTTTAATGTTGATAGTCATTTTACTTATAATTGCCAAAATCTAGGCTAGGCTTCAAAAATACGTGAACCAAGAACTTCCAGATAATCCAGCGTCTTAATCCACACTGGATTAAGAAAAGGCAGAGGAACCAGAGATCCAACATCCACTGGATCATAGAAAAAGCAAGGGAATTCAAGAAAAACATCTATCTTTCCTTCATTGACTACACTAAAGCTTTTGACTGTGTGGATCACAACAAACTGTGGAAAATTCTTCAAGAGATGGGAATACCAGACCACCTTACCTGCCTCCTGAGAAACCTGTATGCAGGTCAAGAAGCAACAGTTAGTATCGGATATGGAACAACGGACTGGTTCCAAATTGGGAAAGGAGTGTGTCAGGGCTGCGTATTGTCACCCTGCTTATTTAACCCATATGCAAAGTACATCATGTGAAATGCCAGGCTGGATGAAGCACAAGCTGGAATCAAGATTTCAGGGAGAAATATCAATAATCTCAGCTAGTGCAGATGACACTACCCTTATGGCAGGAAGTGAAGAGGAAGTAAAGAGTCTTGATGAGGGTGAAAGAGGAGAGTGAAAAGGCTAGCTTAAAACTCAACATTCAAAAAACTAAGATCATGGCATCCAGTCCCATCACTTCATGGCAAACAGATGGGGAGACAATGGAAACAGTGATAGACTTTATTTTCTTGGACCCCAAAATCACTGCAGATGGTGACTGCAGCCATGAAATTAAAATATGCTTGTTCCTTGGAAGAAAAGCCATAACAAACCAAGAAAGCATATTAAAAAGCAAAGACATCACTTTGCCGATAAAGGTCCATCTAGTCAAAGCTATGGTTTTTCCAGTGGTCATGTATGGAGGTGAGAGCTGGACCATAAAGAAGGCTGAGTGCCAAAGAACTAATAATGCTTTTGAACTGTAGTGCTGGTGAAGATTCTTGAGAATCCTCTGGACTGCAAGGAGATCAAACCAATCAATCCTAAGAAAAATCAACCCTGAATATTCATTGGAAGGACTAATGCTGAAGCTGAAGCTCCAATAATTTTGCCGCCTGATGCCAAGAGCTGACTCACTGGAAAAGATCCTAGAAAAGACTGAAGGCAGGAGGAGAAGGGGATGACAGAGGATGACATGGTTGGATGGCATCACCAACTCAATGGACATAAGTTTGAGCAAGCTCCAGGAGATGGTGAAAGACAGGGAAGCCTGGCATGCCAAGGTTCATGGAGTTGCAAAGAGTTGGACACGACTGAGCAACTGAACAACAAAAAGGAAAACAAGTATCCTTCAACAGGTGAATAAACAAACTGGTACATTTATAAAATGGAATACTTTCAGCAACAAAAAAGCAACAAACTACTGATATATGTAATGTCTGGAATGAATATCAAGAACAATACACTGGAAGTGTGGATTCTTAACCACTGGACTACAAGGGAAGTCCCCGAGAAGTTATTTTTTTAGTTAATATGTCACTATTTCAATGAATGAGTAGCTAACAATAAAGACTGACAAACAGATCGATCAATAAAAAGAAATTTTAAGTACAAAATTACAAATCCTTTAAGAGGTACCTTGAGGAAGTTAAAATTTTAAATGTTTTAATGAGCATACTATGACTTAAGGTAAAATTTCACTCCCTGTGCTAATTACCAATTGCCTCTGTATTTTTAATGTTAACTTTTTCTCTTAGTGTTTTTATTTGAATTCATAACAATTCAACAGGAGATAAGAAATTTGGGTTGAGATTCAATAATACCAACACACAGTAGCCTATATTAACCATATGAATGGAGAAATAACACATAAGTCTTTTTGATTCTCCTAGTCTATTTTTGCTCTTAAAAATGAGAATTGTCTCGCATGCTACATCCTAAGAACTAAAAATGGCACAGAGTGCTCTATACTTGGTTTTGTGTTGCCAGGAAATACTAAGTGGAAAATCAGTCTTAACAGACAGATTTGTCACATCAAACAGGCATCTTATATGATTGGTAATCAGGTGACAACCTTTTGCTCTTTAAAAAAAAAAAAGCAATGAAAATATTAAGGGCCAAGTATACAAAGTCTTGTGGGCTTCCCCAGTGGCTCAGCAGTAAAGGATCTGCCTGCAATGCAGGAGATGCAGGTTTGATCCCTGGATGGGGAAGATCCCATGGAGGAGGACATGGCAACCCACTCCAGTATTCTTGCCTGGAGAATCCCCGTGGACAGAAAGCCTGGTGGGCTACAGTCCATAGAGTTGCAAAGAGTCGGGCAAGACTGAAGCAATTGAGTATACATTCACACACATACAAAACCTCAGGATGTACTTATCCGGAAAGTTTTACACTCGATCTCCAGTTTTTTGTACAGGAAGGAAGAAAAATAAATGAAAATGAAATTTTCCATACAGAATTATAAGCAGGAGACTTAATCATTTATTAAATGAGTCAAAATAAAGCATATAATATATAAATTGCAAATAAAAAGGAAAAAAGAAAATATGGCTTAATGATAGGATGGTCAATAAATGTAATCTAATTGTAGAGCTTCAAAAGGCTTCAGAGTAAGACTTGGAAGAAAGCAAGGGGCTATGGGAAAGAAGTCAAAAATGAGCATGCTAACATCACAGAAAACAGAATCAAAAAGCAAAACAAAAGTAAAAAATTTAGAAAATTATTATTCACAATAAAAGAAATTCACAAAGCTTAATCCAACAAATGAGCTACACTGGAGAAACAGTACACAGTTGAAACCGTAAAATACAGTCTAAACTGTGGACGCTTATTTTACAAAGGGTTCAGTTGAACTTGGTACACCCCTGCATCTAAAGGCTAAGACAGTAGAACAGTTCTGATAGTCCTATTCTCAACCACACAGCCTGGTGAAAGAAAGCTATATTCTCCTCTATTGAGAATGGAAATTGTTTCAACTTATTTCAGTTATTAAATGTCTACTGTGCAGACTGCTATGGTTTCCTCCCTTCAAGGTATTTACAACAAGAAACAGATAATAAATAACTGAAAAAGATACCCAGGAGTCACACTTCAAATAAGCAAATGAACAATCCAAAGAAGCAACATGTCAAGGAAGAAGTAACTGTACATCACTGCCACCATGTGACAAGGGTCATGAGTGTTACATGGATAGAAATGTCTGGCCAAGAGATGTTAAATGAGGAAGCTTCCAAGACATGATAGACTTTCAGGAGCTTTTCGAAACAGAAAAGTTGACCAGAGTATATTTCAGAGGGCACTACACTGGGAAAAGGCTCTAAAAGTGAAATAGAAACATTATAACCAAATAAATAAAGCTAGTCAAATCACTTTTTTAAACAGGGTTAGAGATACTAAACTATAAGTTTCCTCTCCTAACATCTGTGCTAAATGTTTTACATGTATTACCTCATTTAATCCACACATTTTTCTCATTTAGAGCTGTTATATTCATTTTAGCAAGAAGGAAATCAAAACCAACGATGAAGAGACTTGTCCAACATCACCAGGAAGTGGTGCAACCAAGAGTAAAACCCAGGCAGTGAGACTCAGGAATCCTGATTTATGGACCTTCTCTACTAATGGTCCATAATGGCTGAAATGATTATGGTCACTTATTGTCAGAGCTTTGTATAATGTCTGGGTCACAGTAGGTCCCTGATAAATAATGGCCAAAAGAAAGAATGGGAATGATAAAGGTGGGCAATGTGATACAGAAAAACTACTGATTTCCCTCCCTCTCTCTCTGATAATGCAATGTTCCAAAAATCAATGAAGAAAACCTGATGAATAAAACACCTGTATCATCTTTATGCAATCTCTTGAAAGACTAATAAGAAGGATCAAGGAAGTCAAGAAATCGCTAATCTTACTGATGTCCTTTCCTGATATAGAGGATTATTCATTTCAGTGGATTGACTTGGATATATAGATATATCTAAACTATCAGTTAAAATAAAATACAATTCACATTAATTAAAAATACAGCTATTGTTATTTGTAATGGCTAAAAATGAAGTGTTTATTCCAAGATTACAGGAGTAAAAAGAACAAGTATTCTAGACTTGCATATAATACAATAGACATGGCAATGCAATAATTGCATCTAATTCGAGTAACTCAACTAAAAGTCAAAAAAAAATGAAAAAGTACTTTTAGATTCTCTCTCAAGTTTGCTAACTTTAATTCTTAAAAAATAAAAAAGCATATTAAAACAGGAAAAGGGAGAAGCTAGATTGTATCTCTGCAGTTATTTGGACACACTTCTATTTATAATTTGGGGGAAAGGAAGGGAGAGGAGAGGGTGATTGCGTACTCATGCCTGCCAGCCCAAAACCACAGGTTTCCCCTGCTTCTCAAAGAAAAGTCAAACTAAATACTCTACTGTGGTTGGACTATATCCCTGATTCAAACATCCACCAAAGAGGTTAGTTTGCTTTTGACAGTCTATCTCCCTTAGGGTGAATATAAATTTTTATTCCACCAATTCTGCTTTCAGAAAAGCTCTCCCCAAATATTCTCCCTCCTTCGAATACAGAGCAAACATCCACTTTCTACATTTTTCCAGTGCTAGAGATCAATGATAAATGTATGTGTGGGTTCATTTACCCATAAGGGAAATGGAAACTGCTGTTCTGACTCGAAGACTACTCCGTGGAACAAATGGATTAGGAAGTATAGACAGTTCCAATGACCATAAATTCATGATAAATCTGTAGAAAATGCCTTCATGAATTCTGCAAAATACACAACCATAAGCCCACCAGAACTCAATGTGAAGTGTCTGGTGACTGACATCCTGAATACCTGACATGCAGATAACTGGGCAACAAATAATAACCTCAGTAAACAATCTCCAGAATTAAGAACAATAAAATGTTATTCAACTTTATGTCTAAATTGCTTTTTGTCTTTTAGATACTACCATGTAAGTGATGTACATAAACAACGGAGGGAAAAGAATCAGTGGAGGGGAAATCAAAGCGTTTTAGAGAAATAAAAAACCCTGAGAATAACAGGAAGCAAATATGTAATTGAGCAGGTCAAGAAAACAAAATAAAAAACAAATAGATGCTAAAAATTTTTTAAACCAAATTAAAAGTCCTCAAGTTTTCTTAATATCTGTGATGTTAAAGGCAAAAAAAAAAAAGTGGTTTAACAACTTAAATTTATCTTCACCTTATATTTTTTTTGTTATTTATATTTTCCAAGGTATGAAACAGAATAGTATTTGGAAAGGAATATTAAGTATATACATACAAACAAAACACACACATATGCATGTGTGTATATATACATATATGTGCATATACAAATACACACATATCCAAATGTATATGTATACATATGTGTATTTTCTCAACAAATCATCTTAACTGAATATGTAACTTTTTCCCCAACAGTAGTACGGCTAATTAAGATTTAATGTACTTTTCTGCTTCAACAATTAAATGAGAGGACTGCACAGAATTGTTTTGTACTGCTAGGAAAACCATACAATGGTCAGAAATGTGAAAATAAATTTCCACGAAAAATTCTGTTTTCTTTCATAAGTTTGAAGAACATTTTCACTTATGAATAATCCTCCTCCTCCCTTTAATTTGGAATTTAAAACTTATGTTGTAGATTTGAGTGTTTCAGAGAAAGAAGATTCTGGACACACCAGATGTATGACCATCTAGGAAACTGATTATTTAATGAAATAAAAAGAAGAACTACAGAAGCTAGGCAGCCATTTTATTAACATCTGATCTAGCAGCATCTAACAGAGATGACAAGTTTTATCATGCATCTTTAACCACTAAATTCACAAAACAAACAGAAGGTTTACCATGGGAGGTACAGAGTGATCAGACTATATCCTCTAGTTACTCTTCCAGTAAAACAGCATGTGTTGTCTAAAATTGCTATGGGTACATGGGAGCTCATAAGAAAAATGAAGTTTTAGTCGAATGTCTTCTTTAATATCCTATACTACGACCTCTATAGTAAATGAAAAGTTCACATACAAACAACCATTATGAGTAAGATCAAATATTAACATTAAGATGGAGTACAATGATGTTCAATTTTGCAACTATGGTGTTGAATCCTTATTAAGCATGTAAGCAGTTTCACCGCATGAGGGTTCTGTTTGCATGTTACAATTGACTTAACATATTCTGTTATTCAAATGAATTTAAGAGGGAAAACATTTATGTTCCAACTCTCCTTCTGATTATAATATAGAGAATGATGGCAGATATTTCTCTAAATAATCAACATAATCAGGAATAAGATCCAAAAGAAAACTTAAAGCAGAAGGTACAGAAAAGAAGGGATGAGAAAATATCTAAGTGAATATGAGATAAGAAACAATAACTTAAAAAAAAAAAAGAAAGAAACAATAACTTAAGACTCATTGTAAATTTACCTAATATGAACCATTCATATTACCGGTAGCTCAGACGGTAAGGTGTCTGTCTACAATGCAGGAGACCCGGGTTTGATCCCTGGGTTGGGAAGATCCCCTGGAGAAGGAAATGGCAATCCACTCCAGGATTATTGCCTGGAAAATCTCATGGACAGAGGAGCCTGGTAGGCTACAGTCCATGGGGTTGCAAAGAGTCGGACACGACTGAGCGACTTCACTTTCACTTTCAAGAAAGTGAATTTAGTGCAGTAGAAAGAGAATTTGACTGAGAATGCAAAAGTCAAGTTCTAGTCCCATCTCTGCTACTTACAGGCAGGGCAACTTTGTTGCTGTTGTTCAGTTGCTCACTAGTATCCAACACTGCTTTGGGACTCCACTGACTGCAGCACACCAGGCTTCCCTGTCCTTCACAATCTCCCTGTTTGTGAAAACAGGAGTTTGCTCAAACTCATGTCCATTGAGTCGGTGATGCCATCCAACCATCTCATCCTCTGTCATCCCATTCTCCTCCTGGGTCATTGCCAGTGAGTCGGCTCTTCCCATCAGGGAGCCAAAGTATTGGAGCTTCAGCTTCAGCATCAGTCCTTCCAGCGAATATTCAGGGCTGATTTGCTTTAGGATTCACTGGTTTGATCCCCATGCTGTCCAAGAGACTCAAGAGTCTTCTCCAGCACCACACTTCAAAAGCATCAATTCTTCAGTGCTCAGCCTTCTTTATAAAGGTCCAACTCTCACATCCATACATGACTACTGGAAAAATCATAGCTCTGACTATATGGACCTTTGTTGTCAATGTGATGTATCTACTTTTTAATACACTCTCTAGGTCTGTGACAGCTTTTCTTCCAAGGAGCAAGTGTCTTTTAATTTCATGGCTACAGTCACCATCTGCAGTGAATTTGGAGCCCAAGAAAATATAGTCTGTCACTGTTTCCATTGTTTCCCCCATCTATCTGCCATGAAGTGATGGGATCAGATGCCATGATCTTAGTTTTTTGAATGTTGAGTTTCAAGCCAGTTTTTTCACTCTACTCTTTCATCTTCATCAAGAGGCTCTTTTTTGTTCGTCTTTGCTTTTGCCATAAAGGTGTTGTCATCTGGCTATCTGAGGTTATTGATATTTCTCCCGGCAATCCTGATTCCAGCTTGAGCTTCATCCAGCCCAGAATTTTGCATGATGTACTCTGCATAGAAGTTAAATAAGCAGGGTGACAATATACAGCCTTGACTTACTCCTCTCTCGATTTGGAACCAATCTGTTGTTTCATGTCTGAGGCTAACTGTTACTTCTTGACCTGCATACAGATTTCTCAGGAGGCAGGTAAGGAGGTATGGTATTTCCATCCCTTTAAGAATTTCCTAGTTTGTCATGATCCATACAGTCAAAGGCTTTAGCATAGTCAATGAAGCAGAAGTAGATATTTTTCTGGAATTCCCTTGCTTGTTCTATTATCCAGTAGATGTTGGCAATTTGATCTCTGGTTCCTCTGCCTTTTCTAAATCCATGTTGTATATTTGAGTGTCTCGGTTCACGTACTGTTGAAGCCTAGCTTGAAGGATTTTGAGCATTACCTTGCTAGCATGTGAAGTGCTGCAACTGTGCAATAGTTTGAGCATTCTTTGGCGCTGCCCTTCTTTGGAACTGGAATGAAAACTGACCTTTTACACTCCTGTGGCCACTGCTGAGCTTTCCAAATTTGCTGGCATATTGACTGCAGCACTTTAGCAGCAGCATCTTTTAGAATTTGAAATAGCTCAGCTGGAATTTTATCACCTCCACTTGCTTTGTGGAGTATACTGATACTTTCTAAGGCCCATTTGACTTTGCACTCCAGGATGTCTGGCTCTAGGTGAGTGATCACACCATCACATGGTTATCCATTAAGACCTTTCTTCGTATAGTGCTGTGTATTTTTGCCACCTCTTCTTCACATCTTCTGCTTCTGTTAGGTCCATACCATTTCTGTCCTTTATCGACCCATCTTTGCATGAAATGTTCCCTTGGTATCTCTAATCTTCTTGAAGAGATCTCTAGTCTTTCCCATTCTATTGTTGCCCTCTATTTCTTTGCATTGTTCACTTAAGAAGGCTTTCTTATCTCTCCCTGCTATTCTCTGGAACTCTGCATTCAGTTAGGTATATCTTTCCTTTTCTTCTTTGCCTTTTGCTTCTCTTCTTTTCTCAGCTATTTGTAAGGCCTCCTCCTAGGAGCTATCTGTAAGACAACCATTTTGCTGTTTTGTATTTCTTTTCCTTGGGAATAGTCTTGATCCCTGCCTTCTGTGCAGTGTCATGAACCTGCTTCCATAGTTCTTCAGGCACTCTGTCTATCAGATCTAATCCCTTGAATCTATTTCTCACTTCCACTGTGTAATCATAAGATATTTGATTTACGTCATACCTGACTGGCCTAGTGGTTTTCCCTACTTTCTTCAATTTAAGTCGGAATCTTGCAACAAGGAGTTCATGATCTGAGCCACAGGCAGCTCCCAGTCTTGTTTGAGCTGACTGTATAGAGCTTTTCCATCTTTGGCTGTAAAGAATATAATCAATCTGATTTCAGTGTTGACTATCTGGTGATGTCCACATGTAGAGTCATCTCTTGTGTTGTTGGAAGAGGGTATTTACTTTGACCAGTGCGTTCTCTTGGTAAAACTCTGTTAGCCTTTGCCCTGCTTCATTTTGTACTCCAAAGCCAAATTTGCCTGTTACTCCAGGTATCTCTTGACTTTCTACTTTTGCATTCCAGCCTCCTATGATGAGAAGGATATCTTTTTTGGTGTTAGTTTTAGAAGGTCTTGTAGGTCTTCACAGAACCATTCAACTTCAGCTTCTTCAGCATTAGTGGTTGGGACATAGACTTGAATTACTGTCATACTGAATGTGTAACTCTGTGTAAACCAAAAACCTTCCTGGCAATTGCTTTAAAGACTTAAAACCAAACAGCAAGCTGTCATTCTTCTCATTTAATTTTGCAGTGTAGTCAGAGTGTCAGTTCATGACAGTTCATGACAGTAAAATGATTTCCACAGCAGCCAATCAGTGTCAATACAGTATATTTACAATTCTTTATATTCAGTCAAAGGCAAGAGACTGACTTCTAAAGGTAGTCACCTACTAAAAGCATACACCTCTAATATACAGCAAGGAAAATACCAAAATGTACTTGAAATTACCCTGCTCCTTCTATGTTCCTCTTATCTCTCCAGCTATGACTACTATTAATGTCTTTCTCTTTAAGACAAGCAATGGACATTTCTGAGGATAACTTGACTTAAGGCTGTGAAACGAAGTTTAAAAAAAAACTCATCAAAACTGTAAAAGGTAATGCATATATGTGGTTGCAGATATATACATATATACATATGTATGTCTCAAGCTAAGACTATGCGTGTGAGAGAGAAGAGAAAGTTAGAGAAGAGAAGCAAAGAGATCCATCTGAGACAACTCTCTTTACATCTCTGGTAATCAAGCCTTTCACAAAATAACCACGAGGAAAGCATCCATGGCTCTGGCTCTGAGCTGAACTGACTTGGGGATTAGAGTCTATGATAATGGAGCAGGACCTTATGGGGCGTTCCCAAGACAGAACCTCACCCTTATCCTCTGCTCTAGTTACTCTCTGAAGTACCTAGATAAGAGTATCTGATGCACATTTTCTGAGTTGTTTGACAAATGCTAAAACCACCACAAAAAGAAGTAAGAACCACTTGATGATCGTGACCACAAAGCTCCTCCCGCGCCACCCCTCCTCAGATCAATCAGTGCCTAAGGGCTAATAATGCTAACCCCTGTGATAGCACCCCTTTTACCTCACAATTATCCAATCAGAGAATTGTGCACGAGATGACCACAGACCCTGGGATGCCCCTCCTTCACTTCACCTTTAAAAATGCTTTGCTGAAACTCCTGGGGAGTTTGGGTGTCTTTAGCCTAGCTGTCCTGACCTCCTTGCCTGGAGCCCTGCAATAAAGACTGCACTTCGCCAAAACCCGGGGTCCACAGTTTGGCCTTAGTGCAAGCAGACCCAAGTTTGGTTCCAGCACACAACAATTTCAATTCTACTCTACTAATAGTTCAATATATAACACAGGCAAATCACGTAATCTCTCTGTGCTTCAGTATCTGAACTGGACTCTACTCAAAGGCTGACTGGCTCTTTCCATAGGTGCCTACATTTGAACGCACTTTTAGAAAAGATAGGAAAAGTAGCAGAGTTCTTTCACAGATTTTTCTATTTCTATAAAAATAAAATTTATAATTCTTATTGGCAAGAAAGACAAAAAAAAGAAAAAACTTGTGTACGTGAAATCAAATGACACTTTAGAAAGTAAAAAAATGTTGCCTAAGGTGTTAATTTCAGATTAAACTGCAAAGTACATTACCATCAAGTGGAAGGGGATGAATGGAATGACCTTTTATGGTCTCTTCTAAAACTGAAGACTATGATTGTGAACTAGACTCTGCAAAATGTGGCAAACAACCCCACATATTAAAAATACCACAAGTGTTTGGACCTCTCTGGTAGCTCAGACAGTAAAGAATCTGCCTGCAATGCGGGAGACCTGGGTTCAATCCATGGGTCAGGAAGATAACCCTGGAGAAGGAAATGGCAACCCACTCCAGTATTCTGGCCTGGTGAATTCCATGGACAGAAGAGCTTGTCAGGCTACACTCGATGGGGTCGCAAAGAGTCAGACATCACTGAGGGACGAACACTTTGACAAGCGTTTACTGCAAGAAAGATTAAAAAAGGATAGGTATTTATTTGGCAGAACAATTACCCTTCCTTAATTATCAACTTCTGGTATAAATTACTGACAATCTATAAAAAGAAAACTTCTATTATCAAGATGTTATTTTTGCACATATTTAAAGGACAGGTATAGTGATGTTTCTAAGCTTTATTTAGAAAATCATATGTCACACAAATAATATCCATTATTTCTTAGGTTTTGCTTAGTGTCTCCTTTTCCCTGGTAAATTTGAAAATCTATCCTTTTATATATATAGAAAAGGTATCCTTTATATATAAAGATAAAAATTAATCACCATTTACAGTATATCACTATTTTTCTGATCATTATATTAGGTGGTGAGAAGCCATCCACACACAGAGATATAGTATTTCTGTGATTAATAATAGCAGGAAGGATCCTTGAACAGAAGTATGCCATGTACTGTCTATAGCCATAAATAAAATATCTTTCTTACAAGTAAGCCACTACAATATCAACTCCATAACTCTGACTTCTTAATATTGTGTGATAATCACGTAAATTAACCAGAGATGGGAATGTTGGCTATTAAGATAGAGTTGGCTACTAAGTTGGCTATTGAGAGTTGGCTATTAAGGTTTTTATACTAGAAAATCATCATTTTAGCTATGTGTGTCTTAGATTATTCATCTATGAATTTATTCTCATTAATAACAAAGCAGTTGAATTCTCTGCCTGCTTACCATAACCACTTTTCCTCATGAGTCAATCACCCCATCACTGTAAAGGGCCACAAGTTATGACAGGACTTTTAAAGCCAAATGTTAAACACCTGACTACAAAAACAAAGCAAAAAGCCTTGAAATTTCATCTGTGTCTTAATTAGGCTCCAGATCAAGCAACACCTCCACAAATAAGTCACATGGCTATGACACAACTTCTTATGGCCATCAACAGTCTCTGCAAATATATTTCATTCTGCTAGGTACACTTTAATTCTAGTATTTTATGAAATAGATTCTGATCCTTACTTATTTGTCTGGCCCTCATAAAGGGAAAAACTAAATATAAACAACAACAACAGAGCAAAGAGAAGCAAATTCCTCTGAAGAATGACTTATACAAAATATATTTTCTTCAATTTCAAGACCATTTTCCCCATAGAACCAATATTATGAACAGCAGTTAGACTTTTTGACTCATTTGTAAAATCTGATGTGAACCTTAATGTAACTGAACTACAGAACCTTTTCAAACTCCTAATCCTAGGTAGTTGGGAACCATTTGAGAACAAGGGTGGCCAAGGACAGTATTTATTACTATTGTTACTACTAGTGGGAATCATAATATCCAGGAAGCTATCACTTACCAAGTACCCACTATGTGCTAGGTATTGTGTTAAATGCTTTACTTGCCTCATTTATTTTTCATAGCTACTCTATGATATATGTATTATTTTTATCCTATAGTTTAAAAAAAATGAGGATTTGAAAAATTAAGTGACTTGCCTAAGGGCACACAGTTAGGAAGTTGCAAAGTCATACCCAGGTCCACATGGCTTTCATGCTATCTACCACTTTGCAACATTGCTAAGTTTCAAAATACTTACTTTCTTTTTCAGAATCAAAATTTCCAGCCCTTCAGAATAGGTGATACCAGCTACACACTATAAGAAACCTTTCTGATCTAATTTGCACTGGATATAAATAACCAAATCCTACCAGAAGTAGCATTTTCATCTTTTCAAAAGGAGGCAATTTAATTCAACTGAACTTAAAAATGGTTATGTTAGATAGTGAAACAAGAGTAACCAGAATAGCTTGCAATAGGAAGCAGATGAACCCTTCTGGAAGAGGACATCCATACCTGTCTGACTAGCATCTTTTCTTTTTGGGAAATATTACAATTCCATTCAGTGCGATACTGACAAAGCCATCAGTCATGGGGCCTTCCATCCCCTAAACCTGGTGGCCATAAGAACTAAGCAAGGTCAATAGTTATTTGGGTCCCCACCCCCACATATTTAATTGTCACGGTATTGAATAGTCATTCACATTCATCTGAAGCCTGGAACTGTAAGAATGACAGACATTAGGACACACAGTCCACAGGGAGCAGTTGCCAGAAAACAAAGTCATCACAGAGGAAAGTAAAATTGAACAATGTGGAGACGAAGCCCTGGTGATATCGCTTGAACCCCTGCATCCCGCCATGATTAGGTTAGAGATTCACCTCTTGTTTCCTAGTAGCTATTTGAGCCAGTAAATTTTGATTAAGTTAATGTGTGTCAGATCTCTGACACACAAACCCAAAACAATCTCTACTAACATGGGTTTCTGAGAGTTTGCTCGTGAGGTCATCTTCCTCCTGGAGTGCTTTCATTAGTTCTTTTCTTTATCCATTCCAAGCAAGAAGGAAATAAAATTACTTCCAATTTCAGATTAAGGATAATTAGCAAAGGGAAAATATAAGGATACTGAATACAGTTTGGACTGTTAAAGGCAATATTAATATATACATTTTCCTATTTAAAATATTTATGTGCAAAAATCTGGAAATAGCCATGACTCTCATCTGTAAGCCCATATTTTCAGTCATGACGTTTGACAGAAAACCACAATGTTATAATGTCAAAACTTTAGAAAGTTATATAAAAGGCAATAATAGAGCATAAAATGTAGCAAAGTGCTTATCACGAATCAAATTCAGCAAATGTTTGAAATGTGTTTAATTTGACTTTTTATTTTTTTTATTTTTTTGGAGAGGAAAGAGGGGGGAAACTACTTTTTGTCTTTTCCTCCCCAAACCCTCTGGCATCGACCGACGGACTGTGAAAATATCACACTACCTAATTTGACTTTTTAAAATATACATTTTATAGGACTTAAAATATTCTTTTTAAGTTTTTGTCTCTCAACTTGTATTTTACAAGGAAGTCATACAGAAAGCAAAAATGCACCTAGCTCAAAGTTTTCTAGAATTTAAGGTGTGAATTTTCATGCTCATTTCTTTCTGGATTAGTTCTTCACCTTCAAGTATTAGTTGCTTTTTCTTATTAATATTTCATGTACAAAAGGTATATGCAACATATAAATAAAAAGTTAACCTTAAACATATGGTGGCAAAAATCCATGACTCCAATTCAAGATAATTTAGCATGTACATTCCAAAGAAACTAGGACTCTTGGTTGCCAAGGACAGATACCTACCCCCTAAACTAGCATAAGCAAAAAAAGGTAATGTACTGGCTCAAAGGATTAAAAGTGTAGAAATGGGAACGGCTTCAGGCATAGCTGGATTTAGGCTTCAAGATACATCATCAGGACTCCACAATGTTCGATTTTGCTTTCCTTTGTGATGACTTTATTCTCCAGCAAGTACTCCCTATAGACTACATATGTCCCACATGGCTCTCTCTCCCCATCCTCTCAGTTCTACTTTCTGATATGTTGGCCTCCTTCTCAAATTGTATGTGATGTGCGAGGCACTGTAGTACTTGAAGCTGCTACAGCCATCTTTCAATGCACACTGATATATACTCATCCAATCAGCCCTTGGTGCCTGTAACGAGACACAGTGTGCTGCCTGCTTAGGTGTAGGTCACACACACCATGTCTGAGTCAGCTGGTAGGTGTGGCCTTACCCTTAAGAGCAAGGAAGGGGTGGATTCTTCAAAGGAAAATCAAAGGGACATTTTTCAGAATACCAGAAATACATCCCCAATACAAATTACCTCTTTGGAAAATAAAAATGATGCGAACAAAAATAACAACTACAAAAACAATGCGAAGGTTTTTAGAGTGCTGAAAATATATGCACAATTTCTTGAGAAGTGTTCTTAATTAGATGCTCGTTGTTTCCTTCTGATACCACTACTGAAATAATTAAAACTTATATTTTCCCCCTTTCAAATTCCCTTTTATTGTGTTAACTGAAACTCAGGGTTTTGACAGCTGTGGCTACCAAAACAAATGGAATATATTTCCAAATAGTTAAAGATTAAGCCCAATTATTGCCACTAATAATTGTACCAGAGTTCTTGGCTGCAAGAACAGTGCAATTTCTGTTAAGTTAAGCAGAAAAGGACACATAAACAAGCTGAAGAAATAGACTTGGGAAACAAGCTGGAACTAAAGAGCACTAGGAGGCTAGAACTGCCACCAAAATCCACGCTGAAGGAAAGAAAAGTTGGCTCACGAAGCCTCTGCCGAGAATGTTGGCACCACTCCCACTGCTGGTCCCAGTGCTTCATCTGTAACTGTCCCCTGTTTCTCTGTATTGCTTTTTTCAGATGTGAAGTTTCACGCAGAGTTTTCTAGCCATCTGAGCATAAATCATGTGCCATAACTCTAGCCGTATCAAGAGCTGTGAGAGGGATGATCTGTAGCATTTTGGCTTCCACAGTAGAAGTAAGACTTTAGGCACTTAGAATAAACCCTAACATATAAACAGCCCTTGATAAATGTGATTTATTATTCTCATAAAAGCATGGCTTAAACCACTATGTGGCAAATAATGTTTTTAACATGATACTATATGACTGATAGATCATCTTCATTAAAAACAACAAAGGTATTTCCCAAATCACATAACTATTGGTAAAAAACAGGTAAAAACTGGACTTCCATGATGGTCCAGTGGCTAAGACTTCACACTCCCAGTGCAGGGGGCCTAGGTTCAATCCCTGGTTAGGGAAGATCCCGTATGCCACATGGCATGGCCAAAAAAAAAAAAAAGGCAAGAATTGATTATTCTGAATCAACTCTTGGCTCCAATGCCAGTAGAAAGAATTCCTGAAAAATAAATTCAATCTCTTTCCCCTCCAAACATATTCTGCCTCTACAACATAATTAAGTCAAATAAGCTTAATAAGGGGTTTCCCTGGTGGCTAAGATGGTAAAGAGTTCACCTGTAATGTAGGAGACCTGGTTCGATCTCTGGATTGGGCAAACAATAAGCAGGAGACAATCAAAATTTGACCTTCTGGGGTAGATTATGGCAGGTCGTGGACAAGTTATTAATATTTCTTTCTCCACCATGAGTATAATGGGGGCGGGGGTAAGGTAGCCAGTCACTTACTGCAAATTAAGTACCAATGTTCATCTAGGTTAGTTTCCATTACAGCTACTGGAAACTGACCGAGTCAACATTCTGTTGTAATCTGACAAAAAGATGTATCTCACTCGTAAAGAAACCCATCCAGAACATGGATCTATACACTTAGAGGGAAAAGCTGTCACTTGGCTCCTATATTACCACACTACTTTTTTTTATTATTACAGGATAAGAGTCTATTATTATTTTCTTAGAATTTCACCCAAGGCATGGAGCTATAATTTAAAGAAAATAAAGTATAAGATATAAAGGAAATATTTAAGAGGAAAAATTGACTTACAATATACAGTCGTTTTAAAGTACTTGGAAGCCAGCAATTTAACTTACAGAAAAGCTATGTTTAAAAAAAAAAAGACAGAATTTAATTACTACAGTATGTTTTCTCAACTCAGTTAAATAAACTACATTCATTCCTACATTTCTATTGTGAGTCTGAATTAGAATATGCTAGGAATATAGTTACATGTAAATGCCAATACATGAAGTAATTAGAGATCATTTAGTCTACTTAGGGGTGATTGTTCAAATTCTGTCACTCTTCTTCATCATAGTCATATGTACATAGGTTGATAGCGATTATTTTTACAGCAATAAGGGAGCTGTGGAAATAATATAATGGTTACTTTTAAACACTAAATATCTTCAGAATTTCACCTGACACTATTTACTAATCCATAATACATGGAAGCAATCTCTGTACATATGTGCAATATTCAATGGTACTTAACTGTACATACTATTATCATTTTGGGCAGAAATGAGAAATTTACAAAATGAGTACAACATCACTGCTATCCACTCCTTTATATACTCATTAATTTATCTTACATACTTGTAGCTATACTTTCAGCTGTCAAATAGTTCTTCATTACAAAAGTTCTATAACATTTTATTTACTAGAGTATTAGGGGCTGAAAAAGTCTAATAAAAGTCTAAAATATAGGAAGAAAACAGAATTACTGTTGTCTCTTTTGGATATATACATTTCTTAACTGCTTTTAAAGTATATTTTATTTTTAGGGAAAAAATTTTAAATAGATAAAAATCTTCTATCTATATGTTAGCTTTTCATTTAGGGGCATACACTTAAATTGCAGTCCATAAACACATGATTTAATTTAAAAGTAACAAAATACTCGGCTTCCTAATAAAAAAGTTGGAAATTATTACATATTTCTAGCTTTTTAAAAAGCAAAAAGCAGCAGAGGATGGTAAAGAAAGAATGTACATGCTATACAGCTATTACGCACTACAGTACACTGCTTAGTACCTCCAGTAGAGGAGCTAACTTCTGAACTTCCACTTAAAACCTATTACGCTGTCAATAAAAAGAAGTTCTTAATGTCAGAGGCCTTCTGATCTACAGAGCTATGGAGAAATAAAGTTGTTCACTTATTCAGTCATTTCTTCAACAAATATTTCTAGAGCTCCTTACAAATATCAGGCTCCATAACCAATGAAATACCTACTCTCTAGAAGCTAAGATTAAAAGATATACAAAGAAAGACATTAAATAAATTACTAGAATTGTGACAAGGGCTATAAAGAGAAAGGTATAAAGTAGGAGGACTACATCAGGTCAGATCTGATCACGGAAAATCTCTTAAGAAATGATATTTTGATAACTGAACAGTATGCTCAAGGACTTGGGGAAGTCAAGGAGAGAGTCCTCTAGGTAGAAGAAACAGAACCTGTAAAACCCAGAGAGGCAAGAAAAAATTTAGGTATGTCTGATGAAGTGAAGGAGTACATATAACGAGAAAAGAGGAAACAGAATGATATGAATATAACACTGGGGATATGAGACTCTCATAAAGTAAAGATAAAGTTGTTAAACACTATTAAGCAGGAAGGTAAAATAAATTTACAAAGCAGAAACAGCACTGGAATGGTCTAAAGACCATGAAAATAAACATTGTGTTGAAAAAGTTTGTGAGACTATGAGAAAGAGGGTGGGATCTCAAATAGCAGATGGATTCCTTACTTCCATTTGATGCCTGGATTCATTTGAACACACTTAAATGTCGATGGTATGACGCCAACAGAGAGAATAATGAAGGAGAGGGAAGTAACTGGTAGAGAAGGAACTCAGAGCTCAAGAAATTATTAGGCAACTCATCATCATTAGTCAGTGTATTATTTTCTCCAACACTTAATGCCTGATGGCAAAGTAAAGTCAGATAGATTTATTCAGAAGCAGAATTCTTGCTGGTGAGTTCAGGGAAGACTAGGACACTGAAAAGAGAGTAAGTGACGGATTTGAGTCTTAGATAAAGAAGAAAACGAAAACAGTAAGGGTCAATTCAAATTTTCGCTTCTGCTTCATGGGGCTTCCCTGGTGCCTCAGATGGTAAAGAATCCACCTGCAATGTGGGGGACCTGGGTGTGATCTCTGAATTGGGAAAAGCCCCTAGAGGAGGGTATGGCAACCTACTCCAGTATTCTTGACTGGAGAATCCCCAAGGACAAGAGGAGCCTGGCAGGCTTGACTATGCTAAAGCCTTTCACTGTGTGGATTACAACAAACTATGGAAAATTCTTAAAGAGATGGAAATACCAGACCACCTTACCTGCCTCATGAGAAACCTGTATGCAGGACAAGGAGCAACAGTTAGAACCAGACATGGACAATGGACCAGTTCCAAATTGGGAAAGGAGTATGTCAAGGCTGTACGTTGTCACCCTGCTTATTTAACTTATGTGCAGAGTACAGCATGTGAAATGCCGGGCTGGATGAAGCAAAAGCTGGAATCAAGATTATAGGGAGAAATATCAGTATCCTCAGATATGCAGATGACACCACCCTTATGGCAGAAAGTGAAGAGGAACAAATGAGCTTGTTGAAGAAGATGGAAGAGTAGAGTGAAAAAACTAGCTTGAAACTCAACATTCAAACAACTAAGATCATGGCATCCGGTCCCATCACTTCATGGCAAATAGATGGGGAAACAATGGAAACAGTGACAGGCTTCATTTTCTTGGGCTCCAAAATCACTGCAGCCATGAAATTAAAAGATGCCTCCTCCTTGGAAGAAAAGCTATGACAAACCTAGACAACATATTAAAAAGTAGAGACATCACTTTGCCAACAAAGGTCCATATAGCCAAAGCTATGGTTTTTCCAGTAGTCATGTATGGATGTGAGAGTTGGACCATAAAGAAGGCTGAGTCCCAAAGAACTGAGATTTTTGAACTGTGGTGCTGGAGAAGACTCTTGAGAGTTCAGTGGACGGCAAGGATATCAAACCAGTGAATCCTAAAGGAAATCAACCCTGAGTATTCATTGGAAGGACTGATGTTGAAGCTGAAGCTCCAATTCTTTGGCTGCTGCTGCTGCTGCTGCTGCTGCTAAGTCACTTCAGTCATGTCCGACTCTGTGCGACCCCATAGATGGCAGCCCACCAGGCTCCCCCGTCCCTGGGATTCTCCAAGCAAGAACACTGGAGTGGGTTGCCATTTCCTTCTCCAATTCTTTGGCTACCTGATGCAAAGAAGTGACTCATTGGAAAAGACCCTGATGCTGAGAAAGACTGAGGGCAGGAAGCAAAGGGAACGACAGAGGAAGAGATAGCTGGAGGGCATCACCAATTCAGTGAGTGTGAGTTTGAGCAAACTCTGGGAGATAGTGAACAACTGGGAAACCTGGTGTGCTGCACTCCATGGGGTCGCAAAGAGCTGGATACGACTAAGCAACTAAACAACAACAGAGTTCTCAAGAAGGGCAATTAGGAGAAAGTAATCAGAGGCAAGATGTCTGTTTTAGTTATTTCAAAGTTGGAAAATTTCTGATGATGGCCCACAATGTGCCTCTGCATGTGTGGAGATCAGTCCCAGAGCTAAGCAGGTCAAGGAACTTTTCCACCAGGAGTGCCCTCTTTGCATAGAAACCTTCTTCTATGATGGTTTGTTGGCTGAGAACTAAACCAAGAAGACAGCCTGGGAAACTCCTCCTTCCTCCTTGCTACTAAGGCTAAGGAGAAAACAGAGTAGCACCTGAAAGAAAGGGAAGTCAAGAAATAGTATGCTTGAGTCTGTTCTTGTTTTTCCAAACTTTTTTGAAAAACACTGATTCTTTTGTGATCTAGAGATCTCTTCCAGAAAATTAGAGATACCAAGGGAACATTTCATGCAAAGATAGGCTCGATAAAGGAGAGAAATGGTACGGACCTAACAGAAGCAGAAGATATTAAGAAGAGGTGGCAAAAAAAAAAAAAAAAAAAGAAGAGGTGGCAAGAATACACAGAAGAACTGTACCAAAAAAAGCTTCATGACCCAGATAATCACAATGGTGTGATCATTCACCTAGAGCCAGACATCCTTGAATGTGAAGTCAAGTGGGCCTTAGAAAGCATCACTATGAACAAAGCTAGTGGAGGTGACGGAATTCCAGTTGAGCTATTTCAAATCCTGAAAGATGATGCTGTGAAAGTGCTGCACTCAATATGCCAGCAAATTTGGAAAACTCAGCAGTGGCCACAGGACTGGAAAAGGTCAGTTTTCATTCCAATCCCAAAGAAGGGCAATGCCAAAGAATGCTCAAACTACTGCACAATTGCACTCATCTCACACACTAGTACAGTAATGCTCAAAATTATGCAAGCCAGGCTTCAGCAATACCTGAACCATGAACTTCCAGATGTTCAAGCTGGTTTTAGAAAAGGCAGAGGAACCAGAGAACAAATTCTCAACATCCGCTCGATCATTGAAAGAGCAAGAGAGTTCCAGAAAAACATCTATTTCTGCTTTATTGACTATGCCAAAGCCTTTGACTGTGTGGATCACAATAAACTATGGAAAATTCTGAAAGAGATGGGAATACCAGACCACCTGACCTGCCTCTTGTGAAACCTATATGCAGGTCAGGAAGCAACAGTTAGAACTGGACATGGAACTGGACATAGGAAAAGGAGTACATCAAGGCTGTATATTGTCACCCTGCTTATTTAACTTATATGCAGAGTCATGAGAAACATCATCAGAGTATATCGTTCTTCCAGCTGGGCTAGAAGAAGCACAAGCTGGAATCAAGATTGCTGGGAGAAATACCAATAACCTCAGATATGCAGATGACACCACCCTTATGGCAGAAAGTGAAGAGGAACTAAAAAGCCTCTTGATGAAAGTGAAAAAGGAGAGTGAAAAAGTTGGCTTAAAGCTCAACATTCAGAAAACCAAGATCATGGCATCTGGTCCCATCACTTCATGGGAAATAGATGGGGAAACAGTGGAAACAGTGTCAGACTTTATTTTTTGGGGCTCCCAAATCACTGCAGATGGTGATCGCAGCCATGAAATTAAAAGACGCTTACTCCTTGGAAGAAAAGTTACAACCAACCTTGATAGCATATTGAAAAGCAGAGATATTACTTTGCCAACAAAGGTCCGTCTAGTCAAGGCTATGGTTTTTCCAGTGGTCATGTATGGATGTGAGAGTTGGATTGTGAAGAAAGCTGAGTGCCGAAGAATTGATGCTTTTGAACTGTGGTGTTGGAGAAGACTCTTGAGAGTCCCTTGGACTGCAAGGAAATCCAACCAGTCCATCCTAAAGGAGATCAGTCCTGGGATTTCTTTGGAAGGACTGATGCTAAAGCTGAAACTTGAATACTTTGGCCACCTCATGCGAAGAGTTGATTCATTGGAAAAGACCCTGATGCTGGGAGGGATTGGGGGCAGGAGGAGAAGGGGACGACAGAGGATGAGATGGCTGGATGGCATCACCGACTAGATAGACATGAGTTTGAGTGAACTCGGGAGTTGGTGATGGACAGGAAGGCCTGGCGTGCTATGATTCATGGGGTCGCGAAGATTCGGACACAACTGAGCGACTGAACTGAACTGAACTGATTCTTTTGTTCAAACAGTATCTTCTACAGAAATACAAAAGGTAAAACAGGAAAATGAAGGTGGAAGTGGAACCAGGGGCCCATTAAACTCCCCTTGCCCATCCTCCATCTTTCCCAGAGACCTTAGAGCACAAATTGACTTTCTGTTCAAAGTGGACAAAAGAGTAAAAATTCCACACCTTCTTAAAACACACTTCCTTGTTGGAGTCATTATGGATCATTAGGTTAAGATAGTATAGAGATCTATGAGCATAAACCTCTAGTAAATCATGAAGAAATATTTTCACACCTCCCTTTCTATACTTACCAATAGGATCTATTTGTCTTTGCAGAAAAATCTGTATGTGCCCAAAGTTTCATTAGGCATTTTATGTATATACTTGCATTTAATTATCTCAAGATTCTGGTAAATAAATATTATTTCCATTTTGCAAAACAAGAAGTTGAGGTCCAATGAGGTCAAGTAACTGGCCCACAGTTACAAAGCTATTAAGTGAAAGGGTCAGGACTCAAAGCATCTGATCCCAAAGCCCCAGAGTCCATTACATCAGACTGCCTCCAAGTTCATAAATGTTACACTGTTCCTCTATTACCATTTATATATAAACTTCCCTGGCTAAAAGCCCATAAAATGTTTTCTCGTTAAAAAACATTAAAAGCAGCTCAATCCTTGAGAATTATCATGTAACTTTTAAAATCTAATAATAGCACAAAACAGAGTCATTCTAACAGATCTCTGCTCAATCTATTTTCTTTTGGTAAATAATGATTCTCTTCACTGCTGCTAGAATAAAAGTTGATGCTGCTAAACACTAAAGAGTGTTCTTTATGTACTGTTCTACATCTACATGATTATGAGGTTCTATCCCAGAGGTGAGGGTAAACCAGCAACATTAATCCAGAAAGGCTGGCTGGAGGTGAAATGACAACCAGTAAAATATGGCTATATAAAACTAACAAAATTCATGGAAACAAATTTTGAGAAATAATTACTAAAAAACAAGATCATGAGAAAAAGGAGCCCAAGTTAATTTTAATTATTCTAGAGGAAAGTTGATTTTAATCAAGAGCTTCAAGGGAAAAAAAGTCAGATACATAACTAAGCAAAATAAAGGAAGTATGGATACATAACTAGGAAGTAAACACAAAAGAACTAACATGCTAGGTTTTTCTTTAATGTAGAACTATGGACCAGGTAGGAATAGCTGTCATTTTTTTACACGTGACTAGAGTAATAAATACATCTACTGAACTTTCAAAAATAATTCAAGTAAAATGAGGTCCTGGGCTATCTTATTATCCATATAACTACTTCCAATAGTATTTCTTCTCAAAAGCATCATGAATTTAATCTTTTCATATTTGGAACGTAGGAACAAGACAGTCAACTATATATTATTAGCTGTAAATAGGAGACTGATCAAAATAATTAAAATTTATACAAATTCTAAAAGGAATTTACATTTGGCTTGAAATAAGACCAGTCTCCTCTGTAATGCATGGAAATACAATCTCAAAAATGTTCTACCCCATTTCTGATCAACACTAATACTATTTAGGTATAGCACCAAAAGTGAAAGTGTTAGTCACTCGGTTATGTCCGACTTTGCGACCCTATGGACTGTAGCCCAACAGGCTCCTCTGTATATAAAATTCTCCAGGCGAGAATTACTAGAGTAGGTTGTCATGCTCTCCTCTTGAGGATCTTCCCAACCCAGGAATCGAACCCAGGTCTCCTGCATTGCAGGAGGATTCTTCACCATCTGAGCCACCAGGGAAGCCTAGGTATAGCCCTACTACTGGACAATACTTGACCACACTAAAGGGAAAGAGATCTCCTCACATACCACAAATGAACTGCTTTGTAGATTATCAGCTTTCCAGAAAGTCCAAAACTGAATGAATTAAAATTTATATTTATTCATTCACTTATCATTCAACTATAGATAAAATGTTTACTATGTGTTCTGGCATTGTGGTTCAGTTCAGTTCAATTCAGTCCCTCGGTCGTGTCCGACTCTTTGCAATCCCATGAATCGCAGCTTGCCAGCCTCCCTGTCCATCACCAACTCCCGGAGTTCACTCAGACTCATGTCCATCGAGTCAGTGATGCCATCCAGCCATCTCATCCTCTGGTCCCCTTCTCCTCCTGCCCCCAATCCCTCCCAGCATCAAAGTTTTTTCCAATGAGTCAACTCTTCGCATGAGGTGGCCAAAGTACTGGAGTTTCAGCTTCAGCATCAGTCCTTCCAAAGAAATCCCAGGGCTGATCTTCAGAATGGACTGGTTGGATCTCTTTGCAGTCCAAGGGACTCTCAAGAGTCTTCTCCAACACCACAGTTCAAAAGCATCAATTCTTTGGCGCTCAGCCTTCTTCACAGTCCAACTCTCACATCCATACATGACTACTGGAAAAACCATAGCCTTGACTAGACGGACCTTTGTTGGCAAAGTAATGTCTCTGCTTTTGAATATGCTATCTAGGTTGGTCATAACTTTTCTTCCAAGGAGTAAGCGTCTTTTAATTTCATGGCATTGTGGTTAAGTATGATGAATACATACTCTTGTGAACAAAACACCAATGTCTGTTTCTTTTAAATGTAAACAGTGTTCTCTCAGAACAGAGCTTTCTTCTGCAAGAAAGTCACAAGTTTAAATTGAACTTGTGAGTTTAAAGACTACTTGGAAAGTCTTTACCCTTATTAAATTCAAGGACGTCTATAATTCACTTTCATAAGGATATGGATTATTTAAATCCTTCGATGGTCCCTTGGAGATCTGGGAAATATCACATGAAAAATAAAAACAAGACTGATTTTCATTTTAATGAGTAGTCACTGAAATTCTAAAGCATTGAGCGAGCTAAACCTAGTTTTTAAAAACTATTTTAGGCATTTACATTTTATTCTCAAGGAGTCTGCTAAGATTTTTAGGTCATAGAAACTGTTTTTTCCTTTCAATTCTGACACTGTCCCTTTAGTATCCTCTATGAATACTAACATTTCATATTTTAACTATCATGTTAGATATTCTGTATCTATGGTAATTATTTTCTATACTCTCTGAAGAGCCAAAGGCCTCTCTTACCAAATCTATGTGATTACATATTATTTTATATTTTCACTTACCTTCTGGACAATCTGCCTTTTTTCCATTTGATTAAGAATTTTAATCTTTCACTTGACTTTTAAACTTTTTAATCTTTGTGGGTACCAATATTGCTTTAAACACCCCCAAAATTAGGGAATTTCTTAATCTTCCTAGCAATAATGAAAGCCCTTTCTGTGTAATCTTACTGTATAATCTGACTTTAATGTAGCAATGATTTTAATTACCTTAACTGACTGCTTCTTCGACCAAAGTTTCAAAACACAGCTGAGCTCTCCCTGACCCTACACACACACACACACACACACACACACTTCTCATTTCCATAAACAAGACCACCATTCATCCATTTACATAAACCAGAAAGCCAAGGATTGCCCTTAATTTCTCTCCTCTTTCTGCCTTACCTCTTCCCCAAATTTATAAGCGGGCTAGTCTACTTTCAGTTCCTAGAATAAAGATTTTCATCTTGCCTTAGGGTCTATAAATATTTAACTGTGTCTACTAAAATAATACCCCACTCCTATCAGTAAACCTAGTTCCTTCTCTTTTGAAGTTTCAACTTCAATGTCATCTCTTCAGAGACCACCATAGCTAACAGAGTCTGGTCTCTGACACTCAGTCTTCCTCCCCTTGTTTGTGCCCTTCATAGACACACTTCGACTGGCAACTACATCATTTGCCTGATTCCCTATTTATCTATATATGGCCCCCAGGAGAATGAAAGCTCCATGACAGCAAGAGCTATGTGAGCTATGTCTGTCTTACTCTTTATCTCCAGTTCTAAATATGCCTAGCCCTTATTAGATATTCAGTGAACATTTACTGAATAAATGAACAAAGAATAGAAAGTTTAGATGAAAAAATACTGAGATGGTGGCCAGGTTCATAACACAATACCTTTGTGGTAAACAAGACCACGCATGCCCAGAAAGTGGAAGATCACTTTCTTAAGTTAAAAAGCCTTCCTTCTCAGTCTCATCTGGATAACTTCAAATGGGTCTGTCAAGATCTGTAACAATGGTCCTCAAAGTATGTTCCTGGATCAGCAGCATCAGGATCACAGTGCTTTTCTAGAATGATAGTTCTCTAAAAATGTTTGTTGAATTCAACTGAACAGACCTCCTATTATTATTTCCTTCTTTCTTTATGTGGATTTTCATGATTAACGGTGCTCTAAGCCTTTAAAATTAGTGACTCAGAAGTAATACACACCGTATGTATGTGTGTGTTAGTTGCTCTACATAGGTTTACACTATCCTGACTTCTACTAATTTCTTCCACACTAGTTACAAATTACTAGCTTAGTTCTAATTCTCTTTATTTTGTTGTTTCATACAAGCTCAAAACATGAAAGATACAAAACACAATCTTGGTCTGTAAAAAGGCCATATTTTTAAAGATCTCAATTTATCTGACAAAGAAGTAAAATTGAGAAATAAAATTATTTTGTGATTAAAATAGATGAATGGCAAGAATAATAAGGATGTCTAAACAAACATTTCTCCATTTTCTCCTCAAAATAACAACAAAAAATTCCTTTTTATATGACAAGAATAAAAACACAGTCAGCCAATAGGATATTACAAGATACATAATCCCCCTGCTGCTGTTGCTAAGTCACTTCAGTCATGTCCGACTCTATGCAACCCCACAGACGGCAGCCCACCAGGCTCCCCCGTCCCTGGGATTCTCCAGGCAAGAACACTGGAGTGGGTTGCCATTTCCTTCTTCAATGCATGAAAGTGAAAAGTGAAAGTGGAGTCGCTCAGTCGTGTCCGACTCTTCGCGACCCCATGGACTGCAGCCCACCCCAGGCTCCTCCGTCCGTGGAATTTTCCAGGCAAGAGTACTGGAGTGGGGTGCCACTGCCTTCTCCAAATCCCCCTAAATGTCCCAAATCAAAAGGACTGACTTTATGAAAATAGTTTTTAAAAACTCACTGTTTTTTAGTCAGGAAAATTTCTCTTTTTTGTTTTATTTTTACTATGTTTATTTTTCAAACAAACTGTATGATTAGATGCCACAAAAAGATAAAAAGCTCATGATTTCTGAAACATTTATGAAAGAATTACTAATAGAAAATGTCACAAGTTGTAATCTCATTTAGGTAATATTATTAACAATGTGAGGAACCACTAGAGTCTACTGTGAAAAAGTTAATCCATATATTCCAGAAAATATAGGATAAAAATGGAACTGGAAAAAAATGTCCATTTCTATTTCACTCACCTCTATTCCATTGGAATTTGGTGCTAAAAGTTCATTCTAAGCAATAGAGCCCTGACAATTACAAATTCAGCTATATTATGGCTATTAAGGGCTTCCCTCGTAGCTCAGTCAGTACAGAATCTACCTGCAATGGGGGAGACCAGGGTTCAATTCCTGGGTCAAGAAGATCCCCTGGAGAAGGAAATGGCAACCCACTCCAGTATTCTTGCCTGGAAAATCCTATGGACAGAGAAGCCTGGCAGGCTACAGCCCATGGGGTCACAAGAATCGGACACAACTTAGCGACTAAACCACCACCATTGCTATTAAATTTAAATCATATTCCATACCACTTTTTATAAACGTCATAATAAGTAGCCTTCCACTCAAAAACATTTATTTGTATAATTGAAAAATGTACACAGATAACCTGTCAGTTTCTAAGTGTACACAACTGGTACAAATGATTATTAACCCTGAATTAGAACAAAAAAAAAAACTTCATTACTGATTGTCCAAAGATTAAAGAAAACTCTCAAATGAAAACCTAAAACCATATTTTAGATTAAATGTTAATACATTTACGGTAAGCCTTCATTAGCACTCAGGATTAATCTTTTTAATATCAAGAAAACAAACAAGTAAGAAAAGCTTCCTTGGTCCTTATTCTTTGATTCAAAATATACTTAATTATACTTCAGAGCTGACTTACCACTATACAACCTACAGAGAAATGTGCTATAACTATACTATGACTCTATTATACTGCTTTATCCAAAATTCACCTTTTAGCTGAATTATTTGTTAGTCTCTTTTTTATTTTTCAGACCCAGTGGCATTCCTTTATTCTTTGAAGATTCTTTTATAAGGTAGATTCTACCTTATAAGGTTTATTGACTATACCTGAGTGTCAAGCACTGAACTAAGCTCTTTATTGACTTTATTTAATGATCACAGTAATTCTTACCTAAAAAGGTAGGTACTATTACTATTTCATTTCACATAAGAAAAAAACTGAGTCTATAAAATAAGATTCTTTACTCAATATAAAGGATGGTAAAGGATGAACTTCAACCTAGGTCTACGTGGGACCGAAGTCGATGGTGCTCGTAACTATTTTCCCTCCACATTTTCTGTCTCCTTTTTAGTTGCTTTACTTCTCCCTCACCCCTTCAATATCTTCTACTGTTTATTTCTATCCGTTTCTTTAGTAAGCTCATATATCTGAACAATTTCAACATGATCATACAGACAAGATTCTAAAAATCTATACTTTGGTCCTTTCAATTTACTGTTATATTTCTAATTCCCAAAGGAATATATTCACCTATATAACCTAATATTATCTTCAAATTCAGCACAGATGATTTCCAAAGTCCTTTACAACTTAATTTCACACACACGAAAAACCCAATTCATCTTAGTCCTCATCCAAGTGATTGTTTCTGTCCATGGAAATACTATTCTTCTATGTTCTTCTTTCCTTCATTCTCTGTATTAAACTAAAATCTATTGCTTTTCCCCCAGGTATGTCTTGTGGATTTGAATTTTCTATTTCATTCCTACAATCACAACCTCGTAACTCAACCTACCCTGCCTTTCTGCCCCCTTCATGCTCACCATCACAGAAGGATCTTCCCCAAATACAATTTGTATTAAGTCATTCTGTTTGAGAAATCTATATAGGCATTCCAGTGTCTACAGCATAAAAACAACATGGTTTTCAAGGATCTCCTTAATCCAACCCCAGGTTACTAACAATTACTACTACGTGCCTTCCACTCTCATTAGGCTGCTCTCTTTATTCTTCCCAAATCTCCTAAGCTCTCTGCCTTAGGGAACACTCCACCACCTACCCATTCCCTTCAGCATCTCACTTTTTCCACATGTCTTGAATGTAGCCTACTCCACATAGGCTCACAGGTGTTTCCAAACAGAAAACACTCAGCTACAGTCAGGAAATGTGGGTTCCAACCCTGGTTCTGCATGACCCAGGAGTGTGACTCTGGGCAGATTTTTGAGGTAACTAGTCCAGACTGCTATTTCTTCATCAGTAAAATGAGAAGCTGAATTAAATTATAAAATCTTTTTTGGTTTAAAAAATTTTTAACTCCAACAATATTCACTGTCTTACTATTTTAATGCTTAATAATATATTAAAGGTGTTATTTAATCTTCCTTACTAGATTATAAACTTCCCAAGGATAAAAATTATGTATTCTATGTTTCTGCAAACTCAACAAGATACAGCATAGTGTTGATAAATAGATCCTTAATAAATACTTGTGACTAATTAACTCTTTTAGGGTAACTAATACCCTTTTAAATAATAAAACCTTAAAATAATTTCATAATTTTCAAAATCATGAAATCAGGGTATGAGGAGGGGTTTATATTTTTCCTTTCCTTTTCTTCTGTTTTCTTCAATTAATTTAAGAAGCAAAAGATAAAACAGGATCTGAGAATTTCTTTTTTAGGAAGCCCATAGTAATGTATTTGCTAATGCTTAATTATAACCAGTATTTCAGAAAATAACTCTGTGGAAAGAGAGGCAAACTGTAGCTCACCTTTTTTAGGAATTTCTATAGCAAAACACTGTTCTTTATATATTGGTTCCTTTCAATTATTTTGTTTCTGGGATTATAAAATTACACATATAAACATGGAGACAAGATTACCTTTTAAAACTTCATTACTTTGTATCCCTTTAACATAGAATATCTGAAATCCGTATGTCTCTGGTCTAGGTGCCTTATAGAATACCATGCAACTGAAGCATTAAGACACAATATTACGTTTTTGAACTCTTAGGAAAGGGAGATATTTCCCTGAATACATTCTGGTGACTGCTTTCATCAATTAACTGTACCTGACCCCCCCTGAGAAAAAGTCAGGGCATCAAACTTTGTGTTAAAATCCTATTATCAAACCAGTTCTCCTTAAGGTTACTAGAAAAAGCAGAACCAACTACAAAAAGCCTTATCTAGGCTAGAAAGCACACTACCCTAGTGGCTCAGGTGGTAAAGAATTTGCCTGCAATGCTGGAGATCCAGGTTTGATCCTTGGGTTGTGAAAATCCCTAGAGAAGGGAATGGCCATCCACTCCAGTATTTTTGCCTAGAGAATTCCACAGACTGGCATGCTGCAGTCCCTGGGAGTCAGACACTACTGAGACACTTGCAGCACTTTCAGCAGGCTAGAAAACAAATTTTGCCATAGAGGCTATATTTCCTGGTACCATAATTTCAAGTGCTTCTTAGGAATTAGAATGGTACAATATTTTCAGAGACAGGAACTCAAAAAAAAGGCACCATTATCCATATTATGCTGTTCAGTCGTTCATTCACATCTCAAAAAAAAGGCAGGAACTCAAAAAAAAGGCACCATTATCCATATTATGCTGTTCAGTCGTTCATTCACATCACATTCACATGTTTGCAACTGCATGGACTGCAGTATGCCAGGATTCCTTGTCCTTCCCCGTCTCCTAGAGCTTGCTCAAACTCATGTCTGTCGAGTCAGTGATGCCATCCAACTATCTTATCCTCTGTCGTCCCCTTCTCCTCCTGCTCTCAATCTTTCCCAGCATCAGGGTCTTTTCCAATGATTCAGTTCTTCCCATCAGGTGGCCAAAGTATTGCAGCTTCAGCTTCAGCATCAGTCCTTCTAGTGAATATTCAGGATTGATTTCCTTTAGAATTGATTGGTTTGATCTCCCTGCTGTCCAAGGGATTCTCAAGTGTCTTCTCCAGCACCACAGTTTGAAAGCATCAATTCTTCAGCACTCAGCCTTCTTTGTGGTCCAACTCTCACAACCGTACATATACTGGAAAAACCACAGCTTTGACTACACGGACTTTGTCGGTAAAGTGACATCTCTGCTTTTTAATATGCTGTCTACATTTGTCTTAGCTTTACTTCCAAGGAGCAAACTTTACATGCTAATTTCAAAAATCATAAATTTATATGCCAATTTAGGAAATCATTTAGGCCGCAAAGAGTCAGACATGACTGAGCAACTGAACTGAAATAGGAAATCATAAATATGCACTCATATGTGAATAAATGTGCATATGCAAACATATAAACAAACATTTGGGGATATCTTCAGGATATCTGTGCTGTAGCACAGAGTTCACTGTATATTATAAAACTTTACTGTATTTTATTTTACTGTATTTATATAACTTCATATATATATATAACTTTACTGTATTTAAATTAATATGTGGTACTTTTACAATAATTTTATAAGTAATTCAAACATTTGATATAACCACCTACTTTAGAAAAATATTTAAATACGTTTTCTTTATTTTCAATATTACTAAGTAATGACAGAATCTTAGATGTGGAAGAGAACCTAGAGTCACAGATCTAAGAAAGCATCACATAATAAGACCTAAGACTCTTGAGAGTCCCTTGGACTGCAAGGAGATCCAACCAGTCCATTCTGAAGGAGATCAGCCCTGGGATTTCTTTGGAGGGAATGAAGCTGAAGCTGAAACTCCAGTACTTTGGCCACCTCATGCGAAGAGTTGACTCACTGGAAAAAACTCTGGTGCTGGGAGGGATTTGGGGCAAGAGGAGAAGGGGACGACAGAGGATGAGATGGCTGGATGGCATCACTGACTCGATGGACGTGAGTCTGGGTGAACTCTGGGAGTTGGTGATGGAGAGGGAGGCCTGGCGTGCTGCGATTCATGGGGTTGCAAAGAGTCGGACACGACTGAGCGACTGAACTGAACTGAACTGACTTGATTTTTAGTACTGCAAAGAGTAAAGGAAGATAATCCAAAAAGAGGTGGTTTCTAATTTCAACTCCACCATTTCACTTAAGCAGTTGTCTCCTTTTCACCTCATTTTCCTCACTTCTAACTTGCTCTCCCTATCGCATAGTAATAATATACATTTAAATATTAGGGAAATGGAAGAACTAGAGAATTAAGTGGACTTCCCTCATAGCTCAGTTGGTAAAGAATCCACCTGCAGTGCAGGAGACCCCAGTTTGATTCCTGGGTCGGGAAGATCCCCTGGAGAAGGGATAGGCTACCCACTCCAGTACTCTTGGGCTTCCCTTGTGGCTCAGCTGATAAAGAATCTGCCTGCAATGCAGGAAACCTGGGTTCAATCCCTGGGTTGGGAAGATCCCCTGGAGAAGGGAAAGGCTACCCAATCCAGTATTCTGGCCTGAAGAATTCCATGGACTGTATAATCTATTCCATGGTAGACTTGACTGAGTGACTTTCACTTTCACAGAAATTAAGGTATTATTTCTTTACAGGTATAAACAAATGGAACTCAAATACTTCTCAATTATAGGGTGTATTCTTCTGAATTTTAAGTTATGAAAATGAAAGTGAAGTTTGCTCAGTTGTATCCAACTCTTTGCGACCCCATGGACCATACAGTCCATAGAATTCTCCAGGCCAGAATACTGGAGTGGGTAGCCTTTCCCTTCTCCAGGGGATCTTCTGAAGCCAGGGATCGAACCCAGGTCTCCCACACTGCAGGTGGATTCTTTACCAGCTGAGCCACCAGGGAAGCCCATTTCAATTTTAAGTTATGGCAAGTGAGTATTTAAAGCTAAGTGTGCCGAGATAGAGTTTATTTATTCAAAGTAAAGCTTTTCTCCAAAGGGGAACTCAGCTCTGTTTCCTAAGGAATCACCCTAAAACTGTAGGACTGAAGAAAAAGCACTTAAATATTTTCTACCTAGGACAGATACCATGAAGTAGTCAGTCTGAGCAAATATGTTAAATTTGAGGGAAGTCCTATGCTTCTGTAGAACCAAAAAGCTAAAAAGGCCTTATAATTCAAGGTAGTAAGTTTAGAGAAAGGAAAAAAAGGCAGCATCAACATTCCTGCAAAATATAACTAGCATCAAAATAGAATTTTTCCTCATATAATATCTCTCCCTCTCCCTACCTCGCTCACTCTTGCTATCACTGAGGTAGTTAAATAATATGCTTCCTACTCCTGTCATAATCAAAAGCTTTTCTCTGCTTTTCTCCCCACTTCTATCCAGCCTGAGATATTAACTTAAATCAGATTTCTCTCTATAAAAGTGCCAGTTAGTAAGCCAATATGGGATATTGCCTTAACATTTTACAGACTTCTCAATGCAATATATAAAGTGGCTGGGCTAAGAGATGCTTTTTCCCAGTCTTGGATTATTCTTCTATAAGCTCTAGACATATCATTACTATTTTCAGCACTAATCACCAGCAGCTAAATTTAGATAAAATTCACAAAACAAAGCACAGCATTTTGGTTTATTTGCATGAGATGGTATAAACAAAATTAAAGGGGACTTTCCCCAGATGAACTGGCCATAGAGAATTACAATTATTTCTGGGGAAATAGGCATATTTGATCACTTATAGAGTTCTACTCTTGGAATTAGGAGGCCTGGTTCAAGTCCTTAAGTCTACAAATAATAAGAAAATAACACTGCCCATCTTTACAAAAAAAACCTCATCTTTGCATCTTACTTTACAGTTTTTAACATATTTTCCTCTTAAAGAATCATGACCAATAAAAACAGACTCAAGTTCATAGAGCTACAGGTTCTAGAGTCAAACCTGAAGCAGAAATATTTTAATGTGCTGGCTTTTCCAGCCATATAGTGTGTAAGTGTGACACAAGTGATGCAGAATAGCTTCCAAAGAGCAAAAAAGTGATATGCATAGCAAGTGTGCCACCAGAGTTTGCCACTCTTAGCAGTGGAAGTCCCCAAACCTAATATGATTAAAAACAAACAAAAAAAAGCTATAAGGGCGGGTCATCTCTCTGGGACGGACACATGGTAACCAAGCATTACAGACTAAATGTTTATGCCCCCAAATTCACATACTGAAGCCCTACCCCAGTGTGACTGTAGCTGGATGAGACCCCTACAGAAGTAATTAAAGTTAAATGGAGCCATAAAGGTGGGGCCGTAATCTGAAAGAATGAGCATCCTTTTAAGAGGCACCAGAGAGCTACCCTGCTCTCTCTGAGCACATACACTGAGAAAAGTCCATGCAGGACCTAGTGAGAAAGCAGATGTATACAAGCCAGGAAGAGCCCTCTTGATGCTGTTCAGTCACTAAGTCATGTTTGACTCTTTGCGACCCCACAAACTGCAGCACGCCAGGCTTCCCTGTCCTTCACCATCTCCCAGGGCTTGCTCAAACTCATGTCCATCGAGTCGATGATGTCATCCAACCATCTCATCTTCTATTGCCACTTTCTCCTCCTGCCTTCAATCTTTCCCAGCATCAGGGACTTTTCCAATGAGTCAGCTCTTCCCATCAGGTGGCCAAAGTACTGGAGCTTCAGCTTCAGCATCAGTCCGACTGATTTCCTTTAGGATTGATTGGTTTGATCTCCTCGCCGACTCTTACCAGAAACTAAATTTACTGGCACCTTCATCTCGAACTTTCCAGTCTCCAGAACTACTAGAAATAAATATCTGTTGCTTCAGCCACCTACTCTGGGCTATTTGTAATGGCAGCTTTAGCAAACTAATATATATGTACATAAGACCTATAAGAATAGCTAATTAGTAATAAGAGGCACTTCGTGGCAAATAGTGGAGAAGGCAATGGTACCCCACTCCAGTACTGTTGCCTGGGAAATCCCATGGATGGAGGAGCCTGGTGGGCTGCAGTCCATGGGGTCGCACAGAGTTGGACACGACTGAGCAACTTCACTTTTACTTTTCACTTTCATGCACTGGAGAAGGAAATGGCAACCCACTCCAGTATTTTTGGCTGGAGAATCCCAGGGATGGGCGAGCCTGGTGGGCTGCCGTCTATGGGGTCACACAGAGTCGGACACAACTGACACGACTTAGCAGCAGCAGTAGCAACAGCATGGCAAATAGATGGGGAAACAGTGGAAACAGTGACAAACTTTATTTTCTTGGGCTCCAAAATCACTGCAGATGGTGACTGCAGCCATGAAATTAAAAGATACTTACTCCTTAGAAGAAAAGTTATGACCAACCTAGACAGCATATTAAAAAGCAGAGACATTACTTTGCCAACAAAGGTTCGTCTAGTCAAAGCTATGGTTTTTCCAGTGGTCATGTATAGATGTGACAGTTGGACTATAAAGAAAGCTGAGTGCCGAAGAATTGATGCTTTTGAAGAAGACTCTTGAGAGTCCCTTGGACTGCAAGGAGATCCAACCAGTCCATCCTAAAGGAAATCAATCCTGAATATTCACTGGAAGGACTGATACTGAAGCTGAAGCTCCAATACTTTGGCCACCTGATGCAAAGAACTGACTCATTTGAAAAGACCCTGATGCTGGGAAAGATTGAAGGTGGGAGGAGAAGGGGACGACAGAGGATGAGGTGGCTGGATGGCATCACCGACTTAATGGACATGAGTTTGAGTAAACTCCAGGAGTTGGTGATGGACAGGGAAGCCTGGCATGCTGCAGTCCATGGGGTCGCAAAGAGTCGGACATGACTGAGCGACTGAACTGAACTGAACATTTACCAAAACTATGATATGGTCAACTGTATTCCTAGTGAAGACTGTCCTTAGAGCCAAGAAACAAAACCTGGGGAGCTTGATGAACAGGGTATTTTAATGGCCTGAAATATCCTTCTCACCACAGGCAACTCCCTCAACAATGGAAGAAGATTATTCAGACTTTCCTGAGTTAAATTTCCTCTCCTCATGCACTGACAATTATAGTTCTTGTCTCAGAAATCTCTCTGAGCTTCAGCAGTACAAAGCCACTTCATCAGCTTCAAAGGAGCACATACTTCTTTAAATATGTTGATAAACTGAAGAAGTTAGAAGCTACAGACTAAGATAAATATTGACTTTATCAGTGACTTTCCATATTTTAGCCATGATTCATTTTGTGTACACAGAAGATAACTCTCAGAGGGTAAAGTATTTTCTTCATTTCCAAGTTTGTAGGGGGTGCTTCAGTCTAGCCTCCAAGAACTTTAAAGATTCCAGCATTCAGACTGCAACTTTTGTTCATTCTAGTTTACCAAGAGTATGTTATAGCTTATTAAGTGGTTGTATAATATGTAAAATGTTGTATTTGATCTGTACAACATAACCCCTTCTAAGAATGTATATACTTTTCCCCCACAAAATTATAAAACTGAGTTTCTTAGTAAGCAGTAAAGCCCAGAAAAACACTCTTTTTTTCCTTTTTTTTTTTTTACTACTTTATATATTGTGAGTAGATAAATGAAGCATCCCAAAATTTCCTTGAACTAAAGATATCTGTGGTCATTTGTAAACAATGACAGCTTTTATAATCAAAGTTTTAAAAGCTAGACAGGTACTAGTTAACTTACTGTTTTCATTTCATTAGCAGTCATGACATGAAGATTTTATAACCTGGGTATGCTCATTAGGACTTTTTCTAAATTAATGAAATTTCATCACAGATCTACCCAAAGCTTTGTACAAACCGTTATCTATTACCCACACTTACTTGGAGGTAGAGGGAAACTTAATCAGTAATTTAAAATGTAGATTAACCCACAGTTTGTTTCTATTAGTGAGGGAAAATAGAGTAATCTCAATCAACCCTTGTGTAGCTATAAATCCATTACTTCAGTGGGAGGAGTCATTGACTCACATACAAGACATAACCAAAAACAAACATAAATTTCATTCAAACAGAAACTGGGTGGGTTTTTTTCTTTGCACATCATTTAGTTTCTGAATTAAAATAAATACATCATTTAATCTATCTCAGAAAACACAGAAAGTATTCTATACCAAAAAAAATGGTTTTAAAAGTAAAATAGCACTATTTGGTGAAAGTACTTTTTAGTTCAAGAATGTAATGTCACATAATAAACCCAACCATAAACTACAAGTTATTCACAAAATAATTAAGACCTTCTCCTCACATTGGTTCAAGGGTTTTTTGTTTAGAGTGTGTGTGTTTATTTATTATAAGATGCTTTCAAGAAGAAAAAAACATTTAAAAAATAAAACTTAGGAAGATACTTTAAAAAGATCTAAGCAGACCACTAGACAAGATGTTCTAACAGATACGGTCTATCTTTTGACATTAAAAGCATTTGTATATATCTTAATTGCTGTATTATTTCAAAATTTTCTCACTGAAGTAAATAATTATTTCCTTTAACTGATTCTTTAAGTAAAAAGATTCCTCTTTTCTTATCTGAACCTCTGAAGAAGTAGTAAGGAGTCCCAGTGGAGGCAGAGATTTCTAGGAATTAAGGGAGGAATATAAATTGGCCAGAGTAGAACATGACTGAGTGACTAAGCAGGAAACACAGGTTTGATCTCTGGGTAGGGAAGAGCCCCTGGAGTAGGAACTGGCAATCCACTCCAGTATTCCTGCCTGGAAAATCCCATGGACAGAGGAGCCTGGCAGGCTACAGTCCATGGGGTCTTAAAGAGCTGGATACAGTTTAGCAATTCAGCAACAACATGAACAGGCCAAATTACCATCAGCTGCCTGGCCCCCTCACTCCAACAACATTTGCTCAATTTTTGTCACACACACACACACACAGAAGGGGCGCGAGGCGGGGGAAGATGAATGACTGTTGGAGACAAGGTGCTGCATCTAAAATAGATGCTCCAAATTAGATCCTACACGTTGTCCTCCTGCGATAATTAAACACTGATCAGGACACGCACTAGTATCTCTTCCAAAAGACGTATGCTTCTTAAATCTCAGGCAGATTTG
This sequence comes from Bos javanicus, assembly GCF_032452875.1. Lineage (NCBI taxonomy): Eukaryota > Metazoa > Chordata > Mammalia > Artiodactyla > Bovidae > Bos > Bos javanicus. The sequence goes on from NC_083874.1 coordinate 37,334,664, forward strand.
ATGAGAGCGTACAAACTGTCCTTTCAGATATCAAGGTGCACATTTTTGCTGCTCATTATACTGCTGTGATATCCATACGTTAAAGTCTTTAACCAAAATTAGTTCTAAATTAACCAACTTCAATTATGGAGAACGATGAATATACATAATCCATCCAGCTGGGCTTGGGCATGGTTACTCTCCACCTCCAACAAATACATTCTTTCTTAGAGCAAAGAAATTTACCAAAAAAGCTACTAGGTTAGATCATAGCCTATGCTGCTGCTGCTGCTAAGTTGCTTCAGTCATGTCCAACTCTGTGCGACCCCATAGACGGCAGCCCACCAGGCTCCACCGTCCCTGGGATTCTCCAGGCAAGAACACTGGGGTGGGTTGCCATATAGAGACAATGGCTACCAAAGCTCAACTGAATTGTAAACATACACACTATATGTATGTATTGCTATTGCTAAGTCGCTTCAGTTGTGTCCGACTCTGTGCGACTCCATAGACGGCAGCCCACCAGGCTTCCCCATCCCTGGGATTCTCCAGGCAAGAACACTGGAGTGCGTTGCCATTTCCTTCTCCAATGCATGAAAGTGAAAAGTGAAAGCAAATCTGCTCAGTCATGTTCGACCCTCAGCGACCCCATGGACTGCAGCCTTCCAGGCTCCTCCATCCATGGGATTTTCCAGGCAAGAGTACTGGAGTGGGGTGCCATTGCCTTCTCTGATATGTATGTAAGATACATATATATCTTACATACAAGATACAGTTGACACTGTATATACATATTTATATCTATATGTATGTCACTAAATGAGAGCTACTTTGCATATGTTTGGTCCAGGAAAATTATTTTACACAGAAATTTCCGGGTGTTTAAAGCAATTTGAAAAGGTTCTCTAAAATAATCAAGAAACACAATTGCTCATAAACCTGAAAAAGGGTATCTAGGTCATCTATTTCAACTGTCTACACCAAGGAACATTTCCTTTGACTGATTTTATCCAACTGCCATGGCATCAACTGTTGTCACTGCAACTCAGTGCAAACAGGGACTTCAGCGGTTAGATATACTCTGCTTCAGAATTCAAGGTCATTAATGTGACCCTGGGGAAATCATACTTTTTTTTTTATCAGACTCTGAGTTTATAAAATAAGGATTAAAATGTTCCATAGAAGACAAAGAGAAAATAAAACAGTTAAAATGCACTGGGTCCTCATAAAGTTGTCTTTGTCATAATAATAGCAACAAAAATGAAAGACAATGATATTAGCTATCTTAGCATTTGGTTCTGATTATCACTTTCTAACCATGACTAACTATGCTAGTCACTTAACCATCTTTCAGCTTTCTCTCATCTATTAATCTTAATAAAGTATTAACATTCATAGTACATACATAGTTAGAAACATCAATGGTAATAACGTGTGAAACCACTTTAAAACAAAAAACAAAAAGGTTCGATGCATGATACAGGATGCTCGGGGCTGGTGCACTGGCATGACCCATGACCCAGAGGGATGGTATGGGGAGGGAGAGGGGAGGGGGTTCAGGATGGGGAACACGTGTGCACCCATGGCCGATTCATGTTGATGTATGGCAAAACCAATACAATATTGTAAAGCAATTAGCCTCCAATTAAAATAAATAAATGTATATTAAAAAAAGAAAAAGAATCACAGATATAGGAAACAAACTTCTGGTTACCAAAGGGGAGAGGGAAGGGGACAAATTAGGAGTATGGGATTAACAGATACAAACTACTATATATAAAATAGATGAACAACAAAGATATACAGCATAGCATGGGGAATTGATTATACCCATATCTTATAATAACCTGTAATGGAATATAATCCGCAAAAATACTGAATCACAGTGCAAAAAAAATAAATAAATAAAACAAAAAAGAACACATATGTGAATTACTGTTACTGTTATAAGTATAATAATGAGATTGCAAATTTTTGTAATACTTTCCTAAAATGTGTAATATAAATGGGGCTTCCCAGGTGGCACTGGTGGTAAAGAATACACCTGCCAATGCAGAAGATGTAAGAGAGGTGGGTTTGATCCCTGTGTCGGGCAGATCCCCTGGAGTAAGAAATGCCACCCCACTTCAGTATTCTTGCCTGGAAAGCCCCTTGGGCAGAGGAGCCCGGCAGGCTACAGTCCATGGGGTCACAAAGAGTTGGACGCGACTGAGAGACTGAGCACAGCAATATAAACGATGGGTTCTTCACCACAGTGTTTTGACCACCGCCTGATTCACTTCACTACAACAATAAAATTTTAAATCTTCCAACTTTTCTCAAAATTGGATTTTTCTTTATGACTCAAACATGTATTAACTCCACTATTCAACATTTTAAAATCAATACATATGTATTAAACTCCAAATATGTACAAGGTACCATCTCATACCCATTTACTAAGAGGCTCATCAAACTGTAGAGTGCCAAGGCTTTTTCCTTGCTTCATTTTTTTCCTCTTGGATTTACATTCAATTTAAGTGGTAACTTTACTTGAGATTCCCTCTACGCCCAACCAGTTAAGAAAGAAGAAACTAAAAAAAAAAAAAAAAGAAGAAACTAAATTTATTCAGCTCCTATTATTCACTTGGCACTACATTTACATTTATATTATCTCAGACAATCCTCACAACAACCATAGGAGACAGGTATTCACACCCCATTTTAGAAATAAAAAAAGATAACAACCATAGCAGAGAAAAAATTTAAACCAGGTTTGCTGAATGCAAAGCCTACGATCTTTCTACTAAGTTAGCACTTTCCGGATTTTCAGATTTCATAAACCAGAACAACACACACACACACACACACCACCGGTGGTCCTCATGTGCTAGCAACATTTTACTTTCTAAGAATTTATATGTATTTTAAGTCCTACTATCTACCATCAGCATTACTGTATAAAAGAGAAGGATATTAACATTTAACAAAAAGGAAAAGAAAGACAATCTCAAAATAAGATGCAAGCCTTCTGAAGAAAGAACAGTTGACAATCTTACAGATATTTTCACCACACAATGGACCCTCCGACTGGCAAGTGAGAACAAATGCACTAAAGCAAGCTGCTTCCCACAGGAGTGAAGCAGAACCTAAAACAGTGCCCTACTCACTTTCCCGAACTTCAGCACAAAGTGAAAAGAACGCACGTTTCCTAAGGTTCTTATGCTCCAAGACCCTGAGGACAAAGACAATTTCAGAGGCTTAAAAGTAAGTTAAAGAAGCTTCTGATATCAAGAGATCAACATCTGCAGTATTATTATGTATTTTCACAGACAGCAGTCCTTATTACAGGTTTTTTCCTTCAAACAAAATCTTTATATCTGAAGCAATTGAAAGAGTGGTTAAAGAATACAGATCTATTACCTCACATTTACTAAGAGACTCATCCATCTTCAGGTGCTTTCCTGTCTTTCCAGCCTTATCTACCACACTTAATTAAAGAGTGCAAGGACCTTGTCTTTCTCATGTTTTGAGGCAGGATCTGATATTTGGATGCTAAGTTACCATTTGAGGGTCAGTATATAATGAATTGACTAGCTCAATGCCAGAAAAAGTATGAAATATAAATAAGTGAATTTAAACTAAATTTTCATAATAAATTTACATTTTTAAAAAATTCATAGTTTGTCCTTCAACAGTGACCAACAGGAAAAATCAAAATAAATCTGAGACACATATAACCTAAGTACTATAATCTCTTCCATACTCTCTTTTTTTTTTTAGTTTTTGTTTTTTTTTAATTGGAGGCTAATTACTTTACAATATTGTGGTGGGTTTTGCCATACATTCACATGAATCAGCCATGAGTGTACATGTGTTCCCCATTCTGGCCCTCCCACCCACCTCCTTCCCCATCCCATCCCTCAGGGTCATCCCAGTGCACCAGCCCTGAACACCCTGCCCCCATCTCTTCCATACTCTATTTCTAATTCATGTACTCACTGGGCAGAGGATAGGATCAAGAGTCTAAGGTGGGAAGCAGACAGACAGAGGAAGATAACTTGCTCTTTGCTGTCCAATGGCACTTGGAACTGACTTACATAATTCATTACCATTTAAGAGCAAAGTTGGACCATAAAGAAAGCTGAGCACCAAAGAATTGATGCTTTTGAACTGTGGTGTTGGAGAAGACTCTTGAGAGTCCCTTGCAAAACAAGGAGATCAAACCAGCCAATTCTAAAGGAAATGAGTCCTGAGTATTCAGTGGAAGGACTGATGCTGAAGTTGAAGCTCCAATATGTTGGCTACCTGATATGAAGAACTGACTCATTGGAAAAGACCCTGATGCTGGGAAAGGTTGAAGACAGGAGGAGAAGGGGACGACAGAGGATGAGATGGTTGGATGACGTCACCGACTGGAAGGACATGAATTTGAGTAAGCTCCAAGAGTTGGTGATGGCCAAGGAAGCCTGGTGTGATGCAGTCCATGGGGTCACAAAGAGTTGGACACTACTGAGCGACTGAACTGAACTGAATCTATCAGACATCGCATTAGGTACTTTACAGCCTCCAATCCCTGCTCCATCAATATTCTACCCTGAATTGTCCTAAAAGTCTTAAGAAAGGAGCATACTCACTAGACACTTGAAAATTCTAAATGATCACTTGGCAATAAAGTTCAAAGTTTTATGAAATAATTCTTTTAGGCCAACAATATTAGGCAAATCCTCTCTTTTAGGGATTAAAGAGCATCCTGATTGCTTTACTACATTTTATATGATGCAACTGGGTTATGCATCTACATTTCTCAAAGCAATCTACATTTCTGCCTACAGTAGGCATCTACATTTCTCAAATTTTATACATATATATAATATCCCGATTTGTCAGTGATTCCCTTTAAGGTCATAATACAATGTTATTGAAATAATCTACTCATACAGAAAATGAAATGCCTTCTAACTGGTTGGGTTTTTAGTTTAAGCTACAAGGGAGGTAAATCATTGTGGGCAACAGATATAGGTTTTCATCTTACTGAAATTTAGTCACTGGATATAGTCTTCCCCGACTCAGACTATTCGTTTCTTTTTTCACTCACATTTAAGGCCTAATTCAAATATATACTCCACAGCAGACACGTCCCTATGAATCTATATAAAATCAGTACCACACATGGTATATCAGACTGCACTATGAATAAACCTCCCTAATTCAACACTTATTTGTAAGTTTCTAGTAGGGGCACCCCACTCCAGTACTCTTGCCTGGAAAATCCCACGGACGGAGGAGCCTGGTAGGCTGCAGTCCATGGCGTCGCAAAGAGTCGGACACGACTGAGCGACTTCATTTTCACTTTTCACTTTCTTGCATTGGAGAAGGAAATGGCAACCCACTCCAGTGTTCTTGCCTGGAGAATTCCGGGGGTCAGGGAGCCCAGTGGGCTGCCATCTCTGGGGTCGCACAGAGTCGGACACGACTGAAGCGACTTAGCAGCAGTAGAAGCAGCAGCAGTATGTCAGGCACCATTTTAGGTGTTTAACATATTTTCCAATTAAGTGTATTGTTTCCAAGCCTTTATCTATTATATCCAAAAGAAAAATTTAAGTCTATCCAAAAAAAAACTTGAATATACATTTCTATCCACTCAGCACCTATCACAGAGCTTGGTACATAATGCTTTTTGAACAAACATTCATACTTTATTAAGAATATAGATTTTAGGAATATTAGTCATTAAAAAAAATAGAATGAAATACTACCATTTGCAGCAGTCTGGATAGACCTAGAGAATATTATGCTCAGTAAAAGAAGCTGCAAAGAGTTGGACATGACGAGGAGGCTGAACAACAACAACAAAAATGAGTCAGACAGAGAAAAACAAATACTGTATAATATCACTTATACATGGAATCTGAAAAATAATACAAATGAATGTATTTGCAAAACACAAACTGATTCACAGATACAGAAAACAAACTTGTGGTTACCAAAGGGGAGGGAAAAATGAGGAGGGACAAATCAGGGATTTGGGATTAACTGATACAAACTACTTTATGTAAAACAGATAAGCAACAAGGATACACTGTATACACAGGGAATTATACCCATTGTCTTATGATAACCTAAAATGGAGTATAGTCTGCAAAAATATTGAATGACTAAGTTATACACCTGAAACTAATACTGTAAATCAACTATACTTCAGTTAAAAAAAAAAAGACTACACATTTTGTTAACAGAAATATATAATTGTATTCATCTAAAATATAAAGACTATAATTTGATCAGAATCTTCAAGTTTATTATTTTAATGCAAAATTTGGTTCTTGATTTTCTTCAAAAAATGAAATTTATATAAATATTTGCTTAGCTCCAACATGTTTTCTACATGTCATATCCTCATTTCTGACCTTTTTCCCATTTTATATAGAAAATCAATTGCTGAAATAATTTTGTCTCTAAATCAGAGAGGGTTATACATATTAAACACTTTGTTAAATTGGAGTCAGACCTGTGTTCAAATCTCAGCTTAGCTGACTCAGCAGCCATATGATCCTGCTCAGTTTCCTCATTTATAGAATGGAGATAATATCTATTTCACAGAGTTACTGGGAAGAGTAAATCAGATGAAATATTTTAAGCAAGGGCACATAGTAAACATTCAGGAAATAGGCAGCTGCTGTTGCTATGATATAGATTTGTCCCTAACTCAGAAATGATTACAGTTTTACTTTAAACCAGTGGTACTCAAACAGATGTGTCTAACAAAGAACACAAAAAATACTTGTACAACTTATAAAAATATAACCTAAATCCCATACCTCATTCTGAGATTTGTTGTTTGTTGAAGAAGAGAGGAAGTAAGGTATAGGCACACAGAGTTAGAAAACGACCCTCCAATGACTTTGAAAACACTATTTTAAATATTAAATTTATTAAACCTTTCATATGAGTCCATCTGCAACTCCATTTATTAATAATCAAAATGTTTGATTTGTTAACATGCAAAATTTGAATTTTCTATTTACCATTAGACATATTTTGTTCAATAAAATAGCTGTTTATACAACAAGCTCTCTTAATAGTAACTGCTTAATTAAAATAACTGTATTGCTTTTAAATCCACACATAAGATTAACTGAAGGTCTACTGTGTGGCTGACATTGTTTTAGGCACGTTCCTGCTCTCATGGAGTTTACTTTCTAAGACAGGGGCACAGAAAATAAAAGTAGTAATAAATAGTTATGTTAGGAGATGACAGTAATGTAAAGAAAAACAGAGTGAGTTAAGGGGGATAAAGAGTGATGGGAGAGATGCTGCAATTATTTGTAAGGTGTTTGGGGAAGGTTTCTCTCTAGAAAGATATCTGCTGCTGCTGCTGCTGCTAAGTCACTTGAGTCGTGTCTGACTCTGTGCGACCCCATAGACGGCAGCCCACCAGGCTCCTCCGTCCCTGGGAGTCTCCAGACAAGAACACTGGAGTGGGTTGCCATTTCCTTCTCCAATGCATGAAAGTGAAAAGTGAAAGTGAAGTTGCTCAGTCGTGTCCGACTCTCAGCGACCCCATGGACTGCAGCCCACCAGGCTCCTCCTTCCATGGGATTTTCCAGGCAAGAGTACTGAAGTGGGGTGCCATTGCCTTCTTCAAGAAAAATATCTGAGCAGAGACCTAAGAGAGGGGAAATAGCAATCCATGTAGCTAACAAAGGAAGAAGCATTCTAAAAGAGGAAATAGAAAGTGCAAAGGCCATGAAGTGTACCAGGAAAAACAAGGCAACTTCTGTGCATAGAGCAGAAGGAACAGACAGGAAAGGTATCAGATGAAGTTAATTAAACAGGCAGCATGGGGTCATGAGGGCTTTGCCTGTGGCTCAGCAGCAATTCGGGAGACCTGGGTTCAATCCCTGGGTCAAAAAGATCCCCGGGAGGAAGGCATGGCAACCCACTCCAGTATTCTTGCCTGGAGAATCCCCATGGACAGAAGAGCCTGTCCTCTGTGGGTTACAGTCCATAGGGTTGCAAAGAGTTGGACACAACTGAAGCGAGTTAGCACGCATGGGGTTATATCTGATAGGATCTTACAGGCTATACTAAGGCCTTTGGGTCTTTGAGTTAAGAGAAGCCCTTAGAGTATACTAAGCAGAGATATAACATAATCTGAATTACGTTTAAAAATTCTGACTGCCACATGAAAAATAAAGTACACAGAACAAAGGTAGAAGTGAGGAAGCTAGAGGCACAAAAGACAGACTCATGTCAAACGTAAATGATTAGCCACAGGAGAAATAAAATTTCCTGGACTTAATTAATGAACATAGTGACCTAGACCCTCTATTCCCAGAGACAAGATTGCAAAAGACGTTAGCACCTGTTACATGTCAAACACAACAAAACTGTTTGCCAACAAATCAGTCAGGCCTCAGGAAGAAAAAAAAAATCACTGTTTGCAAGGCAAATGATACCTCACTTACAAAAGGTCTTTCCGTATTGTACATTAACCCTTAAAACTTTAGATGTGCACCCCCAATGCTCCCAGATTCATCAAAGTCAAAACTCCAAAGACATAGGAATACAAACATTCTACTTCTAGGAATGGGAGACTCAGACTAACCCTCCCACTAAGGATTAACTAAGAAAATTTACCAAAAGATAATTAAAAGCAAAAATTTAAAAACATTTACTTGAAGGCACTGGAGGGCTAACAGCAAAGTAATGATTTACAGTCGAGGATCCAGGAGCAGCCTAGAAATAAACTCAGCCTTTGGAGGCACTTCTCCCCTCCCCTTTAAAACAAGTATATACTCAAATGGCCAATAAAAGGGGGAAAAAAGGAAAACCATCTTATTAGAAATTCAAGTAAAGAAATACTAAGACCACAATAAAATACCACTGGACAATCACCAAAATAGCTAAAAGTAACAAAGATGCATTACTAAGTTCTGATGACCATGTAGAACACAACTTTTACACACTGTTGATATGAGTATAAACTACAACTACTTTAAAATTAAACATGTATATGCTTCGGAAGATTGCAAAGATGACTCCAATTCTCCACCCTTTACTACAGACATTATTGCTAAAATGTAACTCTGCAGCATCTCCCATCAATAATTAGAATCTATTTCCCTACTCCTTAGATTTGGCCTGTAGGTGTGACTGACTTTGGCCAATAGAATATGTTGAGAATAATAGTGTGCTGGTTCAGCCCCAAGGTTTCAAGAGGCCTTGTGCCAGTTCATGCTCCCTGTGAATCAAGCAAACAAGCCCAGGCTAACCTGCCAAATGGTGGAAGACGTGAAGCACGGTGACCTGAGTCAGCACGGTGACTAAAGCCATCGTAAACTAGCCTGCTGCCAGCAAACTGCTGACACATGAGCTTCAAACTACCTTGCCCATACACAGACCCACGAACAGAAATAAGTGGGTACCGTTTTAAACCACTGTTTTGGAGTGGTTCCTTCTGCAGCAATAGCTAACTGATGGTACCAGAAAGAGGTACAGCCATAATTTTAAACATAAAGTATATAATACTGTTTTTGAAATCAAACAGTGGCCTAAGGCTTAAAAAATGGTGAGCAAACTCTTAGCAAAAGCTGAAAAAGGTTACAAAAATTTTCGCTGGAGGCTGAAAACAAATGGAAACTTATGCCATGTAGTAACAAAATAAATGGCAAAAACTGTGTTGCCTATAGTACTCCGAAGATGAAAAAGTTACTTAATAAACATTTAGATTTGTCTCAGATCTCCAGGCAAGTGTTAAAAGTCAGCTGGTTGTTCTCAGCTGTGTATGATAAGGTAACAGGGCAAAAAAGAGATGAGATAAAGAAAAATGTGATCAACTCACAAGCAAAATTTAGAAGGAATAAAGAGGGGCCAGGACTTGTTGGGCTGAAAAATAACAAGTGCTTCTTACCTCCAGTCTCTCAGCTGGCAAAACATTTTCCAAACATATAGTCTGGGACTGCAGGCCAAATCAAAATGTAAAAACCCCTTGTAAATGTCTCTACGAGAAAAATGAAGGGGCCTACAAGACCCTCTCAACTAAATAAAAAGCCTTCTATAGTCTTAAAGGAGTTGTCTCACAGTCTGACAAACCCAAAATATGTCTAGAGAAAGAAATGTTGTCTCAAAACAATTTTAAGTGTGACTTTGGCATATATCATAACACCCAGCAATTCCACTCCCAGGCAGATACCAACAGAAACAGATGCTCCTATGCAACAAAAGGCATGTATCAGAATGTTCATAGCAGCAGTACTCATAATAGCTAAAAACTGGCAACAACCCAAATGCCTATCAACAATGTAATGAATATAAAATGTTTTAATTGTAATGAATAAATAAAATGTGATCTATTCATATAATAATATGCTATACAGCAATGAAAATGAACAAACTGTGTACACAGCAATAAGAATAAACATCAAAAACATAATTTTGAAGCAAGCAACACAAGAAAATAATGTAATACCTTTTAAATAATGTCAAAAATAAAACAGTCAATAAAAACAAACAATATTATAGAAGGTACACTACGTAAGAGGGAAAAAGAAGAGGAAACTATATAGGACAGGCCGAGAAAACTTCTGGAAAGCTGGCAATAAGTTATATCTGGAATGGAGCTGGATGGTAGTTACACAGATGTCAGCTTTGTGATTAACTGTAAATTTGCTTTTTATGCGCTTTTCTGTACATACATAATTCAGCATGCATAAAAGACGTGCATCAGAGAGGCCACAGGACAGACTGCGACAGCCAAAGAACTAGGAATGTGTCCAGGTCCGAGAGCACGTTAGACAGAACTATTCTGTTTAAATGACATGCTCTGCAGAGATTTTATTTAATTCATGTAATCAAAGCAACACTGATTCATTCTGTCAGCCTGTTTAAGACTGAAGGTGCAAAGAGGATTCCCTGTGTTTGCTTAACGATTCAGTAAAATCTAGCAGGCACTATAATATGAGATGAACTGTCACTGTCTCTCATCAGGAGCACCATTCACTTTCAGTAATAGTTTTTTTAAGATGTGTGTTCAACAGTGATTCAAAAACTCCTGCTAAATATTATTCCTCCATCATTTATCTACTTCTTCAGAAGTTCCTTGTTAAATCTTACTGTGATGAGAAACGTTTGAGCACAATTGCCTCCTAGGCCCACTAGAGCTGAAAGCAAAAGTCCTAGACTTTTTCGACCAGGGAAAGTCCAGAAATGAGAGAAGCCACAAGAGACTGAGAGAACCTTCCCTCAAGGTTTCAGTAGGTACCATAGCTGACGATCAGCCTGACTTTGGTGAGAAGAGATATGTGTAATACAAAATAATAATAAGCTATACTTAGAAACTTCTCTTAAAGAAAAAGGCACCATTGTAAAAAAAAAAAAAAAAAGCTGAAAAATCATGCATCAGAACTTGTATTTGTTCAGTTTATATTCTACAGTTTTTGAAATCTGTAACACCAAGTATAAAAGAGAGTTACAGACTGACTCGGTTAAGAGAATACTTTTCTTTAAAAATCTAAACTCATTAAACAAGAAAAAATCAGCTTGAGCTCAGTTCAGTTCAGTCACTCAGTTGTGTCCGACTCTTTGTCATCCCATGGATTGCATGGATTGCACCTTATGGATGGATAGGGAGGATTGCCAGGCCTCCCTATCCATCACCAACTCCCAGAGCTGCTCAAACTCAAGTCCATCTAGTCAGTGATGCCATCCAACCATCTCATCCTGTGTTGTCCCCTTCTCTTCCTGCCTTCCATCTTTCCCAGCATCAGGGTCTTTTCCAATGAGCCAGTTCTTCGCATCAGGTGGCCAAAATATTGGAGCTTCAGCATCAGTCCTTCCAATGAATATTCAGGACTGAATTCCTTTAAGATTGACTGGTTTGATCTCCCTGCAGTCCAAGGGACTCTCAAGAGTCTTCTCCAACACCACAGTTCAAAAGTATCCAGTCTTCAGTGCTCAGCTTTCTTTATGGTTCAACTCTCACATCTACACATGATTACTGGAAAAACCATAGCTTTGACTAATTTCAGCTTGAATTACCAGATACTAACTTTAATTAAATTTAATTTTTAATTTTTTAATTAAAGAATGTACCAGTTAGCTGATGTTAGTATTGGATATGCTATAAGACTATTATAAATAAAACTTTAGATTTTCCTATAAATCTTTAATTGTGAAATGGGCTACAGGGTTGGTAGCATTATATTCTGAAAGACCATTACAAATCAAATAAAATGAAATTTTAAAATGCAAGCTAAAATGCTGAGCTCTGTGGTAGATTTAATTCTCCAAATATAAACACAGTATCTTTTACCCAAGAAGCCCCTTTTTCAATATGACCTCAACACTTCACCCGTACAGAAGTGTGGTCAGTTCCCCTCCCCGCTGAAGGCAGACCTTGTGACTGCTTCAACCAGTAGAGAACAACAGAAATTATGCTTATGTGACTTCTGTGTCAAGGTCATAAAAATGTCACGCACTTCTACCTTCAGATGCTTGCTCTTGAATTGAGGTGGCTGCTGCTGCTGCTGCTAAGTCGCTTCAGTCGTGCCGGCTGTTCAGACGGCAGCCCACCGGGCTCCCCCGTCCCTGGGATTCTCCAGGCAAGAACACTGGAGTGGGTTGCCATTTCCTTCTCCAATGCATGAAAGTGAAAAGTGAAAGTGAAGTCGCTCAGTCGTGTCTGACTCTAGTGACCCCATGGACTGCAGCCTATCAGGCTCCTCCATCCATGGGATTCTCCAGGCAAGAATACTGGAGTGGGGTGCCATTGCCTTCTCTGAATTGAGATGGAGACTGAGTTAAAGCCTTAAGGGCACTGAGTACAGTGTTAGTGGGAACCTCAAAGGCCAAGAAGGCTTTCTTCATGGCCAGGGATAAAACATCCATGTGCCAACTCAGGAGACCCAGGTTCAATGCCTGGGTCAGGAAGATTCCCTGGAGAAGAAAATGGCAGCCCACTCCAGTGTTCTTGCCTGGAGAACCCCATGGACACAGGAGCCTGGCGGGCTACAGTCCACGGGGTTGCAAGAGAGTCAGACACGACTGAGCGACTAAACAACAACAACAACAACAGAAAAGGCCCAGAAGGGGTTGTTGGTGAGGGTTTAAAAGTACTAAAATGTGATTGGAAGCTGCAAGAAAGAGGTTCCTTGTTTTGTTTTGGAGAGACGTTTAGAAATACTGTTGTTCGAAAGTGGGAAATGTTCCTAATTAACTCAATGACTAAAAGTGCCACTGGGCTTCTCGTTGCATGTAACACACGAGAGGAAAGAGATGAACTAAAGAATGAACTTTTAGGGCTTCCCTGGTGGTCTAGTGGTTAAGACTCTGTCTGCCAATGCAGGGGACATGGGTTCGATCCCTGGTCTGGGAAGATCCCACATGCGTAGGAGCAAATAAGCCTGTGTGCTGCAACCGCTGTAAGCCCATGTGCCTAGAGCCTGTGCTCCACAACAGGAGAAGCCACCGCAATGGGAAGCCCACACACCACAACTAGAGAGTGGCCCCAGCTCGCCACAACTAGAGCAAGCCCTTGCACAGCAACGAAGACCCAGCATAGCCAAAAATAAATAAAATACATCTTTAAAAAAAAAAAAAAAAGAATGAACTATTAGCTCCAAAAGAGCGAGGACTTGTTGGGTTAAACAGTAAAGCTATGCCAAGTTACAAGCGCCTCCAGGTGACAAAAGTATTCTCAAATAATGAAACGGCTTTCAGGTAAAGATCAAATCCAGAGTAGGGCTGTATGCTATGTTAAGACTTCTGAAACAGCTAAGACAGAGCCTCATAGAAATGTTCAGACTGACAAAAGACCTTATAAAGTATATTTGTTTTTCTTTTTTGCTATATAACTAATTACCACAAACTGAGCGGCTTAAAACAAGATGCAGTTACTAGTTCATAGTTCTACAGGTCGGTAGTTGAGACAGGCTTGGCTGGCCTCTCACTGGGTATAATCAGGTGTCAGGCAGGTAGGGCGTTTACCTGGAGGCTCCAGGAAAGAATGTGCTTCCACGCTCATTCAGGTTGATGGTGGAACCTAGCTCTTGTAGCTAATGGTCAGTGTTCCCTGTTTCCTTGCCGTCAACCAGAAAACACTCTCTTCTCCTAGGGGCTGCCCTCATTCTTTCTTACCAGTGTCTCCATCCTCAAACCAGCAACACACAGAGTCCTTCATACACCTCAGATCTTTCCGATTTCTCTTCAGCTACCAGCCAGAGGAAGTTTTCTGCTTTTAAAGTGAACAGCTGATTGGGCCAGGCCCACCCAGAAAAAATCTCCATAGCTTAAATCAACTGACTTGGGACTTTAAATTTCTGTAAAGACAATTATTTGTTTTAACAAATATATTAGTATAGTGAAAGGCCTATAACATATTTAAGAAAAATGTAGGATAATAAGAGCAAAAGGCTAGGGGTTGAGGGAAATGGGTGTACTGTGAAGTTCTTATCAGTTCCCGGAACTTGAGGCTAAAAGAAAAATGTGTCCCCTATTCCCACGTTTTAGTGTATATTTTAAGGGTTAGTATTTCTGCAGAACATTATTGAGAAATTGAAATTTACATTTTAAGTTTAAACATTTTCTTTATACCAACCACAGAACATTACAATTTTACTCTCCTGGTTTTATGGAAGCAAATTCACCAATAATATTTTTAAAATCTACTTCTTAGCTTATGTTATTTTCAATTGAGGGAAATGCCATGTTAAACAATTCTCTTGACTAAGTGACAATCATAAGTAATTTTAAATTAACTGCAGTTTACTGAAACTTCTTTCACAGAACACTGCTGTGACTGGTATTGTCTTTCAAGGTCACTAACGTAACTGGGTAAAACTGCACAAGCAAATTTCAAACCAATTTCAGAAGAGCCAAACGTCATGCTGAGTTCACATGATAATTACTGACACTGCATGCTGCTAAAACTATTTCAGATGAAGTTCTTACAGGACTTAAATAATCTAAATTTTTTAGAAGCAAGTCAGTGGCTGTTTTTTGTAAATAAAAGTAGTCACAGAAAATAACTTTTCTCTGGTTAAAAATACAAAACTGGAAGATACTTTCACTTAATTTTTTATATCTTCATTATAGATGTAACATTAGGCTGACCATAACCTTCTAATTTCTATTTTATATACACTTTCCCATAATAACTTATACTCTTACCTGATCTGTACATTTTGAACTTTTTTATTTTAAAATTGAACAGGTAAAGTCACAACTCTTATGAAAGTTCTCCATTCATCAAACATTCAAAGTTATATTCTCCCACTTATAAGGAAAGGCACAGGCTTTCTATTAAGCATGCAGCTTTATTTTTAGTCAGATTGTTTTACTGTACAGCTTTATTAACATTTTTCACTTGGTTCAAACTGCTAGCGAAAGGTCACGAGCACCAAAGAACAAAATTCAGCAAGGTCTTCTAATAGACCTAATCTTCCCTTAAACATTTTGTCCCTAAATTTATCCAAAAGATAAAAAGAATATTAAAAAAAAAAAAAGGATAAGAAGGAATTATTTTCTTTATGCTTTCTACTTTCACAACTAGTTCCACTTTTGGCAAAACTTAACAATAAAAAGGCCTTATAAACAGCTTATAACGGCCTTATAAAGAGCTAGGCATTTTGATTCTCCTGCCCTAAACTGGAAAGATCTCTTTAAGAAATGAAGATATCAATGTGCTATACTGTAACAGATGCTTTTACACTTCCTACCATATTTAAGGGGTTCCCAGGTGGTGCAGCGGAGAAGGCAATGGCACCCCACTCCAGTACTCTTGCCTGGAAGATCCCATGGATGGAGGAGCCTGGTAGGCTGCAGTCTATGGGGTCACGAAGAGTCAGACACAACTGAGCGACCTCACTTCCACTTTTTACTTTCATGCATTGGAGAAGGAAATGGCAACCCACTCCAGTGTTCTTGCCTGGAGAATCCCAGGGACGGGGGAGCCTCGTGGGCTGCCATCTATGGGGTCGCGCAGAGTCGGACACGACTGAAAGCGACTTAGCAGCAGTAGCAGCAGGTGGTGCAGTGGTAAAGAATCCGCCTGCCAAAGCCGGAGACAAAGGAGAGGCAGATTTGATCCCTGGGTTGGGAAGATCTCTTGGAGGAGAAAATGGCTACCCATTCCAGTATGCTTGCCTGGGAAATCCCATGGACAGAGGAGCCTGGCTAGCTACAGTCCATGGGGTCGCAAAGGAGCACACGACTGAGCGCACATACACTGTATTTAATTCCAGAAAAACCTTGGGAGGTTGCTATTATTGTCCAAACTTTCAGACCAGAACTTGAGTTTCAATCAAGTAAGTAACCTGCCCAAGATTCTTCAACTAGTCCCCAAAAGGTAAAGAATGTGATCCCAAAGTCTGTGATCTTTTTACTACATGTCAATGCCAACTCCAAAGTCCTCCACCTTATTCTCTATTATCTATCAAATGTAATAGTTTTTAGCTGGATGGTAGAAATCACTGGGATCCAGAAAAATGTCTTGTCCCAGGACACACACTGATTTAATAAGGTGTGTATTTAGTAACAAAGACTAAACCTCCCTACAACAATATTAACAAGGGGACAAAATTAAAATTAAAATCTTCAGTCAGACCTTTTTAAATATAAGAAATTAAATACCACAGTTGTTCTCAAATCTTTTGGTCCTTAAGTTAGGAGGATAATTGATTTTCTAATTACGATACTAATGAATGTGACATGTTTTAATGACCTAAAATGAAAAATTAATAGGTGATTAATACTATGAATATAAATAAAGGCAAGCCCCTACTGTACAAAGCAGTATAAGTAGCGCCTACAAGAACAGAAGCCATGGGAGATAGTCATGCCTGAATCTAAATCGAATTAAAACAACTTGGCTTGCAGCAACAGAACCCTACTCAATACAACTTGAAGGAAAACAGGGAATCATACTAGAATTCTTCAAATTGGCACCAACTAGGTCAATACAGTCACATGTCTCCCAGTCAATTTTAAAGTTAGTACCTATCATCTATACTATCTTATCCTTTCCATTTTTCATTTGGACACACTGAATATTTGTTTACCTACAAGATTTTTATAAGATTATACTTACTTGACAAATATAGATTATCAGTGAATTTATGTTTAAGAAACTTTTCTCTAACAGGCTCTAATCCTATAAATCAGTAAGAGATTGGTAACAGGTAGGTGACCTTCTTTAATGTACATAGTAGTACTTTTAAATTCTAAGACAAGAGAACTTGAAGAATCTGAATGCGTAAGTGAGTAAAACATAAAAGGGACAAAGCACATACGAGTCATCAGTTAATAAAACACAATGACATATTTATGTGAATTTAACCACAATTCACTTACATAACTTCAACTATACACTTTGCAAACAGAGATAGAATACTAATTTAAAAATGCAAGCAATTAGATCCACCATTCCTTGAACAAGGGTAAGTCCTGGAGTCAGTGTGAGTGTGAGATGGAAAATGTGAATCTTGTTTTCTCAGTCAATGCTAGCTGACATCTCATGTGTGCTAAGGTGATTCTAGGGCTAAAAGACAAAAATGCACTCCAAATCTAAATGACCAACTAAAGAAACAGCAAACAGTTCCAACAAACTTCTGAAGAAAAATAATATGACTGAAACTGACTTACTAAGAAATCTTATGTCGACAGCCCATGTGGTACTTTTCTAAGGAATTTCCTCTCCCTCCTCATATTAGAGTCTTATCTCTATTAGACCACCACCTTCTCCACTGACCTTACAGACCGTAAAATCCATCTCTCCATAAGCCTCTGTATATGTAAAAGAAAAAAATAAAACAGAAGAAACCATCCATCACTCTTTTTAACATTAATATGCAAAAAAGAAAAATAAGTTTTATAGGAGAACCTGAGAGAAATGAGGATTAGGGGAAACTATGTGGGTTAATAAAGGCACTCTTTGAATGTAAAGACTTGGGCCAACCTGAATTACGAATTGCTTAACATAAATTAATTATAAACTATCTGAAAGAATTTTTATGTCACAGAGTTTCAATAATTAGCTAAAACTACTTGTAAACCAAACTTCCCCAAAAAGAAAATTGCAGGTGAAAAGCATTCTCAAGTAAACAGGTCAAGTTTGTCCTCCATCAACTGACACAAATGATTGGTAAACACAATCCGGTTAGGAAATGTTTATACTTTTATGCAAAGTGGCTACCGTTAAGCTGCTAAGTATAAGGTTCAAGCTCTAAATTCAACATCTCATCAGCAATTAAATAGGAGAGAATTATATACTAAAAAAGATAAAATATTATATAATTTCTACGGCTTCACATTTCTGAAACAGTTTCCTGAGGCCTAACTCACATTCCAGCACTGACAAAAAATGATGATGTTTACACTTCTTTGTTGTTATTGTTCAGTCACTAGGTCACGTCCAAGTCCCTGTGATACCAGGCTCCTCTGTCCTCCATTATCTCCCAGAGCTGGCTGAAATTCCTGTCTATTGAGTCAGTGAGACCTACTAACCGTCTCATCCTCTGTCATCCCTCTTTTTGCCTTCAATCTTTCTCAGCATCAGGGTCTTTTCCAATGAGCTGGCCCTATACACCAGGTGGCCAAAGTATTGGAGCTTCAGCACAGTCCTTCCAATGAATATTCAAGGTTAATTTCCTTTAGGATTGACTCGTTTGATCTCCTTGCAGTCCAAGGGACTCTCCAGAGTCTTCTCCACCACCACAATTCAAAAACATCAAATCTTCAGCAGTCAGCCTTCATAAAGAAGGCTTATATAGTCCAACTCTCACATCCATGCTGACTACTGGAAAAAAACACAGCTTTGACTATATGCACCTTTGCCAGCAAAGTGATGTCTCTGTTTTTTATACACTGTCTAGGTTTGTCATAGCTTTCTTACCAAGGAGTATGCATCTTTTAATTTCATGGCTGGAGTCACCATCTGCAGTGATTTTGGAGCCCAGGAAAATAAACTGTCACTGCTTCCACTTTTTCCCCTTCTATTTGCCATAAAGTCACAGGACCAGATGCCATGATCTTAGTTTTCTGAAGGCTGAGTTTCAAACCAGCTTTTCACTCTCCTCTTTTATCCTCATCAAGAGACTCTTTGATCCTCTTCCCTTTCTGCCATTATAGTGGTATTATCTGCACATCTTAGATTGCTGTTATTTCTCCCAACAATCTTGATTCCAGCTTGTTAGTCACCCAGCCCAGCATTTCACATGATGTACTCTGCACATATGTTAAATAAACAAGGTGACAATATACAGCCTTATCGTACTCCTCTTCCAATTTTGAACCAGTCAGTTGTTCTATGTCCGGTTCTAATGGCTGCTTCTTGACCCATATACAGGTTTTTCATTGTACTCTACAATGTGGTTAACCAACAAGGCAGCTGGAGGTTAGGTGACAGGCTAAGGCCTCCAGGTCCCCCACACACTGCTTGACTGCCCCAAGAGAGAAGAGGTCAATCAGCTAACCTGTTACCTACTCACACTTCAACTGAGCAGTTATAATCTAGAAAAATCCAGTACAGATTCTATTTTACTACCAGCAATGCCCTGATTCCCAAGTACTATGAGTACTTCACCCAGACAGCCCTGCCAGAAAAGAACAGAAACAACTCTCAATGCAATCCTGTATCAAGGTCATTCTCTCACCTCTCACACATGGCAAATGGAGATAAATCACCTACCCTCAAGAGAGTTTCATGACTATCAAAACAAAATGTTTAAGAACAAGATAAAACCATAATGACTATGAGAATAGGCACTACTCATGGACCTCATTAAAGACAGATGGCAAAGGAATCACTGTGGAAGCAGAGTGGCTACTTTATTAAACTGTACATTATTTTCAGTCCTTCTGAGCAAATTTAAAAACGTGACTTATTGTTTATTAATTTCAAGGGTCCAATGAGACAAAGTATAAAAGCACATAGGATACCTGGCATATATTAAATGGTCAATAAATGTTATCTATTATCATTATCTTCTTAACTGTTTAAATGTGGTACTACCAGACATAGTGCTTACTCTCTATGCACTGCAGCCATCAAGACACTCAGCTTTGATGAGCTCGATCTACCTAGAACGTCTAGAATTCAGAAAAATATAAAGTGGCAGTACTTACAAAAGAGACAATGAGATAGCTTGGCCACTTGCAAATTTCATATAATTTCATAAAGAAATTAGTTGTCCTCTCATAAGAACTGACCCAAGGCAACTTATGAGTTTACTTCTTAAATAAACAAAATTTCTTTATGAGAAATCTTTATTTTTTTTTTTAGGAATTACCATTAATTAGATCCCATTTTAAAACATATTTTTAAACTGTTCTTATTATTCTATGTAATAGTCCTATGCTGCTGCTGCTGCTGCTAAGTCACATCAGTCGTGTCCAACTCTGTGCGACCCCACAGATGGCAGCCCACCAGGCTCCTCCGTCCATGGGATTTTCCAGGCCAGTATTGGAGTGGGTTGCCATTGCCTTCTCTGAATAGTCCTATAGGTAGTACTTAATTCATAAAGAACATATGTACCATAAAAGAGAAGTGTAAATACACTTAATGGCAGCAGTCTTATTATATTATTAGTCATTAGCATGCCAACCTAAAATACCTAAGGACTTGACTATAACTAACTCACCAGTGAATACACAATACCCATCTCAAAGCTAAGAAATGTACAAGTTATATCTAAATATAAATTTGTCAATAAATCTATAAATTACTTACCTGTCTACAGCAAAATATTTGATAAATCTAAATCATTCAATCAAACTACTTTAGGTACATGCTTACAGTGTTCATATTTTCTTGCACTTTAGAGTCAAAGAAAGTCAACATACAGTACAATCAGTTGAAAAGTAGAGAAAATACCCAAACAAATAAAATGTGGATAAAAATCTAAACATTATTTACATGAGGAAGAAGAAATTTTCATTTGTTAAAAATAAGACTATCCTATAACTGCTTCCCTGGTGGCTCAGTGGTAAAGAATCCACCTGAAAATGTAGAAGATGTGGGTTAGATGCCTGGGTTGGGAAGATCCCCTGGAGAAGGAAATGGCAACCCACTCCAGTATTAACTGGGAAATTTCACGGAGAGAAGAGCCTTGCAGGCTACACTCTATGGGGCTGCAAAAAAAGCCAGATACGACTTAGTGACTGAACAACAAATCCTATAACCAGTGACAGATTTTTAGTAGATTATTTCTTCTGTTACTGAAGCATTCACAAATAATATCATCCTCCTCTTTTCTTGACTAAAAAGGATGATTATAATATGCCTACCTCACTGGAGTGCTTTGAGTCTCTGTAGAGTTTTGAGCCTCGTAGCTAAAAGCTACCAAGTAAATACAAAGTATTATAATTGAGACTAGTTATATAAAAGCAAAGATGGTTTAATATAATAGAAAATTACATTTGTAATTGGCACAATGCCATACTATCCCTGTGGGCTTGTTCTTTCAGAGCACATACTCTACAAAACGTCATTGTGGGTGAAAAAAAAAATCCCACAGGGAGTTCAAGTAGACTATAACGTAATATGAGTAATTAAGGAAGTGGCATTCTTCCTCTATATTCATTCGGGAATCTTTTCTACTAATTAAAAGAAAAGAAACAGTAATTTGTTAAAAAAAAAAAAAAATGATGGCTACAGATAATTCAATCTCAATTCCAACAGCCTGGTTACAAAGGACAATATTGTAACACTGAACAATTTTTTAAGTAAGAGCAAAATACTATATAAGCCATCAAGCCAGTACTCAACTGTCTTCTAAAGTAATCTTTTCCTAAAAATATTTTCCAGAATAACTTATATTCCTTACACAATGCTAAACTATAGGACTTCAAATTCAATTTCAATTACACTAAGTTCCTACTATGTGATAGTCATTCTAATAGGCATTTCAGAGGTATCTCATGTAATTCTATCAATAATCTTAAGAGGCAGGTATTACCAACCACACGTTCAAATTGAGAAATTTACTGCAGAAAAACTCAGATTTTTGACCACAGTCTAGAATTTAAACTCAATCATCTCACTTTAAATCTTATGTTCCGCCCCCCAATTCTGTCAGACTAGGGTCTCATCTGGCTATGCCACTAATCAAGTGATAAATCCTTTAACCTCATTGGGTCTGAGTCTTATCAGTAAACTGAGAGGGTTAAACTATTCCTAGTCAGCCTCTGTCTCTCTAAAATGTACTAATTTAATCCTTTTAAAGTACACAAGTCAGTGGCTTTTCTTCCCCTAAGAAAAAGATTTTTAAGGTACATATATATATATATATATATATATATATATATATATGCCAAAGCCTTTGACTGTGTGGATCACAATAAACTGTGGAAAATTCTGAAAGAGATGGGAATACCAGACCACCTGACCTGCCTCTTGAGAAACCTATATGCAGGTCAGGAAGCAACAGTTAGAACTGGACATGGAACAACAGACTGGTTCCAAATAGGAAAAGGAGTACATCAAGGCTATATATTGTCACCCTGCTTATTTAATTTCTATGCAGAGTACATCATGAGAAACGCTGGGCTGGAAGAAGCACAAGCTGGAATCAAGATTGCTGGGAGAAATATCAATAACCTCAGATATGCAGATGACACCACCTTTATGGCAGAAAGTGAGGAGGAATTAAAAAGCCTCTTGATGAAAGTGAAAGAGGAGAGTGAAAAAGTTGGCTTAAAGCTCAACATTCAGAAAATGAAGATCATGGCATCTGGTCCCATCACTTCATGGGAAATAGATGGGGAAACAGTGGAAACACTGTCAGCCTTTATTTTTGGGGGCTCCAAAATCACTGCAGATGGTGATTGCAGCCATGAAATTAAAAGACGCTTACTCCTTGGAAAGAAAGTTATGACCAACCTAGGTAGCATATTAAAAAGCAGAGATATTACTTTGCCAACAGAGGTCCGTCTAGTCAAGGCTATGATTTTTCCAGTGGTCATGTATAGATGTGAGAGTTGGACTGTGAAGAAAGCTGAGCGCCGAAGAATTGATGCTTTTCAACTGTGGTGTTGGAGAAGACTCTTGAGAGTGCCTTGGACTGCAAGGAGGTCCAACCAGTCTATCCTAAAGGAGATCAGTCCTGGGTGTTCATTGGAAGGACAGACGCTAAAGCTGAAACTCCAATACTTTGGCCACCTCATGCAAAGAGTTGACTCTTTGGAAAAGACTCTGATGCTGGGAGGGATTGGGGGCAGGAGGAGAAGCGGACGACAGAGGATGAGATGGCTGGATGGCATCACTGACTCGATGGACATGAGTCTGAGTAAACTCCGGGAGTTGGTGATAGACAGGGAGGCCTGGCGTGCTGTGATTCATGGGGTCGCGAAGAGTCGGACATGACTGAGCGACTGAACTGAATATATTGTAGCATGAATCAGGACATCATTTCTTTTTATGGCTAATAATACTCCATTTATGTATATCAGATCAGATACTACCTGTTTATTCATTCATCCATTGATGGGCATATTTAAGTTGTTTCCACCTTTTGGGATGCTATTATGTACTACTATAAACATGCACATAGATGTACTTATTTGAATCTTGTTTTCACTTCTTCTGGGTATATATCTAGGAGTGAAGCTGCTGAGTCATCTGATAATTCTATATTTAAACTTATGAGGAAGTAACAAACGACTTGCCATAGTGGCTGCACCACTTTACATTTCCACCAGTGATATATGAGGGCCCTAATTTCTCCATATCATCACCGACACTTATTTTATTTTTTTAGTTATAGCCATCCTAATGGGTGTCAAGTGATATCTCATTGTTTTGTGTATCCCTAGTGACTAACAATGTTGAGTATCTTTTCATGTGCATGTTGACAATTAGTATACCTATTTTAGAGAAATGTCTGTGCAAGTCCTTTGCCCATTCTTTGAGCTGTTTATCTTTTTGTTGGTGAGTTTTAGGAGTTCTTCACATATTCTAGATAGAAATTCTTTATCAGATATATAATTTGCAAATATTTTATCTCATTCTTTAGGTTATCTTTCCTTTTTCTTCATAATGTCTTTTGATGCACAAATTTTTAATTCTGATGAAGTCCAATTTACCTATTTTGTTGTGCTTTGGGGATTATATCTAAGAATCCATTGCCAAATCCACTTAAGGTCTCTTTTTTGCTGGAAAATTCCATCAGCCTTTGCTCATTCTATAAATAAAGTTGCATATGAATAATTCTATTTGTTTTATTGCTGATAGTTATTAAAGGGTGATTTTCAGAGCTTTTATTATATTGCCCTTACCAAAGAAGTGGCAGTATTTTAAGTTTGGATAAAATTGCCCTTTAAAGATGGATAGGTTGGAACTCCTTCAGATAAAATGGAGTAACTCTGAAAGAAACTGCACTTTTGCTTGTTTATTAAAAAAAAGAAAGAAAGAAAGAAGGGGAAAGAGGGGAAAAGAAAGGAAAGGAGGAAGCAAATTCTCTTCATTTGAGAACGTCATCAGTTAGTAATCACACATAGACAATTTTAAAAGGCACCTTAAACTATATGTTGAAACATGATTATTAGAAAAAACAGTTTATCCTGCAATAAAAAGTAAATACTGTAGCAGCTATCAAAATGGTCTCTAATACATGGATAGCATTTCCATGATCTACCTCCCTCACTTCAGCCAATATATTAGTATCTGTCAACTGGCTTAAACATGGCTTTAAAGCAAATATACTGCTAAAGAATTACTAGACAAAATAAACCATATTTACCAAAAAATAGAATATTCCACAGCCATTTAAAACCTCATCTATTGAAAAAGATATTTATAATGTAATATTCCATGAGGGGGTGGGAAATACTTTATAATTGATAGATTTGGAAAGCTATATGCCAATTAAGTATGTCATTCAAAATTATTATCTTTAGATAGAATTATAGACGAATTTTATTTTCTTACATTTTCTGATTTTTCTACAATGTAAATTACTCAAGTAAATCCAGCAAAATACAAAGGAATAAAAAAAAAGAGATAAAACTAAAATTCCCTAAAATAAGTTTGGGTAAATTGCCCTTTAAAGATGAAATTAATAAGTAAGAATTTCTGTCTACACATTTACTTGTTATTACATTTCATCTTCAGCCATTATGTGTAATCTGTCAGCTATATGTTTTGGTTAACTAATCACAACAATAACAACAACAAACGTACAGAGTTTCACCGAAGTTTTAACAGCACAGTTACAGAATATACGTAAAGTTTACGTAAACTCCAGAGAACACCAACAAAAGAATTTTTAAAAGCTTAATATGATGTTTTAAAAACTGTGTATGATATGTTACCTCATTAATTAGACATGGGGACCAAACCTTCCTGAAACAAGCAGATTATCAAAGTTTGTAAAAAATTAGATTATATTAATTCTCTCTGTATTTGCTAGTAGCAGGAGGTGAGATAAGTGACACAATAATTGCTCTACCAACCCTATTCCATCTATGGCCCTAGTTATGTTCCCACTGCCTATGGATACCATTCTCCATTAAATGATATGGTGACTGAAATTGGCTATTTTCTGTGCACTAACTGAACAACTATCTTCAGATCCTCAAAAACACCATTCAGCTCTAGAATTAAAACACAGAACTGATGATGCTGAGTTAATGTTAATGAATTTAGCGTAATGGGGGTCACTGGTGATCACCGTGTGGGGCAGGAGAAGGAGGTGTTTCAAGATGGAGGGCGGTGTTGACTACTATTCAGAGGTCTAAAGATTCAAACAAAAAAATTCCTGCGTGATCCTGGAACTAAGGCGTCTGAGGGTCCTCTGTACCCCAAATGACTCTGACGAGGGTGCAGCAAGGGTTCCAGTTCTATCATCAGGCAATTTCTCACTCGCCATCATGTCACCCCCAACATACACCAAATCCTCACTTTCCAACTGACCCGATTTAGAATCTATGGTCCATCACCAAAATCACTCCCTTGTATGCAAAGTCAGTCCTTTGTCCCTTTCTCTCTTCATCTGATATACTTGGCAAAGATGAAACCCTGATTAAACCTAAGTATCTACCTACTTCACATCTGCACTAGAGCAACTAAAAATGGATGAAGGAAAATGTATACCCTTCCAACAGTTCTCATTTCAAATTCGTGGTCACAAGCTCAAATGGGCAATGAGCACTGGTAGGTAACAGTGAAACAGTCTAAAATAACTAGGTTGTTCATTTTCCCAATATCCAAAATAACTACTTCATACCTTTTCCTCTGTTCTCAAAACTCCAAGACCTATCCACTCCCCCAACAAATAACTACATTCAGAAAACAGAAGCAATCAGTTACAGCTTTCTCTCCTACCACCAAAACGACCTACCTGGTCCATTCTCTTTGTTTTTTCTGTTACAACAAATAGTATGTTCCTACTCTCATCACAGTCCAACCATTCCATTTGTGCTCTGGTTCTCTTCTCACTTTCTTAAGGAACTCATACCCTTCTCTGTCCAGGAGCGTCAATTTTTCCCCCAATAGACGTGGCACTGGCATACAAACCTTCTCTAATATCTTCTGCCACTGAATCCACATTCCTCTACACTGACTATTCTATTTTGCTTTCACTTTCTTACCTCATTTTCTTTCCTCAATTTATTCCAATCAGGATTCTTTTCCCTCTCAATTGTTACTGAGATTACAATTGTCAAGGTTATCAGCGAAGTCCATCTAACCAAATCCAACAGTCATGTAGATGTCTGCTCTTCTTTTCTGACCTCTGAATAGTATTCAATATCGCCCTCCATCTTGAAACACCTCCTTCTCCTGCCCCACACGGTGATCACCAGTGACCCCTATGGTGCTAAATTCATTTTTTTTTTAACTGCTATGTAGTGACTGTAAGTTCAGGCTATTGTGGCAGATGAACCTAAGTTCAAATCTTGCCTACATCACTTTTTAAAATCCAATCTGAAAGTGAAAGAGTCAGTTGCTCAGTCATGTCCGACTCTTTGTGACCCTATGGACTGTAGCCTGCCATGCTCCTCTGTCCATGGAATTCTTCAGGGAAGGATATTGGAGTGGGTAGCCATTCCCTTCACCAGGGGATCTTCCCAACTCAGGGACTGAACCTGGGTCTCCAATCTAGGGAAAGATATTTAACCACTGAGACTAGGTTCTCAATCTACAAACTAGGAAAAAATATTAGTACCTAATTCCCAGCTGTGAGGGTTAAATTAGTAACTTTCATTCTCTCTTTTACCTATTACAGCATGTAAAGTAATTCACCCTCCAAGAACTGCTCTCTCCCTTCAGTTGCTGGCTGCTCCTTTCCCAATCACTGTGAAAAGCTCCTCCAGCTCTATTTGCCTTTTAAATTTGGGAATTCATAAAGGTTCTATACTCCTTCCCTAAGCAACTAAGCTCTTCCATCTCATAACTGAAATTATAATCAAAACCTCAATGATTTCCAAGGTTCAATTTCTGATGTATCACCCGCCCCCTACCTCACCAACTGCCATGCAAAAATCTCTACCTGCATCTCTCAGCTATCTCATACTCAACAAGCCCAAAAGATAAGGCTCTCCTTTTTCATGTGTTCTTCCTCCACCTCAAATTCCCCTTTCTGTTGCAGTCTCCAACTCCTTGCTGTCAGTTTCCACAGTTTCAGTATTTCCTCTTTGTAACAGTTACTAAACTTACACTTACAGGCTTAGAATATGCACTCCCTTTTAGACCATAAGCCCCACGATGGAAAGTAAAATCTGTCTATATCAAAAATACCTTGCCTAGTATCCCATGCATGCGTGTGTACGTGTTCAGGTACTCAGTCGTGTCCAGCTCTTTGCGACACTATGGGCTCCAGGACACCAGGCTCCTCTGTCCATGGGATTTCCCAGGCAAGAATACTGGAGCAGGTTACCATTTCCTCCTCCAGGGATCTTTCCAACCCAGGAATCGAACCCATGTCTCCTGCTTTCTCCTGTATTGGCAGGCAGATTCTTTACCACTAGGCCCATCCCATGAATAATAAATGTGTTTAACAGTGTTTCTTGAATTGAATTTGAGATATTTTAGAAGTTTGCTTATTTAACTTACTGAACTTACCAGCATTTTAGTTGTTTAGATGTCTAATTCATTGCTAACACTTTTATTTCAAAATACTTAAGCCACTCATTTACATTAGTATTATTTCTAACCCATAAAAATATTTTAAAGAAAATTTAAAGGTACTCAAACATACTATATTTGAGGAATTCTACAATTATCAATTGCCACTGGATTTCAAAAAATAAAGAGGTTCAGAAGCTAGGAAAGGCAAGTGAGGGTAATACTATTTGTTTCCCTACTTTGGAATTTCACAAAATTTTTGAAAAGAATTTCAGTAAAAAGATGATTTTTTTAAAATTATGAAATGCATGAATGGGGTATTCTTTTTTTAAAAGGATTTACTCCTACAAGACATTTTTATCTAACTATCACCATACTCTTTGTACTAATACTTTGTTTTCACTCAAAGATATATAGTGTCTAAAACAATATTTTTGCTAGCTTAGAAAGTCTTATTATAGATAAATACGGACTTTCCACGAGGCAGCCTAAAATACAGATAAAGGGTTACACATACACACTCTTCACACACATACAAAGGGGTTCATTTTGTGATATCAAGGAGTTGTACACATATAATGTGAATACTTCAGTATACTTGAATACTTAAGATCTTTTAGAAAGTCACATTATCAGGAAACTTAAAAATAAGCCAAAAAAAAAAAAAACCACTAAATTGAGGAAAGACATCTCTGTATTGCTCTCATTTAGAAAACATGACACCTTAAAGGATACTATCACTGAGAAATTCATCACAATGAAAAAGGATAGAAAACAAAATTAGGAATCAGAAAACTAGAGCTACAAAGTCTTAGAAATATTTAAATAAGTAAATATGATTTCAAAGAATCAAGCTTTTTTTTTTTTTCCAAAGTACATGTTCAATTGTCTACCAAACAGGGGCTGTTTTATTTTCTCTAAGCTGCTAGAATATTTCATAAGATTGCTTCCACATGTTATTTAATAATATAGAACACATATAACAAAAGCTTGTTTAATGTGTATACTACTGGAATAAAGAAATTATAAATGAGAGGGCTCTATAATATTATAAAAATACCTGGGCTTTCACTGGTCTCCTAAAATTATCCAAAGTATAATAATTAACTAGTTATCAAAGAACTTCTTTTTGAGATAGTAATGTTATACCTTTCTCTAGAAAATTTTAAATCTCTCAAAGGCAACCTAAAATGCTCCTAAAATGATTATGAAAAGCCTATTATCTAATTATAGTCAGATCTTTTTTTTTTTTATTTAGACCCTTCACCCAGCAATTATACTTCTGAAGAATAACCATAAATTCCAAAGATGCTTTATTCATTCATTCATTCATTTGAATATGGAAAAGATCTGTTACAGAGTTAAGTGAAAAAAGCAGAATAGAAAATCAAAGAAGACTTGCAAAAGAAAGTATCTATTGAACAAAAACTGAAATAAAAGATGTCTGCATAGTCGTGGTAAATCTGAGTTTTTCTTTCTATATCTCTAAAATTTTCACAATAAACAATTACAACTTAGGTAATTAAAAAAGACCCCAAAAAATCTTTTAAAAAGATAAGCAATATTCATCAATCATTTCATGTCAAAAGTAAAACCACCGACCCATCTCAAAATTTTTATGAACCCTGAATAAAACCATCCCAAATGACACAAATAAAAGTTAGTATCTTGATACAAACCTGCTCATTAGACAAAGCTCATTTTATAAATTTCTGGTCAAAATCAGTGAGTAAAATACCCAAGACTTTACAGAGTAACTTTTCAGATTTTAAGATAGTATACTGTGTAAAAAGGGAAAAAATTCTGACTGATGAAAGTGATTATCTTCTCATACCACATCTAGTATTGAATAGTAATAACAAAACTTCAATTCTTTTTCCCAAACCAAAAGAAAGCATCACTATTTTTTTTAAAAAATCACTCATAACAAAGGTATAAGAAAAAGCAACTGGAAGGTCATACAGCAAAAATAACAAGCCTATGGGTGAAAAGTGAAGTGGGTTCTAGAATTATACATGATTTTAACTGGCTTTTTCCCTATATTTTCCAAAATGTCCGTTATAAATATATGTACATCTACTGTAACAGAGAAAAAATGAACTTAAATTATCAAGAGAATATGTTGAAACATATTCACTATACATATATTAATAAAAATACAGCATTTGTAAAATTTAGACCTGCTCATCAAAGCAGCTCAGAAAAATTTGAAGGTCCTTCAAAATCAGTCACTATGAACACTGTCCTTAAGGAAATCAAAATAAACTTCTACTACAAAGAGCTCATGATTTGAACCACATATGCTTTTCTCTTACTGAAAAACCTGATATATACACAGCTAAGGATGTGTTTTTAATGATATACCCTATTTCTTTGCTCATAACACATCAACATCAATGATGTCACACAGCCCTTACAGTAAGGTCTGTCAATACCTACAGCCTCTACTGACTGGGATAACATCAAAACATACAACCTTACTTACTATACAAAGGAATATATTAGTGTCTTTCATTGACTTAAGTGTAAGATTGTTTCAACTTAATCAAATAAAAAGAAAATGCAAAGGAAATTTAGAATCCACATAACTATAGCTTCATGAAGAACAACAATAATAAAACAATCACTGCATTTTAGAAAAGCCCTCAACACCCTGAAACATATATACATATTACAGGATAAGTGTTAAATTATTAAATAAGCAAAATGATACAGTATCCTAGCAATAAGTATAGCATAAGACTCAGAAATAAAACTGCCTGGCTTCCAATCCCAACTTTGTTTATTGTGTGTTAGTCGCTCTGTCATGTCCCACTCTTTGTGATCCCGTGGACTACAGCCTGCCAGGCTCCTCTGTCCATGACATTTCCCAAGCAAGGATACTGAAGTAAGTTGCCATTTCCTTCTCCAGGGGATCTTCCTGACCCAGGGATTTAACCCAGGTCTCCTGCATTGTAGGTGTATACTTTACCAACTGAGCTACTAGGGAAGCCTTATTTATTAGTTAGGAATAATCTAGGAAAATAAATTAATTATACATGTCTCCATTTCTCCATCTATCTATAAAATACAGATAATAATAAGAATTTATTCGTGGAAGACATGTTTTAAATATTAAAAGAGGCAAGCCCACATCTACATAGAATAAGCACTAAAAAAAGGCTTTTCCCCCTTTTCTCAATCTAAATAGAATTTGTCATACATTTTGCAAATAAGAATGAAGACCTCTAATTTTTAAAATTAGTATTAAAAGTCCTAAGTTCACTGGAGATCATAATTAACCTTCTACAATGTGAGCACAATCCAACTGAACAGTTAGATAAAAGTCTAGAAAGCTTTCTTGTCAATATGATTTTATCTCAGCTGTTTCAAAATAAAGAAGAAAAAAAGAATGAAACACAAGGATTCTTTCTTAAAAGATGTACAGAAAGAATTTAGAATTGCTGTATTAACAAAATATGATTGTTCTCAACAGCAAATTTACTGAGGAAAATGAAAGATTAACAATAAAATTCAAATATTTTAGTGTTTTTAGGATATTCAAAGTTAAAGTGCTGATGCCATTCAAAATTACCAGATCTGTTACGTATAAATTGCTATTCTCTATAAACAAAGAAATTTCAACTGTCTATGACTAGTCTGGAATTAGTTATACTCTAATACAGCCATTCAACTATCTTTGGGAATATTGTATTCTCTTCTCTCATAAAGAAATTAATACAAGTGACAGAAGGTAACCAAAAAATCAACAGTGTGGAAGGCTTTTTAATAAATTTCATTTTGGGAAATGATCACATATAAATTAGCAAACATTGAAATCATAATGATTTCATTTATTTGTTCTGTACATATCTGATTAACAGGCACTAATTTTGTTGATGGAAACAAGAGAACTCTATTGTTATATACAGATTAGAAATGTAAACACTTAGCATTTCCCACAACTACTGACTTCACAAATTACTTTGAATGTTATTTCAAATAACATTTTGAGTGCCAGAGATTAGGTAAGCAAAGAGCTCTACTGCCCCCTAATGAAATAAACCAAAAAAAAAGCCAAAAAACTCAGAAAACTTGTTTTGAGCTATGTGTGGAACAGGAAAATAATCTTACTTTGCTAAATGCAATAGACAAACACTATGAAAATTAACTGAAAACGACTAGAATATCTATCAACATACTATAAGAAAAGCTAGGATCATCCAGTTTCCATGATAAAATTAGTAGCAAAACAGGAAAGCCTTGAGACAGAAATGTTCTAAGAGAAAGGAGGTCAGTACAACAATGTTATCTAAAGTGATAGCAATTAAAACTTCACTGCAGGCTACCCTTTTCATGTGTATGTTGGAAGGGAAGAAGAGAGAGATTCTTAGAAACCACACTTTACACTGAATTACAGTAAGTTTTCAGTTTAGCAGCTTAAAAGTAAATACTACCAAAATATTCTCTTATAATTTGCACTGATTCTAATCCTCTCAGAATTATTTTAATAATGTGTACTTTCAAAATAACTACACTATAAAGCATACATATGAAAGAATTTTACCTGTTTCCTGTTTTTAAAAAAAAGATGACAATTTCTTAAGCACGACAACTTTGTTCTTCATGATACTCTGCATCATACACTAACCAATGATAACTTTCAATATTCCTTTTAATAAAAGTTCTCCCTTCCTTTAACCAATCTGGTATTTAAAACACATTCCATACTCGTAGTTCCTTTAACCTAATATTCTAACCTGTCTAGAATTTCCGAATTCTCATTTCAGAAGAGAAAAAAGAACAGAATGAGAGATCATAAAAACATGGAGAAAAAGCAAAGCCTCCCAGCATCAGTTCATGGAGGGCACAGTGGTGTGGTAGCTCACTGTCCCTTTAGAGATGGGGCACACATCACGTGGAGAGGGCATGTTTCCATCTAGGTTGATCATAACCGTACCTTCCATTACATGTCTACTGTTTACAAGGTATAAGGAATAGGGGCCAAATCCATAAAAATGCCACAGGAGAGACAGGCAATACAGACAAAGAGGTTCACTTAAATCTGCATACAAAAAGAAAATAACTTGTATATTTGTGTGCTGCAGCTCTCTTCCCAGGCGCCTGTTAATGAAAATCGTTCTCTAGCTGTACAAGTCATGCATGTGTATGAGTGCCAAGTCGCTTCAGTCGTGTTCGACTCTTTGTGACCCTATGGACTGTAGCCCACCAGGCTCCATGGGATTCTCCAGGTAGGAATACTGGAGTGGGTTGCCATGCCCTCCTCCAGGGGATCTTCCAGACCCAGGGATCAAACCAGCATCTCTTAGGTCTCCTGCACTGGCAGGAGGGTTCTTTACAACTTAGCCTGCTGCTGCTAGGTCACTTCAGTCGTGTCCGACTCTGTGCGACCCCATGGACTGCAGCCTACCAGGCTTCTCTGTCCATGGGATTCTCCAGGCAAGAACACTGGAGTGGGTTGCCATTTCCTTCTCCAATGCATGTAAGTGGAAAGTGAAAGTGAAGTCGCTCAGTCGTGTCCGACTCTTAGGGACCCCATGGACTGCAGCCTACCACGCTCCTCCATCCATGGGATTTTCCAGGCAACAGTACTGGAGTGGGGTGCCATTGCCTTCTCCCTACAACTTAGCCTAAGGGTAATCAAATGTCTGTTCAAAATTTTAAAACAGCAACAAACAGCAAAATACAAATGTACTCAAGCCTATGTCTCAAATGAGTTGGATCTCACATATGTAGAAATTTCCTGAATAATATGAATTAAAAACTTGACTCTCTTACTTGAAGCATTACTCGTTCATGCCTACTGCCTAAAAATGTAACTGACACAGACACATTTTGAAGACATAATAAAGAAGCTGGGAGGACTCAAGCAATCCAAAGTCAAGCATCCCAAAGTCCATCCCTGCCAAAGTGGTGATGTTTAAAAGATACCCAATAGAGGGGTCAAAGACAGTACCCTTCCAACCTATAAATTCCACATAGCTACTCAGATTTCACATACAAGAGTCATGAGAAATAAAGTGAAGGTACATTGGAGAACACATACATGTGTGTGTGAATGTATAGGTGCATGTTTTCCCTCATGGAGCAGTCCCAGTCCGTACCAGTGAGCTCCAGATTAGTACCCTAAACCTAAAGGAATGTTTTCCTTAGTTCACAGGGTGAAAAAAAAAATAAAGGACTTCCCAGGCCATCCTTTACCTCCCTGTGCCCACTAAGCACACATATGAAAAACATGATCAAGAAATAAAAGGGAGAAAGGTTGAAAGAAAAGAGGAAAGGTTAATTTCCTTAAGAAATAAAGTTGGTAACAGCTTTGGTTTAAAACAAAGAGATTTATTCATTAGCCCAAAAAAACTTTTCGTGGTGATGATGATGAAGATGGCAGCGGCCAGCATTTATAGAACATAATGTACTTACTTCACAAACAATGAGTATTTGATCTTCCTTAGAGCTCTGTGAGGCAGAAAATACTATTCCTATTTTACAGATAAAGAAACTAAAATTCATAAGGATTAGGTAACTTGCCCAAGGTTAGACAGCTACTAAATTGCAGAGCATATTTAACATACCAGTCAATTCAACACTTAATTGTTACGTTTATGTTATTTTCTGGTGAAAATGTGTGAAATGAAATGACTCTTTGGAAACATTGTAATAAATTAACAAATTTTATGTATGTATGTGCTTGTGTGTCTTAAGATCCAACTCAAATGCCTCAAAATTCTGTTGACATGTAACTAGACATAGGCACTTATGCCAGTTCTTACGAAAGACAGAAACATACAATCCATAATAGTGGGTTGGCCAAAAAGTTCATCTGGGAAAATCCAAACGAACTTTCTGGGCAACCCAATAAACAGTGAAAGTGCTAACAAATAAATAATAATATACACACCCTTCAATGCCCATTATTTCAATAAATAATATTTCTTTCATTATTATCCGATCACATACAGTCATAATAATCTCTTCTTCAGATCTTCCTAACTCATTCTCACCTCTATTTCACTTGTCTTAAAATGAACATTTTCATTTATTTGAGGAAAAAAGGTCACTCCCTCTTCTCGCTATTAAGGATACTCAATTATAGTAAAAAATATATGTATGTAAAAAATAGCTCTGGTTGACATGTGAAATATACATTTCTTTAAATGCTGTAACAATAAAAACTATTCCATAGCAACTCTTTAACCTCTGATAACATGTTGAAGTTTTCTGAAATTAATACTAAGGAAGAAATCACCATGCAGTATAAAACTAATCCAAAACTCTATTTTGTAAGAGCTGAGATTTAAACATAGCCACAAACATACTATACATACACAAACACAATTCAGGTCACCTTCATATTCCAGGCATTGGCTGGACAACAATACTCCCTCTGCCATATGTATGCAGGTTAAAACACAAAACCAGAAATATTCACAAATACCTAAAACATTAAAATTGTAATTTTATTATGACTACCACCAATTTTTTCCCATTGCAGAATTCAAAAGAATATGTTATAACATGTTCTTACAAGAACGCCACCTTGTAAGCAAATCTGGTTTCTCAAATAAAAAAAGTGAAGTGTAAATCTGACATCAAAACTTGCACAAATAAAGATCTGTCATTTTGTTAATCCTTGTCTACTTTTAATTAAATTATTTTTTAATTTTCAATCCAGAGAGCAAAGACCCTGCCAACAATAAAGTACAAGACGTAGGAAACAAAATACATCATTTCAATGGGATACTCTTTCTCACCTTCGAATCTTCATTGCTCACTCCGAGCTGTAACACAGCTTGAGGAGATTTTAGTTTTGCTTCAGCAGAGTGAGCCATCTGAAGGTTAAGCTGCCATCCAACCGTCTCAAGCTACAAAAGACAAGTGTAGATTGGAATCAGATGGTACAGAAGGAAGAAAACACTCAACTTAAAGCAAATCTCCAGTCAGCAGGAATGAACATGGATAGCCTGGACTTTGCGGAAAGTCAGTTCCTGGGCTCCTTCAACCTGCACACTCTGCACATTCTCCCTTTGGGCTCGTTAGATTGGCCTCATGCCATGCCTGTCAAATTCAAGCCTAAAACTGGTCTTTAAATACATTCTGTTCTAAAAATAAAAGTTCTGAGACTAGGCAATGAAATACACTAAAGGAGTCAATGGTTTTTAAACAGTAAATTACTATTTTAAAACAGTGTATTTTAAAGCCAATGGTGTTTAAAAATAGTTATAGCATATATATG
Organism: Bos javanicus; assembly: GCF_032452875.1. Lineage (NCBI taxonomy): Eukaryota > Metazoa > Chordata > Mammalia > Artiodactyla > Bovidae > Bos > Bos javanicus. The sequence continues at coordinate 37,370,915 of NC_083874.1, forward strand.
TGATAACTACTGTAAATGACCTCCCATTATCTTTCAAAACTCTTTGCAATAAGTAGAACAAGGTAAAACTTTTTTTTTTTAATTTAGTGGGAAACTGAAGTGCCCAGATGGTAAGAGGTTCACACATTTAGACACAGTTAGTGAGACGGGAAGAGAGCCAGAAAAAGAATTGATATCTACTTACTAGTGAGCAGGTGTTATCATGCTTTCCAAAGTATTCTAACCTACTATGGTTCCCAGTTATGACAGAAACTAATTAGAATACTTCCTTTGAATTTATTAATTAACACAACAGCAAAATTTAATCAGGAAGGCAAAGACAGCAAAGAGACTAAAGCAGTTTAAGTTTCAAAATATTAAGCAACATAAATGCAGCTTTATTGAACATGACATATTACTGATTTTTCCAACATCAAAACTGTAAGTATAAAGTTTTAAATCTTATTTCCAGTAAATCCAAAGTATCAATACTTAGGGTAGTTTTGTGACATGCAATTGTCATATACCTCTGACAACTCGACTCTAGTCATTGATTTACTGAAACTACCTCAGCTACACTGGTAAGAATGGCAGACTCAAAACAATTTTTACTTAACTGGAATACTAATTGCTAACTTGAAAGACTGTTCAACAGCTAGAATCACAGCAATGACTCAAAGCCAAATTGGAAAGAGAGCAATGAAAGTATTATCTATTCGAGAGAGGATGTGATGAGAAAATAAAGATACAGTTCTGTTCTTCCTGGCACTGAACCTTTAAGAGGTTATGGGTAAAAAGAGCAAAGATACTGCAGAGACATAATCCATAATACCATAAGTAAAAAAATCAATTTAATGGTACATATGAAGCAAGGATCCGTAATGTACTGATTTTTAATACTAACTATAGTAAAACAGTCTCTAACACCAGCTCACTACTATTTTCAACAGTCCACGGGGTAAACACAGACTCAGATACGACCTAGCAGACTGAACAACAATTATTTTCAACAGAATCTACAGGCAATAGATTCTCCAACATAACAGGAAAAAACACGACACAACTACTCTCATATATCCAAGCATTTTGATACACAGTCTTAATTGAAAAACATCCTGTAGGTATTCATATGAACCTATAAGACACTGTTTTGATCTCATTTAACTAATCGTATACCTGTCCTTTAAGCACTTAAGATAAACGACAAAGATAAATATTAAGTGAATAAATTAAAATATGGTCCCACTATGGTCAGGTCTTTGCACAAATGAATGTATACTTAGTCACTGCATAGAGGTGGGATGGGGCAATTAAGATCACTGAACTTAAAGCTTATGCTTTAGTTCATACTTAAGCCACTACTCACTACCTAGGTGGCCCTAATAATTAAGTCACAATCTTTCAAGATCTCAGTTTCCTCATAGGAAGTGGAAATAAATCTATCTGAATTATCTGCTTTTTTCCTGAGTTATTGGCAATACTAAATAAGAAAATGCATATTCAAACTGTTTTGGAAACTCCAAAGCATTATAAATATAAGGCATTTTGATTACCTAATTTTTCCTATAGTATTTTTAATAGTATCTTTTAAATAGAGTAGACACTCTATATGTTGAATTGAACTGAAGCAAATAAAAAATACCAGCAAAGGTAATTTTAAAAGCATCATAACATGGGAGAGGGAGAAGGTGGGATGATTTGGGAGAATGGCATTGAAACATGTATAATATCATATATGAAACGAATAGCCAGTCCAGGTTTGATGCATGATACAGGATGCTCGGGGCTGGTGCTCTGGGTTGACCCAAAGGGATGGTACGGGGAGGGAGGTGGGAGGGGGTTCAGGATGGGGAACACGTGTACACCCATGGTGGATTCATGTTGATGTATGGCAAAACCAATACAATATTGTAAAGTAATTAGCCCCCAATTAAAATAAATTTATATTTTAAGAAATAATTTAAAAAAAAATTCATTTGGTTTTTTGTTACTTGTATTTATTCCTGTGCATGTCTTGTATCTGTTGATCATTAAATGCTATATTTTTTCCAAAAAAAAATTAAATAAAAGCATCATAACTACAAACATTGTTGACTGACTTTCTTAAATTTTAGAGCCTTTTCTATTGTTTTGTGATTTAAAAGCATTCATCCCATGCCCACAAGAAACAGTAACTTAAAAAGTTAAAAAAAGGAAATATGTAGTTGTTGTTCAGCCACTAAGCCGCTCATATGTAGACATATGCACATACACACACCCATACATAAAATCTCATATAAAAAGAGCAGTATCCAGAAACCTCAAATGAAGAGGGAATAAAGGAGAACTACAATTTTTTTTTTTAATATTTTACAGTTACACAGAGCAATAAGAAAAACAAACCTAACAAAATCTTTCCAGTGAAACTAGGAGACAATACCAGCACTACTCTTATTATCCCCATTTTACAGATAAAATGTGTCAAAGTAAACAACTGGGGAAGAGAAGAGTAGATGGAGGCTCCTTATGCTTGTTACTACTGCCACTTTTCTCTAAGCCAGAAATTATATCAAAATCAAAAGTTACAAAAATTAATTCTAGTAAAAATCATCAATGGATACTAAATTTAAGTGGAGAAGGTCTGATTTGAAATGAATAGTCACAAAGCTTCTTGCCCACAATTGCTTTTTAGGTACAAAAGAAAAAAATAATTATGCAGTAGAAAAAAAAGCAAAACATCTAAATCCAAGAGATCAAAATTAACATCACCAAGCAGTGGCAAACAGACAAGCTGTGCCTCCAGGTGTGATATCCTGCAAATACCATTCACATTTTTAGCCAAATTATAACTAAATTTGATCCTGAAGAAACTAACAGAAAATATAAAGATAGACACAAGAGGAATGTACACTTGAAAAACATCAATGTCCTAAAAGACAAAGAAAAGTTGAAGAAAGAAGAAATTTCTTAAACTGGTTAAAACATATATTATTTTCTGGATCTATAATAGACACTGGTGATATAAATATGAATAAAACAAAAGCCTTTTATCAAGGTGAAAATGTTATAGTACACTTTAAGTATTCATCTGAGACGCATAACTAAGAAACAAATACGAAAGTTATCAATATTTTAATTACATAGGAAACAAAATCTAGATTGAATTTTTACTTAAGTTAGCTAAACTACATTGCTTCTATTTAAAAGAAAATTCTGTATTGTGTATATCGAACATATGTACATTAAAATACCAGGAATCATTTGAATATAATTAGACATCTCACATCCAAATTTAAATCTGAGGGTCTTTCCACCTTAATCAACATTGTACATTGAAATGTCACCTACATAACATAAAACACAAGGAAAATGAGCCACTAATATTTTTAATGTTTTCTAACCCATGCCAAAACTGTTTAAATGATAGTTCTTAGGCATCTCGCTTACATTACTTATTATCTGACAATGTCACTAAGATGTCAGTTCAAAATAGGTATAAAGACTTCATTCTCCCTCTAACATCCAGGTAACAACTCCAAGCTTAACTTCTGGTAACTGCTTTGTAAATCACAATTCCAAGTACATGCAAAATCAGTCAAAATTACTCTCTTAAAATGAAAACGTAAAGTTAATCACCATACTTTAACTACTGGTTTCCTATAATAGTAGCCTCTGCTTGGATCATATCACATAGTAAGAAACACTTTTTTATGTTGCAAATTGATATAAATATACAAAAGCGTCACAAGACAATTTTTTACCCAGAGCAATGATACATATATTCTATTAAATTTCACTTTTAAAATACTAATTCAAAAACCCTCCATATTGATTTTATTACCCACTAAACCTCTAACAGGTCAAGCCATCTAAAGTAGGAAAAATATTGCTCAGAAATACTGAAATGAGTTTTAGGAATTATGTGTGTGTGTATTCATGAAACAATTACTGTTTACTATAATAAATCATGAAAATACATAAAAACAGAACTGTAACTGCTAAAAGAGAAAGCACTATCTATATTCTGTTGCTATAATCCACATTTATAACTAGTAAATACTATAAGCAGATATTCCATATACAATATATATATGGCTTATTACAGAAACTATACATTATTATTTATACTTATGTAAAAACTGGAAGTTGACTAAACATTTAATACAAGAACATTAACCTATTTTTTAAGCTTAGCTAAATACTTATTCCCCAATTTCCTTGACCACTTCTCTTAACCTCAGTGATTTCTTCCTATACAATCTACTGACTAATTATAGGAAATTCCCCACTTTAAAAAAATTCTAGTTGGTTTATTCTGTGTTTTCTAAAATTATACACATTGAATGAAACATAAAATAAGAACTTTTTCTAAATCTTTCATACAGGGGAGAAGGGCATTTTTCAGTTCAATGTAATCTGCTTAATAAGGTTAGCTTTTAGAAGCATTTCTCCTTATAAACCTATATCACCAAGAAAGCAATACCTGCTGGGAAAATCAATTTATGAATGTATAAGAGGTCATAATTATGATCCCTCAATAATGGCATGTGTATATGAATGTGTATATAATTAAACCTTTAAAATAACAGATTCAGAGTACTTTTACATTTGTCTAAAATAGAGAAGTTTCTAGTATTTCCATTACAATCAATAAGAGATTTATTTTCTTAAGCAATATATGTACCTACAGAGTCTGCCAAAGGACACAAGACGACAGCATCAATTTAGAAGTACATTTTATTGGAAACGTTCTATTACTATAAACCAGTGAACAATAGGGGCACTGATGTTTATACCTCAAATTTTTACCTTTTTCCTTCAAAAGAAAACACTGTCGAAGAAATGAAGAAGGGTATTTAGGTCCATTAATCAAATCAGGTATTTAGGTCCATTAATCAAATCAGGAACATTTTAAACAACCTGTCACTAGGAGGCCCTCCAGGAGATGCCAAGTTTTACTCCCCATCTTTAAGCTGGCAATGCCCAATTTACAAAGTCAGATTCCAAAAAAAAAAAAATCTATTTGTTTAGAACTTAGAACAAATTTGCAAATACAATGAAAGTGTAAATGGGGATTAAATTACCAAGTAATTTAACAGAAGGAATAGAAGTGCTTCCCTCCTTTTGTTCTAACCAGAGGAATATCTAAAATTCAAAAACTAATGAAGTAAATTCCAATCCCTAATGGCTAAAAATAAATAATACCTTGGCATTAAGACAAATCAATCTCCAGCATTTTATATATGTGGTTTTCTTAACTATTATCTACATCAGATATCAGCCTTAACTCAACAAGCATACAGTTTGAAAAAAAGCCTGTCGCTTTCAGAAGATTCCCATCTTTATGTGAATTCTGTAAGTTGATGAAACCTATGCTTCTTTTCAGTAGAACCATACTTTCATCCTGGTTTTCTATCCATTTTTAAATAATAATAGCAAAATTAGATCATTTTGACCTGTGCAAATAAAAAAAAAAAAAACTTAACTATTACCTGAGACGGGAAAACTACAGGAACAGTTTCAAGAGGAACAATCCAAAGAGCGGTTCATTTTTTAAAAGTTAAGTTTGAGATGCCTATTCTACATCCAATGAAATTATCAAATAGGCTAGAGAAAAAAATGTTTTATTAGAAAATAGTTTTTAAACTCAGAAGCCTGAATGTGATTGCCAGGCAAGTACAAAAGAATAAGAGAAGAGCACTGGGGACTGAGTCCTCGCACAATACAAAACTTAGAGGTTGTGGAAATGAGAAGACAGTAATGAGTATGACTGACTAAAAGATGCAGCCAGAAAGGAGAAAATCAGAAGAGCATGAACCTGACCTTTATACCATCACAGATGCTGGGGACATAAAAATCATCAAACTAAAATCTCTGCTCCAGGCCACGTGATGAAGACAAGCATATGCAAAAACAACTTTGCCATAACATGTACATAAAAATCTTAGGTAATCTGCAAAAAAGCTACTAAAACTAATGGCTGATTTCAAGAAAGTTATGGCAAAAGATTAACATAAAACATCAGCAGTTTTCAACATACTAGAAACAAACAACTGGAAATTACAAAAATGAAATTCTATCTATAGTAGCAACCAAAATCAGGCAAATACACAGTGTCTTAGTCTGTTCAGGCCACTAAAACAAAATACCACAGACAGTATAGCTTAATAACAAGCATTTATTTCCCACAGTTGTGGAGCCTGGAAGTCTAAGATAAGGGTGCCAGGAAGGTTGGGTGAGGGCCCCTCTTCCAGACTGCAGACTTCTTGTTGTATCCTCACAAGACAAAAGGAGGCAAGGGAGTTCTCTCTTTATAAGGGCATTAATCTCCCTGATTACGTCCCTTCCTATTAACTAATTAATTCCCAAAAGCCCCACCTTCTAATACTATCACGTTGGGGGTGAAGTTTCAATATATGAAATTTGAAGAGACACATTCAGTCTATATCATAAGGATAACTTTAACAAAATTTGTGAAAATTCTGGTCATTAGAAAACTACAAACATTGCTTGAATAAATTAAAGAAGATATCAATAAATGGAGAGATATACCATGTTCATGAATTTAATGATTCAATATTGCTAAGATGTCAGTTCTTCCAAAAGTGATCTACAGATTTAGGGCAATCCAATTAAATTCCCAGCAGGAATTTTTTTTTAATAGAAACTGACAAGTTGATTCTAAATTTTAAATGGAAATGTAAATGACCTAAAAGAGTTAAACCAATTTTTTTTTTCAAAGACTTGGAGGAATCATATTACCTAACTTGAAGAATATAAAGCTACAGCAATAAAGACAAAGGCAAAGGATAGACCTAAAGACTCACCAAGTGACTTCTAATGAAAGCACCAAGGTAAACGATGCTGGAACAACTAGATATCTGCAAGCAACAAAACAAAAAACAACCTCTACCTAACAAATGGGCTTCCCTGGTGGCTCAGACAGTAAAGAATCTGCCTGCGTGGGAGACCCAGGCTCGATCCCTGGGTGGGGAAGATCTCCTGGAGAAGGGAATGGCAACCCAATCCAGTATTTTTGCCTAGAGAGTTCCATGGACAAAGGAGCCTGGTGGGATCACAAAAGTCGGACGTGACTGAGCGACTAACACCTAACAAACACCACACACAAAAACGAACTCAAAATGGATCACAGACCTAAATGCAAATGCTAAAACCATCAAACGTCTGGAAGAAAACATGAAAAGAAAACCTTTGTGATCTTAGGACAGGCAAAGATTTTAGAGACAGCCATAGAAGAATGACGGAGAAGACAATGGCACCCCACTCCAGTACTCTTGCCTGGAAAATCCCATGGACGGAGGGGCCTGGTGGGCTGCAGTCCATGGGGTTGCTAGGAGTCAGACACGACTGAGCAACTTTACTTTCACTTTTCACTTTCATGCATTGGAGAAGGAAATGGCAACCCACTCCAGCGTTCTTGCCTGGAGAGTCCCAGGGACGGGGAGCCTGGTGGGCTGCCGTCTATGGGGTCGCACAGAGTTGGACACGACTGAAGCGACTTAGCAGCAGCATAGAAGAATGAACCATAAAAGACAAAGGCTATAAACTGGACTTCATCAAAACTAAAAATTCTGTTCTTCAAAAGTCACCATTAAGAAAAAGGTAAGCCACAGACTAATAAAATATTCACAATACATATATATACCTGACAAAGGACTTGTATTCAAACTATATAAGAATTCTTACCACAATAAGACAAAAAAAAACTCGACAAAAACAGGCAAAGATTGTAATACATAATTCACAAAAGAAAACAAATAAACCAATAAACACATAAACACAATAAACAAATTAAAAGATATTCAATCTCCTTATCCCATTAAAATGTTAAAATTTTAAAGAATGGCAATACCAAGTGTTGGCCAGGATATGAAAAATTGCTGGCTGGAATGTAAAATAGCATAACTTCTTTGGAAAACTCTTTAGCAGTTTCCTCATAGTTAAATACACACTGACCCTACAACTCAGTCAATCCATCCCTAAGAAATTACTCAGGCAAAGTGAAAATATATGCCCATAAAAAGGTATGAGAATATTAACAGATTTATTCAAAATAACCCCAAACTGAAAACAGTACAAATACCATCAACAGGTGAATGGATAACAAATTGTGATATATTCATATAATAGAATACCATGCAATAAAAAATACCAACCCACGATTTAAAAAAAAGAACAAACTATTAACACATTCAACAAGAATGAACCTCAAAATCATACTCACTGGAAAAAGCCAGAGAAAAGTACATGTATATGATTCCATGGATTAAAAATCCAACAAACATCACCAAGCAAATCAGTGGTTTCCTGGGGCCAGGGTTAGAGGAAGAAAGAACTGCCAAGGAGCATGAAGTAACTTTTGAGAATGACGTAAAAGCTCTGTCTTTTGATTATGACAATGATATCATAGATATACCTCTATCAAAATTCACTGAACAGTACAATGAAAAGGATATAGATTTTACTATGTAAATTATAATTTATTACTGCAAGGAGATCAAACCAGTCAATCCTAAAGGAAATCAGTCCTGAATATTCATTGGAAGGGCTGACACTGAAGCTGAAGCTCCAGTACTTTGGCCACCTTATGGGAAGAACTGACTGAATGGAAAAGACCCTGATGCTGGGAAAGATTGAAGGCAAAAGGGGAAGGGGACAACAGAGGACAAGATGGCTGGATGGCATCACCGACTCAATGGACATGAGTTTGAGCAAACTCCAGGAGATAGAGAAGGACAGGGAAGCCTGGCGTGTTGCAGTCCATGGGGTCACAAAGAGTCAGACACGACTGAGCAACTGAACAACAACACGCAACATTTTTTCTTAACAGACAGATGAAATATACGAAAAGCTGTAACAGAGGACCATATAGATGCATTCAGAGAACATCTTCAACCTCCTTGCCATCCTTTAGTCATTGGCAAGAAGGGGAGGCAATAAGCTTCAAAGAAGTCCCACTACTACTAGCCTCCCTGAGAAAGAATTCTACGCTGTCACATCTATAAGCATACAAAGACAAGGTCAGGATCTCAGAGATGACCACTGTGCAATTCAGTACTGACATCATAAGAGGTATAAATGCTTCATTACAAATACTGCAACATAGGGATACTCTCTAACCTATACCCTCAAGTTTAGATGCTCCCGAAGTCAACATAACATCACTGCTGGGGTGGTATGAAACTTACAACAATATTCCTTGACTCACAGACTTGGCCAAAATACCTAACTAGTCATCATATCCAAGTTACCAAAGTCAACATAGCATCACTGCTAGGGTGGTATGAAACTTAAAATTATATTCCTTGACTCACAGACTTGGCCAAAATACCTTAACTGGTCATCATATCCAAGTTATAAGGTGATGAGGGAAAACATCAATGAATTATCTTTCAGCCTGTTTTCCACCTCTGCATACCATGGATATATAACACAACAGTACAAGATTGAGGACACTGAAATGTCATTCAACTAATGCTCTCACTATTGGCACACTCTGAAAAAGTACATCAATTCTATTTAGCAAGTGCACATCTTTGAATACTATGACATAAGAGTAATTTTGCTAATAGCCCAGTTCTTTGGCATTAGTAAAATCTTTATTTAATTTGTTAATGGCTCTGGTTTTAGTCAATTATTTATAAAGCATAGAACACATTTCTGTTTCAAATTAGACTGATTAAGGGTCTTTTAGATCTAAAGTTCTTTAAACTGATTGCTGCAGCAACAGCTAATGACATCACCTTTTTTCCCTGGAGAATTTTCATTCCAAGCTAAAGCAATTCTTATTATATACATTCCCACTTTTAAAGAGGAAAAATATAAACGACTGAATATAGTTTCCAGTGAAACTCAAGAATCATGAGATAAATGAACCACAAAAAGTTTCAAGTACACCAAACTGAAAACACAAAAAAGCACTGCTGCTGCTGCTGCTAAGTCGCTTCAGTCATGTCCGACTCTGTGCGACCCCATAGACAGCAGCCCACCAGGCTCCCCCGTCCCTGGGATTCTCCAGGCAAGAACACTGGAGTGGGTTGCCATTTCCTTCTCCAATGCATGAAAGTGAGAAGTGAAAGTGAAGTCACTCAGTCGTGTCCGACTCTTAGCGACCCCATGGACTGCAGCCCTCCAGGCTCCTTGGTCCATGGGATATTCCAGGCAAGAGTACTGGAGTGGAGTACTATTGTCTTCTCCAAATGAGGACTAGGAAACACAAAATATAATCCATACCCTTCTCTCTTTACTGTTCTTTCCTCCACCTATAAACACAGATATTCCTCTTTAAGAGAAAACCTTATACACAGAACCTCAAAATAGCACAATTTGTAAAAGCAGGGATACTGTCCATTTATTCAGCCAACAACCAATTTCTGAGAACCAAGTCCCAAGGGTCATTTAAAGTAGTGAAAATACAGTAGTGAACAAAACAGACAAAAATTCCTGTCCTTCAGGAATTTATAGTTTAGTAGTAGAGATTGACAATAAAAAAAAAATAAAGTAAGTACAATGCATAGTGGGTCAGATAAGAATAATAAGTATGGTAGAAAAAAAATGAAGAGATTACCATAAAGGTAGAAGCACTTTTCACTATGATGATTACAAGAAGGCTCACTGATAAACATGGTATTTGAGCACAGGGCTGAAAAAGATAAGGAAGCCAACCACATGAACACCCAAGAGCTTCTGAGGTAAAAAGAATAAAATTATCCCAAGTGAGCCAGGTGAAGGTCAACAAGATAGCAGACCAAGAGGGGGTTACTGATCACGTAGGGTCTTAAAGGCAACTGTAAGAACTTGGACTTCTATCATAAGCAACATGGGAAGACTGGTGGATGTGAACAGAGGAGGGACAGAATAAGACTTACAATTTAAAAGAAGCACTTCTGGAGTTCCTAATCTGATAATGGTAGGAAATAGTTTATATGACATAAACTTCCCTTGCAAATACAAAGCACAACCTCTAAACAAGCCAGCTTAAAGAGAGACTTGAAGGCACTGGAGAATAACTAAAAAGCAAGCAGAAGTTAAAGGGAAGGGATCCACACAACATGACAGATTCACATTCCTTTGCCTTTTTATATTTTTATGACTCTTCCCAATCCATGCAGCATGGGGTGGCTGAAACTCATATAGAAAGCCTTAGATTTGGCTAAAGGGTCAATCACCCCCTTCCTAGACATTTACTCAAGGGAAATGAAAACATATGTCCACAAAAAGACTTGTACACAAATGTTAAGTGTTAGTCACTCAGTCATGTCTGACTCTTTGTGACCCCATGGACTGTAGCCCACCAGGCTCCTCTGGCCACGGGATTTTCCAGGCAGGAATACTGGAGTAGGTTGCCATTTGTTAACAGTACTCTTATTCATAATAGCCAGAAGCTGGAAACAATCCAAATGTCCATCAACAGGAGTACAGATAAACAAATTGTTTTCATACAAGGAAATATTACTCAGCAACAAAAGAATTACTGATACAACTAACAACACAAATGAATCCAAAAAAACATTATGTTGAGAGATACTATACAGACACATTTATTTAAATTCATTTATACTATTAATAAGACTAAGAACATAAAAAAAAATTTTTTTGTGATGGAAAGTGAGTATGAAGGTGGAGAAAATTAAAACTGGACCTGTTTCAGGTGATGAAAATTTTCTCCTCTTTTGATAAGAATAATGACTAAAAGGACATATATAATTTCTGAAATTCATCAAACTAAACATTTAAAATATCTGCATTTTTTGCAGGTAAATTATATTTCAATAAAAAACAGCAAATGAATATAGGAGCATTTAAACCTAACATTGACGTTCAGGCAATTCCAGCACATGGAAAAACTATGGTTTTCTTTTGATTCTTAACATGTCAACAACTAAAGTAACAAAGAGGGAGAAATCTGACTTGTATATGGATATAATTACAACAAAATACCTCTCCTATAAATGCAGATGATAATGTTAAGAAGCATTTAAATCTTGAAAAAGGAGACTTCCCTGATGGTCCAGTGGTTAAAAATCTGCCTTCCGGTTAAGGGGTGCCTGTATGTTTAGTCGCTCAGTCGTGCCCAACTCTTTGCAACACAATGGACAGTAGCCATTCAGGCTTCTCTGTCCATGGGATTTTTTCAGGCAAGACTCCAGGGGATCCTTCTTCCTGACCCAGGGATCAAACCGTGTCTTCTCCATCTCCTGCACTGGCAGGTGGACTCTGGATGCGGGTTCAATTCCTGGTCTGGGAATTAAGAGAACACATGCCACAGAGCAACTAAGCCAGTGCACCACAGCTACTGAGCCCATGTGCTACAACTAAGATCCAATGCAGCCAATAAATACATAAATCTTGAAAAAAGCACTCAGATATGCATTCATAGCTATATATTTAGATTTAGCTCTATGAAGTATGCTTTTTCTGTTCTCTTTATAGTAAAGCCCTTCATCCATTCTTAGAATTCCAAAAGAAATGAAACACGAATACTAAAGAAAACAATAAAAGAATGCATCAAATTTTTAAAAGGTCAAATCGAAATTTCTAATTTCTTATATTGCATTTAAAAAACAGATATTTAACAGTTAATAAAGCAAACAATTAGTTGCTAAACTTAACAGTGAAGTAAATCTTACTACAATGGGGGGAAGAGAATTAAAGAGAATTTTTTAAAAGACTATTTAGAACATTATTAAGAACATTACCCATCCATTTTTAAATGCAGGTTTCTCAAGAACATGAGAGAAGACATGATGAATTTTCACTATATAATGAGATGAGTAAATATTATAAATAAATTTGTCATATAATTGGTAAAGTTAAGAACACTATTAACAGGAGGAGAAAATCACATTACACACATTTTGAGCATTCAAAGCAAATACAACTGTCAAATATATCTTTTAAAACTCCCTAATAAATATACAACTGCATTTTAAGAAAAAGAATCAGTATATGTAGGCTTTAAAGAGCAGGCTACTCACAGTGCTAAAAATATGCCTTAAATATATTTCTCATTATCAAATCTATTACTAAGGAACAGGTGAACTCTAATACAAAAATATTTTTTAAAAAAATCATAAAACAACTCAATTATTTCCCTTAAGGTCTCAGAAAAAAAAGAGATGTGTCTCAATAATATTTGACATATAGGTTACATTTTGTATAGTAGGAATATACATAAAGAAACTCTTACCAGAATTTTAGGACTACAATTAAACACAGTATTCAAGTTCTGTCTGAAAGAGTATTCATAATTTAATAAATTTGTTACCACACAGGCATTGTAACAAAAATCAAACAGAAAACCCAGGTAGAAGGACACTGCTAACATAATCAACACTGGTGAAAGAGCAAAGAATACAAATTCCAATAAGCTGTGGTAACATTTCAGTCTCTGAAGGGTTAAGACAAAGTGTATTAAAAAAGAAAAAGGAGATGGGATAAAATTTTAAAATCCTTTCAATCATATCCTGAAAAAAGCTATCAGATTAATTTTTAATCAGCTTCTCACTTATCAGATTTAAGTAACAGAAGATGAAAGAGGTGTTTTAAAAAATTGAATTAAAAATAAGCTCTTTTTGATTTTTTAGCTTGTTATTTAATTGAATCTGACTCTCTCTGAATTGATAATTACTTACATAGATGTTCCACTGCAAGCATGGCACAGACAGTTCCTGAGACCCTCTAAATTACTATAAAACAACAATCAGTCTCTGTAAATACAACCTTTGCCCACTGTAAACTACTGCCATATATTTTTGTTATAATTTAATATATGACATGATTTATTTTCATCTATGGCTATTTTAGTCCCATATCCTAAATAGTCATCAGGGCAAAAAAAAAAAAAAGATAACATTATAGCTGCAAGAGATGCCATGACATAAAAGGAACAAGGCTTAATTAAGAAAGGGGCCAATCTGACTACCATCTCAGCTTCACCATGGACCACTTGGGTTAACACAGTTAAGGCACACTTTCAAGTTTTATTTCTTTTTCAAAAATACAAAACACATACCTACTGTGTAAACCACTGTGCATAATGCCTGACAGAAAAATTCTGCTGCTAACATCTAGGTGGGAGAAAAACACAGTGGTTTAGAAATGTTAACTACTTTGTCAAATCCCAACTCTACCACTTATTTAGCAGCTTGACCATGGATCAGTTATTTAATCTAAGTCTCAGTTTAATTTTAAATATAAACTAGAACTATTAATGAGTTTTACAAGCTATTACTATAAAGCACTGAGTAGAATATTTGGCCCACAATAAACACAAGAGATGTTTGCTATTATTATACAATCTTAATTAAGCATTGAAGGCATTAAAATAATGCATTGATATTAGCTATCCTCTCATATACTCTGTATTGGCAAAAGGTAATTTTCTACATTCTCAGGGACCAATGTACAATTAATCACGCTCTTCCAACTATTTTTTTGCATAATTTGTATGACAACTGATCAAACCACTTCTTAAGACAGAAGTTAATGTAATACAACATAACACAGGGAAAAAACATTATTCTTTAAAGAGTAACAAACTATCATCCAGAAGATATTAAACAATGACTTACTATTGGAAGTGAAAAAGAGTCCTAAGATGAGCTCAGGGAGGACAGAAACCTCCCATGGAGAAGAAGGGCAAGAGTTCGCTTGATCTTGATTTTCAGTATGAATAAAGACCCTGAAAGCAGAGCTTCACATCCTTCTGACCTTTGGGGTTTTAAGCAGGAAGTGTCAGAAAAGTTAACACAGGGATAACTGGCTTGCAGTGGCTAAGCATTCACAGCAATGTCGCTTTTTGATCCTTCTTTGTCAGCTCTTCCTATCACTGAGAGGCAGGATTCACCAAGTGTTGGATTGTTCACTCACTAATATGGAACGTGAGTTGGGCTTAGACTGTTATGAGATAGGTAAATTTTACTCTACTAATGATGTGCTGTTGCCATGGTAACCCCGCTCTGTAGGAGAGGAACCACAGGTTCAGACATTTGGCATATGTGCTTGGCTGAAGAGCCAATAGGGGGAAGCCACCATCTGTAGCATTATGATCACTTCTAGGTCAGAAGCCGACCCCGGGTCAATTGATATGGCTGCACCCCGGGAGCCTCAGTCATCCTAAGCAAGCCTGTCTCCACACCCAGCATCCCTTGGGGCACAGTGTGCCACACCACACGTTGGGACTGGGGTCTGGTGTGGACAGCCCTTCACCGTGGGACACAAAGCATGGCCAGAAAAGTGGCTACCCCCTGGCCCATCACACACCATGCGTTCATGGGCAACTTGGTGCTAAACCATCTGTAGCTGACCTGCTTCTAGGTCAGGGTTTCATACCTAGGACAGCAGCTCCCTCATTGTGATCTATTTAAAGTCAGCCCTTGACACAAGGTTTTGTAAAAATTAAAAACAAAAAAGAAGCAAAAAAGAAGTGGAAAAAAAAACCACTTTTAACTATACAAGTATACTGTACTTATATAAATACAAGAAAGAAAAACAGAAGAAAATTATATAAATATAAAACAGGAAAATACTCAAAGGCAAGTGGATTTTTTTTTTTTTTTTAATGAAGATGTTTAAAAAAAATTTCAGGAACAAAGAATGGAAAACAAAATCTGGATAAACCTTTAAAATAGGATAGGAGAAAGCAGAAATTTAAATGATGAAAAATGAAGCAGTGGTATGGAGCTTCACATCCTTCTTGAGAGCTCTTGAATGCAGAAGTCAACAAAAAGAAAAGGAAAGGAATGAAAACAACACAGGGGCATTTTGTAAAAACCCACAGCTAGCATCTTACTTAGGGTGACACACTGAATGCCTTCTCTCTAAAACTAGAAACAAAGCACAACAAAGTTCAAAGTTACCAATCCTATTCAACATCATGCCAGAAGTCCTAGTCAGTGCAATAAGGGAAGAAAAACAAAAGCTGAGCAAACAGGAAAGCAAGAAAGAAAACTCTCTCTTCATGGACAATCTGACTGTAGAGAAATCACAAGGAAAACAACAAAAAAACTGCTATAACTAAAGAGTAAGTTTACCAAGGTCTTGAATACAATAACAATAAACAAAAATCAATTGTGTTTCTATATACTAGCAGTAAACAATGGAAACCCAAATTTTTAAATCAGGACCATTTACAACAACTCCAAAGGGGGAAAAAAAAGGTTAAGAGTGTTCAACCCTAACAAAAATGGAGATATACTCAATACTCTTAAGAAGTCATTTCTCTACAAAGTGATCTATAATTAAACATCAGTTCAGTTCAGTCGCTCAGTCATGTCCAACTCTTTGTGACCCCATGAATCACAGCACGCCAGGCCTCCCTGTCCATCACCAACTCCCGGAGTTTACCCAAACTCATGCCCATCGAGTCGGTGATGCCATCCAGCCATCTCATCCTCTGTCGTCCCCTTTTCCTCCTGCCCCTAATCCCTCCAAACATCAGGGTCTTTTCCAATGAGTCAGCTCTTCGCATGAGGTGGCCAAAGTACTGGAGTTTCAGCTTTAGCATGATTCTTTCCAAAGAATACCCAGGACTGATCTCCTTTAGAATGGACTGGATGGATCTCCTTGCAGTCCAAGGGTCTCTCAAGAGTCTTCTCCAACACCATAGTTCAAAAGCATCAATTCCTCGGCACTCAGCTTTCTTCACAGTCCAACTCTCACATCCATACATGACCACTGGAAAAACCATAACCTTGACTAGACGGACCTTTGTTGGCAAAGTAATGTCTCTGCTTTTCAATATGCTATCTAGATTGGTCATAACTTTCCTTCCAAGGAGTAAGCGTCTTTTAATTTCATGGCTGCAATCACCATCTGCAGTTCTCAATCAAAATTCCAGAGGGTGTTTTGCAGATTTTTTTAAAAGGTTTTCATTAAAAGGTAAAGAAACTAGAATACCCAAAACAATTATTAAAAGGAACAAAGTTAGCAGATTAACAATACTTGATTTTAAGACTTACAACAAAGGTATAGTAATTACAGCAGCATGATACCAGCAATAAAGACAGACAAATAGATCAATGAAACCAAAAAGAGAGTCCAGAAAGAGACACACAAATATGTCAAATGATTTTTGACAAAGGAGTTAAGGCAATTCAATAACAAAAGGATGTTATCAATAATTGCACTGAAACAAATGAGACATTAATATCAGAAAAAATATAAGAACTTGGACCTATACCTTATATCCTACATAAAACTAACTCAAAATGGATATTAGACTTGAATGTAAAACACAAAACACTTAGAAGAAACACTTAGAAACACTATAAAACACTTAGAAGAAAAAAAACAGAGAAAATTTTTGTGGCACTGCATTATGCTACAAATTCTTAGATCCAAAACCAGAAGCAGTATTAATAAAAGAAAAAAAATGATAAATCAAACTTCATCAGATTTTAAAGCTTCTACTTTGCAAAAGATACTATTAGAAACTGAAAAGGAAAGCTATAGACTAGGAGAAAATAACTGCAAATTACGTATCTGACAGAGGACTTAAAAATTCACAAAACTTAACAGAAAGAAACCAAACACCCTCTACAAATTGTAACACCCAAAAAACCAAGAACAAAACCAAAACCCATGCATTTTGATATGCTGGGATTTACACTTATAATTGTCCTTTATATTTATATTACTATCATTCTTTATCTGTCATAATGTAGAAATACAGTTACATAAAAGGTCTGAACAGACACTTTACCAAATAAGCTCTATAGATAACAAGTACATAAAAAGATCATCATACTTTGTTACTAGGGATATGTAAATTAAAAACGTAAGCTACTATTACAAACCTAACTGAATAGCTTTAATATAAACTGATGATATCAAATGCTGACAAGGATTTGGAACTACTGGAACTCTCATATAATGTTGGTGAAAATGCAA
This sequence comes from Bos javanicus, assembly GCF_032452875.1. NCBI lineage: Eukaryota > Metazoa > Chordata > Mammalia > Artiodactyla > Bovidae > Bos > Bos javanicus. The sequence continues at coordinate 37,388,786 of NC_083874.1, forward strand.
ACTAATACCAAACCTTCACAAATAATTCCAGAAAATAAAAGAGGAGAGGGGAACTCACTTTGTAACCAGATGCCAAAAAAGACATCACAGGAAAACTACAGACCAATATCCCGCATGAACACAGATCTTTACCAAAATATTAGTAAAGCAAATACAGCAATATACAACCAGGATTATATACCAGAACCAAGTTAAATTTATCCCAAAAATGGTTGAAAATCTGAAAATCAATTATGTAAAACAACATATTAATAGAAAAAGGGGCAAAATCTATATGATCATCTTAATCTCCATCAAGAGTAACCTGGAGGTTCCCAGGTGGTGCTAGTGGTAAAGAGCCCGCCTGCCAATGCAGGAGACTTAAGAAAGATGCTGGTTTGACTCCAAGGTGGGGAAGATCCCCTAGAGGAGGAATGGCAATGCACTCTAGTATTCTTGCCTGAAGAATCCCATGGACAGAGGAGGCTGGTAGGCTATGGTCCATAGGGTCACAAAGAGTCAGACACGACTGAAGCGACTTAGCATGCACACACACGCAGAGGTTATTAAGGAGCTTTGTGGTACTGCTATTATTTTATATTTTTTCCCAAAGAGTTCATTTTGCTTACTATTTGGTATTCAACAAATGCTGAGCACTTTCTGCATACAAGGCATTCTGCTAAGCCCTAATACCAACACACAAAAACAAATAGGCATGTGATTCAGTAATAATAAGTCTGGGACTTCCCTGGTGGTCCAGAGGCTAAGACTCTAAGCCCTCAACTAAGGGGGCCCTGGTATGATGCCTGGTCTGGGAACTAGATCCCACAACCAAGAGTTTGCATGCTGCAACTAAGACCTGGCACAGTCGAATAAATAAATAAATGCTTTTAAAAATTATAATAAGTCTTATACATAAGATACACAGTTAACGGAATAACCAACTCTGACCAAGGGCTCAGAAGGAAAAAATGGTCTCATTCCTACCCTAAAGTTACAGAAGCATATTTGAAATTGGGAATTAAAATTAAATCACATTGTGGTAGCAAATATGCATGGAAATACTTTTATAGGAATATCATATACATACTTTTTATTGCCTGATTTACCTCTTTACAAAAATTATCACTTTAAAAACTTTAGGTATAATAATTTATGCCATACATTACTTTAAAATATCCTTTGAATAATATATCCTGTACCTTGTGGGGAGCAAGAATCCTCTGCCTGAATTTTTCAATTGTTTCTTGACCCATAGAAGACCACGCACTGGCAAAAGCTTCTGCTTTGTCTTGTCTAAGATGAATGCTCTCTAACTGCTGCTGCAAAGCGGCCGGCTTCACATTGTGATACACTGCCTGGTAAAGAGGAAAAAAGCTACATATATCCCTAATGTTCACACAGAGACCTTGAGCTATAATTAAATACAACATTACTTCAAATAATTTAAATTTTTAAAAATTTTATATTTCTATTGCATAAATTTTTTATTATTTTACAAATAACAATATACACAACCAAGGGTGGAAAATTCAGAATTAAAGGGCCCAAATTATTCACACTAAACTTCATTTTTGCCTGTGGTTTAAGTAATACTAAATCTACTTATCAGAAAAACTTCTTTGCTCCAGTTATGTAAATGGTATCCTAGTTAAAATTTAATTTCCTTATTTCACTTAATTATTTCAAATAAGCACACAGTAGTTTTGTTTCCCAACTAACACAATTTTTCCAAGAAACACTTTCTCAAAACCATCTTCATCTACCAATTTCCTAGGTAAATACATAATAAAAAATTGAAAACTTTTTTCACAGTGATACCTGTTCTATTTTTTTACATTATGATGAAACAATTTTCTCATAAACCCCATGCTGCTCTGTCCTGTCTGGTTATCCTTTTCTTCTATGGAAGGTCCACTGAGGACAGATCTGTAATCTGTCTAAGTCTGCATGTAGAAGAGCCTAGCATTTTGTCCTCAACTGTATCTGTTCACTAGAATGCCCAAAAGCTGCAGTACTGTTTAAATTTTTATTTCACAAGTATTCTTCTACTTAATCAAGCAACAGGAATTTATTAAGAATCTACTTTAAGATTCTTAATAGATTTAGCCTACAATGTGCTACAATGCACCAAAAACGTGATCCTAGCCCCCTGCAAATTCAAAACCTAGTGAAGGAGATGTAACTGACATACATGAACTCATGAAAAGACTAACAATGGGCTCAACCATGATGAGCCAAGCATAAAAGGAATCAAAATAATGGGAGGACTGTGAGGATAAGGGGTCCAGGCTGCAGTGGGAGGAGATGTGATCTGAAGGGAACTTAAACAATGAACTGAATTTATATGTAAAGAAGGGATGCAGAAGGGCAGCTCAGTAGGAAGAAATACTATATAACAAAACGTCCTTTGACAACTATTTCTTTTCTAAATGTTTTATTTATCATCCTAGTCAAATAAATTCTCAGAATCAATTATTAAATTTCTTAAAATGTGTGCATTTTTGCAAATTACTATACCAAGTAACAATAAATTTAAATCTTTTTCAACTGTCTTAAGTCAGTGCAGTCTTGATTTACAATGTCAAATATTAATACTTTACTCATGCTATTCAACACTAAGACTGTGTTGTAGAATGCAATCCCATGAGAAAAAAACACACATTCAAATACTTTTTTACCACATCAAAATTTTTGATAAAACAGATTCACAGCTTTTACCTGTACACTTTAGAAAAATAAGCTAAAATGCTATAGATGTCACAGCGATGCAAACATGTAGTAAATAAAAATCATGGTTAGGCCGTTTGGGGGCAATAAAAATACCTGTTCTAAAATGAATGATATTGTTTCAAGAACTAGGTGAAGATCTTGCTTCTCTAGAGAAAATGCAACTTGAAGTTTTTCTTCCTCTTCTTCACTGAAACTACTTTCAGCCTACAACACAAAAAGCAACCTATTAGCATACATTCAGGTATTCAAAAAGCCGATTCATTTGTTCATATGAAAACGAGAACTTGAAAGAAAAAAGTAAATCCACCATTGAAATAAACTGATGTGTCTGTAAATTTCAATATCTTAAAATCACAGAACAGTTCATTATTTGGATCTTGCCAAACAAATTTCATTTTTTTAAAAAAATCTTAAGTTCTACGACGTATAGGAGGTGGAAAATAATAACATGAAAAATAGACATTTAGAAAACACAATACTACAAAGTAAAGCCCTAAAATGTTCTTCAGTGGCTAAGTCATGTCCAACTCTGCCACCACATGGACTGCAGCATGCCAGGCTTCTCTGACCTTCACCATTTCCCAGAGTTTGCCCAAACTCACGTCCATTGAGTCAGTGATGCCATCCAACCATCTCATCCTCCATCACCCCCTTCTCCTCCTGCCTTCAGTCTTTCCCAGCATCAGGGTCTTCCCCAATGAGTCAGCTCTTCACATCAGGTGGCCAAAGTATTGGAGTTTCAGCTTCAGCATCAGTCCTTCCAATCAATATTCAGGACTGATTTCCTTTAGGATTGACTGCTTTGATCGCCTTGCTATCCAAAGGACTCTCAAGAGTCTTCTCCAGCACCACACTTCAAAAGCATCAGTTCTTCAGTGCTCAGCCTTCTTTACGGTCCAACTCTCACATCCGTACATGACTATTGGACTACTGGAAAAACTATAGCTTTGACTAGATGAACTCCCATCACTTCATGGGAAATAGATGAGTAAACAGTGGAAATAGTGTCAGAATTTATTTTAGGGGGCTCCAAAATCACTGCAGATGGTGACTGCAGCCATGAAATTAAAAGACGCTTACTCCTTGGAAGGAAAGTTATGACTAACCTAGATAGCATATTCAAAAGCAGAGACATTACTTTGCCAACAAAGGTCCATCCAGTCAAGGCTATGGTTTTTCCAGTGGTTATGTATGGATGTGAGAGTTGGACTGTGAAGAAAGCTGAGCACCAAAGAATTGATGCTTTTGAACTGTGGTGTTGGAGAAGACTCTTGAGAGTCCCTTGGACTGCAAGGAGATCCAACCAGCCCATTCTAAAGGAGACCAGTCCTGGGTGTTCTTTGGAAAGAATCATGCTAAAGCTGAAACTCCAGTACTTTGGCCACCTCATGCGAAGGGTTGACTCATTGGAAAAGACTCTAACGCTGGTAGGGATTGGGGGCAGGAGGAAAAGGGGACGACAGAGGATGAGATGGCTGGATGACATCACCAACTCGATGGACATTGAGTTTGAGTGAACTCCGGGAGTTGGTGATGGACAGGGAGGCCTGGCGTGCTGTGATTCATGGGGTCGCAAAGAATCGGACACGACTGAGCGACTGAACTGAACTTAACTGAACTGAGATGGACTTTTGTCAGCAAAGTGATGACTCTGCTTTTTAATATCCTATCTAAGTTGGTCATAGCTTTTCTTCCAAGGAGCAAGAGTCTTTTAATTTCATGGCTGCAGTCACCATCTGCAGTGATTTTGGAGCCCAAGAAAATAAAGTCTGTCACTATTCTCATTTTTTCCACATCTATTTGCCGTGAAGTGATGGGACTGGACGCCATGATCTCAGTTTTTTGAATGCTGAGTTTTAAGCCAGCTTTTTCACTCTTCTCTTTCACTTTCATCATTCACTTGTAACACTATAAATCAACTATACTCCAATATAAAATAAAATCTTTTAAAAAATAAATAAAACATTGTGGGGGAGAGCACCTTCTCTGTACTAATACTAACCAATTATAATGGGTCCCAGCAACTTTTCTAAGAGCCCAAGCAAAATCTTCATTTAAGAGAATAGCATTTTAAGATAGAAAATACCTGGGAGTTCCTTTCCCTTGTTAGCTCTTTCTTTCCTCCCCTAAACACACCCCAAAACCTCTCCCAATATATGACCTTACCCAGCATTAAGCCCCTGTCAGCATTTATAAGAGGCAGGATTAAAGAGATAAAATCTGTTAACCTTAAGAACCTTTATCTACATCCTCCATTACCTAGCAGCAAGATTCCATCAGATAGAGAGAAGGCAACTAGTTTGAGCCTTAGTATTACTTTGTTAAGTCAGTGGATTAAGGGATGCAGCAAAAGCAGTTCTTAGACAGAAGTTCACAGTGATACAGGCCTTCTTTAAAAAACAATAAAACTTTCAAATAAACAATCTAACCCACCACCTAAAAGAATTAGAAAAAGAAGAACAAAATGTAAAGTCAGCAGAAGGAAGGAGCTAATAAAGATCAGAGAGAAAATAAATAAGAATTTTTTTTAATAGAAAAAAAAATCAATCAAACCAAGAGTCGGTTCTTTGAAAGGGTAAACAAGATTTACAAACCTCTGGCCAGGCTCATCAAGAAGAACAGAGAGAAGACCCAAATAAACAACATAAGAAATCAAAGAGAGAAATCACAACTGTTACTGCAGAAATACAAACAAGTAAAACAAACAATCAGGACAGGAAAGCCTGGCGTGCCACAGTCCATGGGGTCGCAGAGTTGGACATGACTTAGCAACTGAACAACAAAACACATTTACTGAGTATTTTCTATGCACTACACAGATGGTCCGTGTCCTCAGGTGTACTATGCTCTAGTTAGAAAGACCTTACAAACAAGTATTCCACTAATTTCCATTTTAATGAGTTCTGCAAAAGCATGGGTTACTACAAGAGTACACATAAATCAAGAAATCTTTTTGATAATTTTAATATTTTCCAAAACTTACACATTACACACATTACTTTCATAAGCAATATGTGAAAAACAGAAGTGAGGCATCTGAGTACAACCTCATGGCTAGTCTTCCTTCCATTTCCAAAATAATCTCCTTGATCCAAAGACTGGTTTTTCACACATGAAAAATGTACACTATTAGAACTGCTTTCAAATAAAAATACTTTATCCCCACATACCAAAAACAACTTTCCTAGTTGCTGCCTCTCCCCAACAGCTACATGGAGAAGATTCAGAAGTATCATGAGTCCCTGCCTTGATGGCTTAGGATGAGATACAATTTTACAACTGCATTCTTGTAGTGAAGCAGCAGTGAGGTGAAGCTTAGAACTCTTAGAAGTGCAGCTCAGAACTGTCACATTTTTGGTTTGGGGAGGTCAGTCACCGGAACTCCAGTCTCTTCTACCTATTTTCTGACTAAGAAAAGCATGAACCCAATTTGGCTAAAATGTCAGTCACTTACCTCAAGACCAATGTTTTGATTTTAAAGTTCCAGAGTTTCTGTGACTACCACATACCTTCTTGAAATAATGACCTACAGTACCAGAGTTCTATCAATATAAGGAACAGAATAACAGTATTACTCACATATAATCACCGAACCACATGTTGCATTAAATTCATTGGATATGTACAATCTAACTTCCAAGTGTGTCGAACTGATTCCTTTTAACATACAACAAATGAGGTGTTTTTGACAAAATAAAGACAGTGACTGGGCACACGTAAAAATAAACTTTAGTGTCCTCAATATGTACAAGAAAGGCAGATTTTTTAAAAAGAGAGCAAAAAAAGGGACATTCTCAAGATCTCCAGGAGCATTATATTCATAAAGTGGTTTGGAGTTAAGGAGATCAAGGGAACATTTATCTCCCCCCAACCACTAGTACATGAGATATGTATTCTTAAAATAAGGTGGAGCTTAAAATATGTGAACAGAACAACAAATGCAGAATACAGCTCCAAAACAAAGTTCCAAACACATATTCAACATCTTGATCTAACAACAACCCTGGGCAGATTAAAAATTAAATGTAAGTCATGGTATTTGCTTCCAAACAGCAGCAGGTTAACTTCTTCCTCTATACCAAAAGTAACCCACACATATCTGGGCAATTAAAAAGTTAAAGAGATATATTCATTTTTATGCTCTCAATGGGAGAAAAATTTAAGACCCAGGTTTATAAAATCAGAGATCAAGGGTCTAAGAAACTTAAATTTTTAATGGAAAGTGGATGTTAATTTTCTATATATTTAAAAAGCATACACCATAAACACAGAACTTCCCTGTAGCTCATACGGTACAGAATCTGCTTGCAAGGAAAGAGACCTGGGTTTGATCCCTGGGTTGGGAAGATCCTCTGGAGAAGGGAATGGCAACCCACTCCAGTATTCTTGCCTGGAGAATCCCATGAACAGAGGAGCCTGGTGGGCTACAGTTGGTGGGGTTGCAAAGAGTCGGACACAACTGAGCGACTAAGCACAGCACACATAAACATATATATGTACAGGTAAAAAGTAAAACCAATACTTAAAAAGAATAAGTACTATATGGACTGACAAGGAAAGATTTCTGGTAAAAGTGATAAGCGGAAAAGGTAAACAGCAGGGCAATACACACAGTACAATGCCACTTATGAAAACACTTATTTACAAACTAAACAGTTCTATGTGTACATGCATACACATACATGGGCACATCTGTATTTATTAATACTTGAAAAAAGATCTGGAAAGATAAAAATCAAATCGACAACAAAGACAGCTTCGAGGGAGGTGTGATGGTTTTCTCATGTCTGCAGATTCTTTAACACGCCTCCATTCAAAAGATGGGAGTTCCTCTTAAGTTCCTCTTCCTTGAATATGAGTCAGACTAACTGACTGACTTTTAAGAAGAAGAATAAAGTGAAAATGAAGTTATGTGATAGTCAAGGTTAGGTCATAAAAAGGACAGCACCATCCTCTCCTGGACCACTCATTCTAGAAGAAGCCAACCTCCACCCGTGCCAGGAGCAAAGGCCCACATGACAAGGAACCACAGCTGCCGCCAGCTAGCCATATTAGAAGGAAATCCTCCAAGCCCAGTCAACCCTTCAGGTAACAACTGCCTCCACCAGAAGCTGGGAGCAATTTCATGAGAACCCCAAGTCAGAGACGCCCGGCCAAGCCACTGCTAAATTCTTTACTTAGAGGAGTGAGAGACAATAAATGATTATTGTGTTTTAAGCTGCTAAATTTGGGGGAAATCTGCAATTCAGCAATAGATAACTAGCACAGGAAAGAACTAAGGTGGAGAAAGAAGCAAGAGTTAACCAAGGGGGCATTTCAGTTCATCCACACTGTTTAGATGTCTTAAACAAACACTCATAAACTGTGAAATAGTTTGTTATTAAAACAATTTAAGCATTCTATTTTGAACTTTAAAGGCACAAAAAGAGCAAATCAAAAAATCCATTCTTTCAACATTTCTTTTTCTTTTTTTTTTGAAGAATTCTTTTTCTTAACATGCATGATGAGTGAACTAATCTCAGTTCCACACATTGTTAAAATAAGGTCATACTCCTCAGAAGGTTATAGAGAATTTCTACTCTATGAAGGCAGAATATTATCAAAATAATCATAAAGGCAATTGTTTCCCTGGTGGCTCAGCTGGTAAAAAAATCCGCCTGCAATGAGGGAGACCTGGGTTCGATCCCTGGGTTGGGAAGATCTCCTGGAGAAGGGAGGGCTATCCACTCCAGTATTTTGACCTGGAGAATTCCATGGGGTCGAAAAGAGAGAGACACAACTGAGCGACTTTCACTTTCATTTTCAACTCAGAGCATGGCTTTAGAGAGAAGAGGCGCCTTTGGTCCAAAATCCAAGCTCTGACTTTCATACACAGGCATACACACACGCCACCACTGAGGAAGAACATACGGTACTGGTAGTCTGCATACGCCATAATTTAAAGTGTACATATATAATTTTAACCTGATAAACTTAAATTGTAAGAAGTCCTCCAGCTTATATTAAGTACAAAATAAATGCATTTTCAGAGATAAGCTACCCTTTTTATTTTTTTGTTCAGAGATGGGGTGAATTCTTCTTTGTTCAGGACTGTGCTGCACATTATTAACACATTTAACATCCCAGGGCATTAAATGCCAGCAGCACCCTAAACACATTGTAACAACAACAAAAATCCTCACGCATTTCTATACGCTGGGGTTTACACCTGTGATTGTCTTTTATGTTAATATAACAAGACCTCTCTATCATAATGCAGAAATACAGTGGCACCCACAAGTCAATCTATCAAATAACTTTTAAAGTTTTAAAACATTTCTGAAATGTATGGCACCCATTCTAGACTTTTGTAAACAAAGTATACTGGATTACACTGTGTGTTAGTTGCTCAGTCATGTCCAACTCTTTGCGACCCCACAGACTAGCCCACCAGTCTCCTCTGGCCACGGGATTCTCCAGGCAAGAACACTGGAGTAGATTGCCATAACCCTCTCCAGAGGATCTTCCTGACCCAGGGATAGAACCCTGGTCTCCTGCATTGCAGGCAGATTCTTTACCATTTGAGCTACAGGGAAGCCCTATGTTATTGAAACAGTTTTAAGGAAAAATATACCAAGACACAGAAAAAAAAAAACTTACAGGTACCAAATGAGGATGTGGAGGGAGATAAATTAGGATTTGGGGATTAACATACAAACACTACTATATATAAAATAGATAAACAAGGACTTACTGCATAGCACAAAGAACTATACTCAACGTCTTATAATAACCTATAATAAAAAATAATCTGAAAAACAATACATATATATATCAATATCTTTGCCTTACACTTGAAATATAACATTGTAGATTAACTATATTTTAATTTAAAAAAAGGACATATCAATAGTCTTTAACTTTTTTCTTCTCCATTGCCAATAAACTTGGGTATAAGTAGGTGTAAGTTTCATTGTGATGTTCCAAATACACCAAACTCCAGAGGCTACAGGTTTTATTTCTCTGAATGAATAGTTATATTTCAAAGATTCATTTGGATTAGTTTCTTGTAATGAATCAAGTATTTCTTATGTCTGATTTTCATAATTCTTCTAGAACCTGATAAAGAAGTTAACTAAGATTGGTGACCAAGTAGTGAATTACTAATCATCAATATTTTCAAGATAACCACACCCTTGAAATAAAAGTGGAAGAGAAAGATTATATACTGGTTGACAGCAAGACTACAGAATTATTTTTAAGAGGAAGAATGAAATCGTGATATCAGAATTTTCCCAAAGCATGTTCCACAGAGTCTTAATCCCAAAATAAATACCATGATAAAACAATTCCATGGTCAAATACATATGGGAAAAAAAATACATATGGAAAATTCTGCACACAATAGTCACCCTTAAATATTTACTATTAATGCTACCATAAAACATACTCTGATAAGTTCCATAATATTAAAAAAAAAAAATTGTTTTGAATGAAAACAGAACTTCCCAAACTTTTGACCTTAGGATATTCATCAAATTTTCTGGAGACTCAGTGTTCTCCAGTATTTCTGGAGAAAAAAACCGTGCAAAAAGTTATTCAAGTGGAAACCTGGATTTGCAATAGAATCATAAGAACAAATTATAATCGATAATATTGCAAACATACAAACCTTCAGGTGAAGTTTTTGAAGAATTCGGGTTAGCAGTCGTGGAAATCTTCCTATATCTATTTCATTTATCAGGGATACTGCTTTTTTCATGCTAAAGAAATTCATAAAACAAAGTTTTAAAATATGTTTTCCTCAAGTGGTACTGTCATTGCTCTAAGTACAGCTGACTGTAAGTTTTCATTTCAACAACTGATTGCTATTAAGCTAAGTCTGAGTGAAATAAAGAAAAACAGATGATGGCCAGCGAAGAAGACAGGACATTTCCAAAAGATACCCCATAAGTATCTCTGTTGAAAAGGTCTATTTGGCAAATTTTCTCTTTCTTCTGGGCCAGACAAACTACTTGGGAAAACTTGCACTCTGTGGGGGACAATATCAATTTAGGAGTGGGAGTTTATGTATCCATGTAACTCAAAACAGAACTCTGAAAAGAGTAGGGGGAGGGAAGTGGCAGTTACACCAAAAACAGATAAAAAGACTGATGTTTTGCAGATACGGGAATTAAAAAAAAAAAAACATTAACATACAATATAATTCGGGGTCACTAAGTGCACAGTTGTTTTAAAATCCTGCTTAAACTGTTAGTTAAGTCGCTCAGTCATGTTCGACTCTTTGCGACCCCATGAACTGTAGCCCATCAGGCTCCTCCATCCATGGGATTCTCCAGGCAAGAATACTGGAGTGGGTTGCCATTTCCTTCTCCAGGGAATGCTTAAACTGTAATCAACTTTAAATTATGTGATAAGAACAATTCTACTGCACCACACTGGATATGGTTTACTGACGTGGTGTGTTACCCAGGACACTGGTGTGAGAAAAGGAATTGGCTGTCAGAACGCAATCAAAGAAGGAAAAACTTCAAAATGACAACTCTCTTCAAAAAGATTCTTGTCCCGTCACAAGATGGGCTTCCCTGGTGGCTCAGACCGTAAAGAATCTGCCTGCAGCCAGTCAGAATGGCTGCGATCCAAAAGTCTACAAGCAATAAATGCTGGAGAGGGTGTGGAGAAAAGGGAACCCTCTTACACTGTTGGTGGGAATGCAAAGTAGTACAGCCACTATGGAGAACAGTGGGGAGATTCCTTAAAAAACTGGAAATAGAACTGCCTTATGATCCAGCAATTCCACTGCTGGGCATACACACTGAGGAAACCAGAATTGAAAGAGACACATGTACCCCAATGTTCATCGCAGCACTGTTTATAATAGCCAGGACATGGAAGCAACCTAGATGTCCATCAGCCCATGAATGGATAAGAAAGCCGTGGTACATATACACAATGGAGTATTACTCAGCCATTAAAAAGAATACATTTGAATCAGTTCTAATGAGGTGGATGAAACTGGAGCCTATTATACAGAGTGAAGTAAGCCAGAAAGAAAAACACCAATACAGTATACTAATGCATATATATGGAATTTAGAAAGATGGTAACAATAACCCTGTATACGAGACAGCAAAAGAGACACTGATGTATAGAACAGTCTTTTGGACTCTGTGGGAGAGGGAGAGGGTGGGATGATTTGGGAGAATGGCATTGAAATACGTATAATATCATATATGGAACGAGTCGCCAGTCCAGATTCGATGCACGATACTGGATACTTGGGGCTGGTGCACTGGGACGACCCAGAGGGATGGTATGGGGAGGGAGAAGGGAGGAGGGTTCAGGATGGGGAACACATGTATACCTGTTGCGGATTCATTTCGATATTTGGCAAAACCAATACAATATTGTAAAGTTTAAAAATAAAATAAAATTTAAAAAAAGAAATTAAAAAAAAAAAAAAAGAATCTGCCTGCAATGCAGGAGACCCAGGTTCAATTCCTGGGTTGGGAAGATCCCAAGAGAAGGGAATGGCAACCTACTCCAGTATTCCTGCCTGGAGAATTCCATGGAGAGAGGAGGCTGGTGGGCTACAGTCCATGGGGTGCAAAGAGTCGGACACGACTGAACAACTAACACCATGCACAAAGAAGTTATTCTCCAGATTCAGTGATACTTCTGCACTTTTCTGCATCCACACACCACGTGCACTATTATTTATCTTTCATTACATGGAATCATTTTTGCCTAATTTTAAAACAGAACTTTATATCACCACTATAGACCACCGACATTACCTACCATTAATAGATATGAACTAAATATATAAATGAACAAAAGGTAAATAAAGGGGAAACAAAAGCAATGTTACCAAATTCTGGTCAAATGCTGTTCCCAGCCAAAAAACTCCTGGCCTGGGGCCTATTCGATCTTGATTGAAAAGGTGTATTAACACGTGTTAAGTATTAATGACCACTCAGGACCAATGGGAGTCTTTCTCGTAATCAGAAAGTCTGAAAAGTATTGAAAAAGGAAACGGAACACCTCTTCACGTGATTTCAGAACTACTCCAGGATGGCTTGGGTACCAGTGATACCAGCCTCGGGGAACAGTGACAGTGACCAGACACTGACGCACTGACTTCAGCTGTCGGACAGACTGTAAGCCCAGGCAAGTGAACCACGGGGCAGGTGGAGACGCCCAGGGTCCCGCATTCCCCCGGGGCCCACACAGAGACTCCGCCGGCCCGGCGCGCCGACGACAGACAGCAGCAGCATCCTCGGGCCGGCCCTGCCCGCGCCACCCCGGTGACCGCTGTCCCCCCGCGCCCAGCCTGGGCTACCTGGGGCTCTCCCGCAGAATCAGCGCCGCGAACGCCGCCATCCTTGAAGCTCCCTGGCCCCGCCGCCCGTGTCAGATGCCTGGAGCCCAACCAATGGCGGAGGCAGCGGCGGACGGCAAGCCGGAAGGGCCAAGCCTCGCCCGGGCCGCGCCGCTCTGCTCCTGCAGTCCTGGAGGGGCGAAGGGGTTTTCTCAGTAGTCCTACTCCGCGCCACTCTCGCAGTTCCGAGTTAAGGCTGTACACATATTAATTTACTTGTAGATATATATTTACCTATTTTATATATACACATACCTGGATATGGAGTGTGAATATTTTTAGGTATTATTTTATTTATGATATTTAGGTATTTTAGGTATGTGTATAAACATATATTTAGGAGTGCGTACTGCGGAAGTTAGTGATGGACAGGGAGGCCTGGCGTGCTGCAGTTTATGGGGTCGCAAAGAGTCGGACACGACTGAGCGACTGAACTGAACATATACAAATAAATTTTTTTGGTGGGGGAGGAAAAGTTTAAGCACCGCCTGCAGTGTCTGGCCTGCGCTGCAGCTGGGCGAGCGGTGGAACGCTCTCCGAAGGAGCCCAGGGCGGCTCCAGCGAATGACCGGCGCCACCAGCCCTTCCTGTCCCCTAGAGCTCTGCAGTGCCCTAGCGAAACCTGTGCTCTTAATACCTTTATTCATTCAGTAGTGTTGTCTGAGGGGTTTCCCTCATGGCTCAGTGGTAAAGAATCTGCCTGCAATGCAGGAGACCTGGGTTAGATCCCTGGGTCAGGAAGATCCCCTGGAAGAGGGCATGGCAACCCTCTCCAGTATTCTTGCCTGGAGAATCACCATGGACAGAGGAGCCTGGTGGACTAAAGTCCATGGGGGTCACACAGAGTCGGACACAACTGAAGGACTAAGCAACAGCAGTATTCTTTGAGCACCTACTGTGTGCCAGGCACTATGCTAGACACTCAAGATACAGAAGACCAAAATTCCTGACCTCGGGGTTGATCAGCAGTTAAATGGGCAAGTATTCATTGCCCCCCTCATTGGGGATCAGGCACTGAGCTAGGTACTGTATATAGTAGGGCAGGTGAATTCCTGCAGAGACTGATAGCTTACGGTGAACAATGTTGGATTCCTGATTGCCGAAGAAGATTTAGCTTCAGAACCAGGGACCAGGCTTGATCACTCAAGAGCTTCTGTGTAGCAAAGTTATAGTAAAATATAAAATGGGACAGAGAAAGCTTCTGGCATAGACATCAGAAGAGGAATGGAGAATGCCCCCTTGCTAGTCTAAGCAAGGCAGCTATATACTTTTTCAATAGGTTATTACAGTAAGACGGTAGGTGTTGCGAGAGGACAGACACACTGAAACCATAATCACAGAAAACTAGCCAATCTGATTACACGGACCACAGCCTTGTCTAACTCAATGAAACTAAGCCATGCTGTGTGGGGCCACCCAAGACCGACAGGTCATGGTGGAGAGGTCTGACAGAATGTGGTCCACTGGAGAAGGGAATGGCAAACCACTTCAGTATTCTTGCCTTGAGAACCCCATGAACAGTATGAAAAGGCAAAATGATAGGATACTGAAAGAGGAACTCCCCAGGTCGGTAGGTGCCTAATATGCTACAAGAGATCAGTGAAGAAATAACTCCAGAAAGAATGAAGGGATGGAGCCAAAGCAAAAACAATACCCAGTTGTGGATGTGACTGGTGATAGAAGCAAGGTCCAATGCTGTAAAGAGCAATATTGCATAGGAACCTGAAATGTTAGGTCCATGAATCAAGGCAAATTGGAAGTGGTCAAACAGGAGATGGCAAGAGTGAACGTCGACATTCTAGGAATCAGCAAACTCAAATGGACTGGAATGGGTGAATTTAACTCAAATGATCATTATATCTATCACTGTGGGCAGGAATCCCTTAGAAGAAATGGAGTAGCCATTATGGTCAACAAAAGAGTCTGAAATGCAGTACTTGGATGCAATCTCAAAAATGACAGAATGATCTCTATTCATTTCCAAGGCAAACCATTCAATATTACAGTAATCCAAGTCTATGCCCCAACCAGTAATGCTGAAGAAGCTGAAGTTGAATGATTATATGAAGACCTACAAGACCTTTTAGAACTAACACCCAAAAAGATGTCCTTTTCATTATAGGGGACTGGAATGCAAAAGTAGGAAGTCAAGAAACTCCTGGAGTAACAGGCAAATTTGGCCTTGGAATACAGAATGAAGCAGGGCAAAGGCTAATGAGTTTTGCCAAGAGAACGCACTGGTCATAGCAAACACCCTCTTCCAATAACACAAAAGAAGACTCTACTCATGGACATCACCAGATGGTCAACACCGAAATCAGATTGATTATATTCTTTGCAGCCAAAGATGGAGAAGCTCTATACAGTCAGCAAAAACAAGACTGGGAGCTGACTGTGGCTCAGATCATGAACTGCTTATTACCAAATTCAGGCTTAAATTGAAGAAAGTAGGGGAAATCACTAGACCATTCAGGTATGACTAAGTCAAATCCCTTATGATTATACAGTGGAAGTGAGAATCAGATTTAAGGAACTAGATCTGACAGACAGAGTGTCTGATGAACTATGAACAGAGGTTCGTGACACTGTACAGGAGACAGGGATCAAGACCATCCCCATGGAAAAGAAGTGCAAAAAAGCAAAACGGCTGTCTGGGGAGGCCTTACAAACAGCTGTGAAAAGAAGAGCAGTGAAAAGCAAAGGAGAAAAGGAAAGATGTAAGCATCTGAATGCAGAGTTCCAAAGAATATCAAGGACAGATAAGAAAGCCTTCCTCAAAAAAAAAAAAAAAAGAAAGAAAGAAAGAAAGCCTTCCTCAGCAATCAATGCAAAGAAATAGAGGAAAACAAAAGAATGGGAATGACTAGAGACCTCTTCAAGAAAATTAGAGATACCAAGGAAACATCTCATGCAAAGATGGGCTCAATAAAGGACAGAAATGGTATGGACCTAACAGAAGCAGAAGATATTAAGAAGAGGTGGCAAGAATACACAGAACTGTACAAAAAGATCTTCACGACCCAGATAATCACGATGGTGTGATCACTGACCTAGAGCCAAACATCCTGGAATGTGAAGTCAAGTGGGCTTTAGAAAGCATCACTACGAACAAAGCTAGTGGAGGTGATGGAATTCCAGTTGAGCTCTTTCAAATCCTGAAAGATGATGCTGTGAAAGTGCTGCACTCAATATGCCAGCAAATTTGGAAAACTCAGCAGTGGCCACAGGACTGGAAAAGGTCAGTTTTCATTCCAATCCCAAAGCAAGGCAATGCCAAAGAATGCTCAAACTACCGCACAATTGCACTCATCTCACATGCTAGTAAAGTAATGCTCAAAATTCTCCAAGTCAGGCTTCAGCAACACATGAACCATGAACTTCCAGATGTTCAAGCTGGTATTAGAAAAGGCAGAGGAACTAGAGATCAAATTGCCAACATCCGCTGGATTACCAAAAAAGCAAGAGAGTTCCAGTTCAGTTCAGTCACTCAGTCGTGTCCGACTCTTTGCGACCCCATGAATTGCAGCATGCCAGGCCTCCCTGTCCATCACCAACTCCCGGAGTTCACTCAGACTCATGTCCATCGAGTCAGTGATACCATCCAGCCATCTCATCCTCTGTCGTCCCCTTCTCCTGCCCTCAATCCATCCCAGCATCAGAGTCTTTTCCAATGGGTCAACTCTTCCCATGAGGTGGCCAAAGTACTGGAGTTTCAGCTTCAGCATCATTCCTTCCAAAAAACACCCAGGACTGATCTCCTTCAGAATGGACTGGTTGGATCCCCTTGCAGTCCAAGGGACTCTCAAGAGTCTTCTCCAACACCACAGTTCAAAAGCATCAATTCTTCGGCACTCAGCTTTCTTCACAGTCCAACTCTCACATCCATACATGACCACAGGAAAAACCATAGCCTTGACTAGACGGACCTTTGTTGGCAAAGTAATGTCTCTGCTTTTTAATATGGTATATAGTTTGGTCATAACTTTCCTTCCAAGGAGTAAGCGTCTTTTAATTTCATGGCTGCAGTCACCATCTGCAGTGATTTTGGAGCCCCCAAAAATAAAGTCTGACACTATTTCCACTGTTTCCCCATATATTTCCCATGAAGTGATGGGACCAGATGCCATGATCTTCGTTTTCTGAATGTTGAGCTTTAAGCCAACTTTTTCACTCTCCTCTTTCACTTTCATCAAGAGGCTTTTTAGTTCCTCTTCACTTTCTGCCATAAGGGTGGTGTCATCTGCATATCTGAGGTTATTGACATTTCTCCCGCCAATCTTGATTCCAGCTTGTGCTTCTTCCAGCCCATCATTTCTCATGATGTACTCTGCATTTAAGTTAAATAAGCAGGGTGACAACATACAGCCTTGACGTACTTCCTTTTCCTATTTGGAACCAGTCTGTTGTTCCCTGTCCAGTTCTAACTGTTGCTTCCTGACCTGCATACAGATTTCTCAGGAGGCAAGTCAGGTGGTCTGGTATTCCCATCTCTTTCAGAATTTTCCACAGTTTATTGTGATCCACACAGTCAAAGGCTTTGGCATAGTCAATAGAGCAGAAATAGATGTTTTTCTGGAACTCTCTTGCTTTTTCCATGATCCAGCGGATGTTGGCGATTGATCTCTGGTTCCTCTGCCTTTTCTAAAACCAGCTTGAACATCTGGAAGTTCATGGTTCAGGTATTGCTGAAGCCTGGCTTGGAGAATTTTGAGCATTACTTTACTAGTGTGTGAGATGAGTGCAATTGTGCAGTAGTTTGAACATTCTTTGGCATTGCCTTTCTTTGGGATTGGAATGAAAACTGACCTTTTCCAGTCCTGTGGCCACTGCTGAGTTTTCCAAATTTGCTGGCATATTGAGTGCAGCACTTTCACAGCATCATCTTTCAGGATTTGAAAGAGCTCAACTGGAATTCCATCACCTCCACTAGCTTTGTTCGTAGTGATGCTTTCTAAAGCCCACTTGACTTCACATTCCAGGATGTTTGGCTCTAGGTCAGTGATCACACCATCGTGATTATCTGGGTCGTGAAGATCTTTTTGTACAGTTCTGTGTATTCTTGCCACCTCTTCTTAATATCTTCTGCTTCTGTTAGGTCCATACCATTTCTGTCCTTTATTGAGCCCATCTTTGCATGAGATGTTCCCTTGGTATCTCTAATTATCTTGAAGAGATCTGTAGTCTTTCCCATTCTGTTGTTTTCCTCTATTTCTTTGCATTGATCGCTGAGGAAGGCTTTCTTATCTCTCCTTGCTTATATCTTTCCTTTTCTTCTTTGCTTTTCGCTTCTCTTCTTTCCACCACTATTACCTTGGACGTGAGGTATCTCTTCATGGCTGCTCCAGAAAAGCACAACCCTTGATCCTTACCTTGGATGAGGGTACTCCACGTTCAACGTCAGGAGAGGTGGTGGGGAGGAGATACCCCTCTTCCAAGGTAACGTCCAAGGTAAGAGAGTTCCAGAAAAACATCTATTTCTGCTCTATTGACTATGCCAAAGCCTTTGACTGTGTGGGTCACAATAAACTGTGGAAAATTCTGAAAGAGATGGGAATACCAGACCACCTGACCTGCCTCTTGAGAAACCTATATGCAGATCAGGAAGCAACAGTTAGAACTGGACATGGAACAACAGACTGGTTCCAAATAGGAAAAGGAGTACATCAAGGCTGTATATTGTCACCCTGTTTATTTAACTTCTATGCAGAGTACATCATGAGAAATGATGGGCTGGAAGAAGCACAAGCTGGAATCAAGATTGCTGGGAGAAATATCAATAACCTCAGATATGCAGATGACACCACCCTTATGGCAGAAAGTGAAGGGGAACTCAAAAGCCTCTTGATGAAAGTGAAAGAGAGTGAAAAAGTTGGCTTAAAGCTCAACATTCAGAAAATGAAGATCATGGCATCTGGTTCCATCACTTCATGGGAAATAGATGGGGAAACAGTGGAAATAGTGTCAGACTTTATTTTTGGGGGCTCCAAAATCACTGCAGATGGTGACTGCAGCCATGAAATTAAAAGACGCTTACTCCTTGGAAGGAAAGTTATGACCAATCTAGATAGCATACTCAAAAGCAGAGATATTACTTTGCCAACAAAGGTCTGTCTAGTCAAAGCTATGGTTTTTCCAGTAGTCGTGCATGGATGTGAGAGTTGGACTATGAAGAAAGCTGAGCGCCAAAGAATTGATGCTTTTGAACTGTGGTGTTGGAGAAGACTCTTGAGAGTCCCTTGGACTGCAAGGAGATCAAACCAGTCAATCCTAAAGGAAATCAGTCCTGAATATTCATTGAAAGGACTGATACTGAAGGTGAAACTCCAATACTTTGGCCCCCTGATGCAAAGAGCTGACTCACTGGAAAAGACCTTGATGCTGTGCAAGATTGAAGGTAGAAGGACAAGGGGATGACAGAGGATGAGATGGTCAGATGGCATCACCAATTTGATGGACAGGAGTTTGAGTATGCTGCTGGAGTTGGTGATGGACAGGGAAGCCTGGCGTGGTGCAGTCCATGGGGTCACAAAGAGTTGGACATGACTGAGCGATTAAAATGAACTGAGGGAGGAGGGCTATTTCATTTACCCTGTTTCCCCTTGTCTCACATTCAAACCATTTATCTCCAAAAGCAGTAGCTTCCCCCAAAACTCAAGCTCTTGAGTCAGGAGTTAGCATCTGTCCCAAGACATACATCTCCAAGTAAGCTCATAAAGTTAGTCCTGTAAAGGCTTCTGTGTACTTGTTGGATCTTCTAGATAGTTTGACCAGAATTGGTACTGTTTGAATTTCTACCAAGACTGAAGCAACCCTTCCTGGAAAGGTGTCCTGATTCTCAGCCTGTTCAGTTGCGAGCCCCAGATCCAGGGGCAAAGTAAGAGAAGAGGAGAGAGCTGAAGGTTTCACACCCAAATCTGTACTCTTAGGACATAAGCCTGGCATGTCTCACAGAGAGATAAAGAGAAACATATATGTCACTTCTACCCATTTCTCTTGCTTTCTACAGAACCAATCTAATTGTAAAACAGTATTATGATTGAAACCCTTCAACAGATCAACGTTCCCCATCTTCCAAAGGATACTGTGCCCATTCAGTATCACAGAAGAAGATCAGACGTGTGTTTCTAAACTCTGGGCATCAAACTTGTCCCAGTTTTTTAAAATAAATTTTAAAGAAGTGGTTCTGGAACTGCTAGCTCCAATCTGTAAGAGAGAAAAAAGCGGCATCCACAGCTGTGGCTTCTTTCCACCAGAGGCATCCCTCCCTGGTCTAGATGGGGGTGTAGACAGACTTTCCACTGAAGATTTCCTTCCCTTGTTGGACTTAGTCTGTCGCTTACCAACACAGGTGCCTTGCTCATCCCTCCCGATTCTACCACTGAGGTGGGGTGGAGATGCACCAAGGGTAGACCTGATGGCATCCCAAGTTGATTTAGTTCCTTACCACCAAGATCTTTGTTTGATATGCCCTTTTGTTCTGATGTGACCCGGGGTAGAGCAGAGTAGCTTTCCCAGAATATTTTCCAAGGGACTACTGGGGGAAGCTTCCATCTTATTTGTGCCTGTGTGCACTCCTGAGTACAGTCCTGACCACAGTAGAAGCAGTGAGTCATAAAGGAATGAACAACAACCAGGATATCTCCTCTGAGTGTTGCCACATCACTATATGTGAGAGCGAAAGGGTTGGCCAGTGAGGAAAAAGTGATTTTTGTCCTCAAGCTATTAGGGCCAATCCTTCCAGTTCATTTCCACAGATTCCACAGAAGGAATATCTAAGGAGTTGAGACAAAAACCACCAGAGAGCCTCCTCTGGCCCACTAAAAGCTAGTGCTACCAAAGGAAGAAACCCCTTGCACTTCCAATCTGACCAGATTCTGCAGTTCCCGATCTGTGTCCTCATGGTCACCAGCAGGGCTTTTATCCACATAGATCGGAGGCACAGCTGTGAAAAAGTCTCACTTTCAGGTCGCTGGCCCTTGAGGCAGGCAGCCAAGAGAGTGACCTCTACTCTGAGAGAAGTTCCTGGAGCTAGAGCTCCACCTCGCTCCCAGAAGTGCTCTTGTAACTTTTGGCTCCTAGGAAGGCTAGGCACTTCCATACATGGAGTCTAAGTAAAAGTACAGAGTAACAACATGGATCATAAGTCCCTTGAAAGTCTATGATCTGACAGATTAGGTTAGTAGTTCTAATTCCCCATGCAATTACGAAATGGTCAAAGAGACCAGGAAAAGGTGACCAAGAAAGGAAAGTTCGGTCCACACACAACATTTCTGGCCGCTCCCCTCGCAGGGACGTTGGGTATCTCTTGGAATTGGCAGGTCAGCATAAACCCCTGACAAGGCTCCCCTTTTTGGGACTGCATTCAGTCACTCAAGAGCTTTCTCTGTCCCTTTCATACTTTAATAAGATTGCTACACAAAAGCTCTTTACCTGGTCCCTGGTCCCAAAGCTAAATCTCCTTTGGAGATCATGAATCTGATATTGTTCACCATAAGCTATCAAGACTTTGATTAATATTGACGCATATATGTGGAATCTAGAAAAATGGTACAGATGAACCTATCTGCAAAGCAGAAATGGAGACACAGCTGTAGAGAACAAATGTATGGACACCAAGAGAGGAAGGGGAGTGGGGGGTTGGGATGAATTAGAGGATTGAGGTAGACAGGTATACACTACTATGTAAAAAAGTAGATAACAAGTGAGAACCTGCTGTATAGCACAGAAAACACTACTCAGTGCTCTGCGGTGGCAAAGAGGCGATCCACGTCTATACATAGCTGATTCACTTTGCTGCACAGCAGAAAGTAACACTGTAAAGCAACTAAACTTCAAAAAAATAATTTTTAATTAGATAAAAAGAACTCACGGGAGAGTAGAAAGACAGCACGACTTCAGGAATACCTTAGTCTCCCTTAGAGGAAAATACCAAGTGCATTATGAGGATTCAGAGGTGGGAAGAGTGATACGACATCCCCGAGGTATGATCAGGAAAGCTTCCTGGGGCAGGTGGCGTGAAGAAGCCTTAAATGTTAGGTTGTGGCATGTACATTCAATCTGATGAGAAATGGGGAGCCTTAAGTGTTTTCAAGCAAAGAAAGTTTTGTGATGAGAGCTGCATTTGTTTGTTTATTGAAAATCACTGTCAGCAGAATGGTTGTTGGACAGGGAAGAGGTAAGCAGGAAAGCCAGATAGGGAACTATTGCAATAACCTATGGAAAGCAGTAAAATTCACTGTAGCAAAATGGCATTGGAGAATGAAAAGACAGTGGATGAATTAGAGTTACATTTCAGCTGCAGAATCTTCAGGAGCTGAGAAAAGATTGAATTTAATTTCCGTACCTAATTATGTTTTACTTAAATTATTTAAATTAGTTGGCATTCCTAGAGCAGCCCTGAAACATCCTAACTGAAAGGAGAAGCCAGATTGCAAATTAAAAGTGAATAATCCCCACATGGATAATTGAGTCAATTATACAGCGTGTTGAACACATACAAATACATTTGGTTCCACAACACTCCACACACTTTCCAATTCATGCAGTATCTGAAAAAAAAAAAAAAGTGCATGTGAATCTACATAAATTATAGGTCTCTGATACAAACATAGATTACCTTACCCGACACCATTTTAATAGAGTTCCAGTTCCCTCAACTTTTGAATCATTTCCCTTATGTCTTGATTTATTGCCTAAAATAGAGATGCTAACAACTAAAACTATTTTGAATCTCTAGGAGGAAGAGGTGAAGTTTATCTCCTCCTCAGTTCCCATCAAAACTATAGCTGGGATTTTCAGCCAAGGAGCATCAGGGTGGTTTTGAGAGTCAGTTCGAAGGCAGGCTGATAAATCTGGGGTCTCTGAGGTGGGGAGAGAGGGGTCTGGAATTCTCAAGGAGGAGAAAAGAACAAACATCTTTTTTTTCCTCTACATTCCTTAGTCTTAGTTACATAAAACGTTTTTTTCTTTAAGCCCAGGACTGATGCTTACACAACAAACAACTATTTAAACTCTGTTCTAAGGATTATATAACAACAATGTATCCTGCTTGAGGACATGTTTCTCCTTCCTAAAAACCTTCTGGCTAATCCTGTAATCTTAAAATGTAAATTACGGGAGTGGGTATAGTAAAATCTTTACAACCTTGAGACATTCTTTGGATTTATTGTAATAACCAATTTAAAAAGTATATAACTCCCTTGCTTAGACTAGGGAGGGGGGCACTCTCCATCCCCCTTCTGATGTCTATGTCAGAAGCTTTCTCCCTTTTCATACTTTAATAAAACTCTGCTACACAAAAGCTCTTGAGTGATCAAGCCTGGTCCCTGGTCCTGAAGCTAATTCTTCTTCAGAGATCATGAATCCAACATCGTCTGAGCACTGAATTCATGTAACCTGGAACAAAACAGTTGACTGCACCAATTTCCTTTTATTGATCTGCAAAATGGAGGTGAGAATAACGTTTGTTCCCCTGGGCTGTGGTGAGAATTAAACAGCCTGATTTGTATGTACAAGAATCACTCTACTTTCCCTCATAAAACAAAGCACAGACTTCCAAGGTTTTAGCAAAATAGTGTCCAGTGGATGCAGAAAGGCCTCTCATTATTTTTCTTCATATTCACTGATTGCAGTGATCACTTTTTATCACTACTTTTTCCTATAAAGGCTTGATGCAGTGAATAATTTCACCCCCTAAATGAGACTGTCAGCCAAAATATTTCTGTAATCTCTGGAGTGTGTGTGTGTTAGTCGCTCTGTCTAAGTCATGTCGCTAGCCATGTCTGACTCTTCGTGACCCCATGGGCTATAACCCACCAGGCTCCTCTGTCCATGGAATTCTTCAGGCAAGAATACTGGAGTGGATTGCCATTCCCTTCTCCAGGGGATCTTCCCAACCCAGGGACTGAATCCAGCTCTCCCACATTGCAGACAGATTCTTTACCATCTGAGCCACCAGAGAAGCCCCAGTCTCTGGAGTATAGGCATCCATATCCAAAACTATATGGACAAGCCCTCGTAGTTGTCTTCCTGTTGCCACATGCTAGAGAACAGGATATGCACCTCTTAGAGCGTAATTCCATAACCACACTTTATTCCTAACCCTCAAACTTGTCAACCCATCTTTAGAATGGATCCAGAGCCTAGATTGTTGTGGAATCTGGAGTAGCGAAACACACCTCGGAGGACACTCAAGGCGGTAAAGCACAGTTTATTATGCCAGAGGGTCCAAGGGGAATCAGTTCCCAACAAGGACCCTGATGTTTCTGAGAGGCCCAGTTTTATACCCCCCGCTATGTGACAGGTTACATGTTAGCAACCTCTCTGTTGTATATGACTGAGTTTTACAACAAGTAGGTGCCAGGAGAACAAACAATTAAGGTTAAAGGGGGGAAACAATGATTATACATCAAGGGGGCTGTCTCCTTGGTTAATCTAATGGGGACAGCCTGAGCTCAACCACAATCTCCATTTGTCATCTGTAGAGAGGGATATCTCCAGGAGACCTGGTTTTCATTAGCAACTGTTTCCTCACTATTGGGCAAAGTTCATGCCCATTTCACATCTTGTCTTTAGGATGGATGACAGGCTTCAAGATGGAGTCTCTCTTGCTTCTCCCACACTGGCCCCAACATTCCCCCCTCCTGATGCTCATCTTATCTTTAATGATGGGGATCAGTCATGGATACGTATTGTACACGGGGACTACGTAACTGCAGCAGGGCTATCAGTCTGCAGGTTACACATTGAGTTATACACTGGAGAATACAAGGCCCCCAAATTAACATAATGATTAACAAAATAATTACAAAAAGATTTTTCCACCAATCACCTTTGATCCAAGAAAATATCAACGTCCAAAAAGGAGGATTATCGTTAGACATAGCTTATCTAGAGTGGCTGATACACTGCCAGATAAACCAGGAATATATACCCAACATTCAACTGTAATTATAGCAGAAGTCCCTCGTTGGGCGGCTGTAAGTATGTCTAAAGCCATCCGATTTTGAATCACTGCCCTTCTCATTTGTATCTGTTCTTCATTTAAAGCTTGGATTGCTTTTGCGTGATTGCCTTTGCCTTGGATTGCCTTTGTGTGTTTCGTGAAGTTAGTTAGAGCTTCTACTTTAATCATAATGTCTGTTGTTCCTATAGATGGTACAAACAAGGCAGCTATGTAATCATACCACTGAAACATGGACCTTGCCCACCACGCATGTAAATAAGGCAAATTTACTGCGGCTTGTTGTAAGGATGGCTTAATATGTCCATGAGCAAAGGCAAATCCTAAAGTGCAGCAGCTAACCCAACCAGCTGGAAGCCAAGGTCATAAATTCGATCCAGACAGCCATTGGGTGCCTTTAGGGGCCATCCATCAGATCCCAGGGTTGTTCTTCCAGTCTGAGCCAGGCCAGTGAGCTGGTAAATCTGGGCGATAGGTGACCTCTAATACTTGTTCACATTGCTCTGAGGACAAGTATCCCACATATTTTAATTATTTTGGATTTACGGGAAGGTCACCAAATCCAATATTCTGTTCCCTTTCCTCCCAACAGATAGGGGCAGGGACAACAGGCTGGCCTTTTTCTGGAGTCATCCAAAAATACTCATCCCATATCTGGTAAAATTGTTCAAAGTACCTGATGGATTGGTCCTTTTTACTGGCCATAGAGTTCTTATCTTTTTTTTTTTTTAAGTAAAAAGTATAGGCTTTTGTTACTTTTGTAAAGCTTGCATTTACTTCAGATGTCACCCCATGGCCTTGATCAATCAGATTAGAGTCCAGTTTGCACCAAGAAAGAAGTGACAGTTTATGAGTTACCAAAGAAAGAAACGTTTCTCATTGTTGTCTCAAAAAGGAACAGAGGGGGCAAAAGTCCCCTCTGTGGAGGGGAGACACCCACCAAGGAAGTCCATCCATCACTGACAAAGGCATGGCCCCACAAACCCAACAGTTAGAAGTGTTATGGAAGTTCGCATACGAGTGGGCCCAGGACAGGAACACATCATCCTGAGTTTGCAGTCCCGGTAGGGTGGTCATGCCAATCAGGAACAGCAGAATCATCTGCAGTGGTTCCATCCTGGATCTGTAGTCGTCAACAGAAGATGAGTCGGGTCTTCAGTGGTTCCTCTGGGTTAGTATGACTGGTAAGGTGTCCCTTTTCCTCCGCTGCTGTCTTGAGCTGAGTGTGGTAAATCCAGGGAGTGATACCTGCAACTTTAACTGCAGTGGGAGTGGTTAGTACAATAGCGTATGGCCCTTTCCAGGTGGGAGATAACGTCTGCCATTTCCAATCCTTTACCCATACTAAATCTCCTGATGAGTATGGGTGTATAATAATAACTAAAGAAAAGGGAATGCTTTCTTAAACATAAGGGGTGATATCATGGATTACCTTCCCCAACTGTTCCAGCTGCTGCCACACCTCAACCCCTCCTCGTTGTAATAAATTTCCCTTTTCTTCCCAAATAAGTGGGGGAGGCCTCCCAAACATTATCTCATGGGGAGAACACCCGTGTGGCCGGGGGGGTCATTCTGATCCTCATTAACACAATGGCAGCACGTCCATCCAGGGGCACCAGTTTCTTGCACCTATTTTGCCAAAGTCACCTAGATGGTCCAGTTCATTCTCTCAACCATTCCTAAGCTTTGTGGCCTATACGCTGTATGTAGCTTCCATTTAATATTTACTGCTTTGCAGACCAGTTGGAGTAAGTCAGCCACAAATGCGGGCCCATTATCTGATCCTATACTCAGAGGGAACCCAAACCTAGGAATAATGTCTCTCAGCAAGAATCAGGCCACTTCCTTCGCTTTTTCAGTCTTGGTGGGGTAAGCGTCTACCCATCCCGTAAAAGTACATATCATCACCAGTAAATATTTGTATCCTCAGCATGGCTTTGCCTCAGTGAAGTCCACTTCTAGATGTTCAAATGGAGCGGTCCCCTTTAACTGTATCCCAGTTCGCGCTGTCTCTTTTGGGGCTGGGTTATTCTTGGCCCAGGTCACCCATCGGCAGCATCTGCATACAAGGCTATTAGATGTGGCATGACAAAATAGAGGGCTAAAATCTCACAAGTCTTTGTTTTCCCTAAATGGGCAGATTGATGGAGATCTGTCACCAGTTGAAATGCCAACCTAGAGGGGACGAAGAGTCTCGCATCTGAGAGTTCCCACCATCCGTCCTCCCGCACTGTTCCCTGCTCAGTTTGTGCCCAGATGGTTTCTTCCTTGTCATAGACTCAGACTGCTTGGGCAGTTAGTAGGCTAGACATCACAGGTGTTACCATAAGTTTGGTTGCTATATTGTCTTGGGCGGCTGCTTCCTGTGCCAGTTGGTCAGCCAGATGGTTCTCTTTCGCCTAAGGTGTGTTCACCCTCTGGTGGCCCCATCAGAGGGTACGTTACTGCCACTACAGCAGGTTCCCATACTGCTTCCAACAGCAGCAGAAGTTCCTCTTTATTTTTTTTATTTATTTTCCAGTTGTAGTTAATGGCCCCCTGTACTTGTAAGGTAGCAAAGGCATAGTGTGAATCACACTTTACTCCTAACCCCCAAACTTGTCAACCCATCTTTAGAATGGATCCAGAGCCTAGATCTGCTGCCTCTGATCTATTATGTCTACTAAACCTGCCCAGAGCCCCAAAGTTTCTTCCATACTCTTGATGCTATTGCAAACTTCTGCCAAATTCACCTTTGTTTTTATATTATTATAATATAAATAAAATATATTTATAGAACAAAGTATATTTTGTTTTATATTCTATATATTTGTTTTATAAAACATAAAATTATATTTTGTATTATAACTCAGCATGTAACAGACTGAGCTACATGCTAGTGTTTCCCTGGGGGCTGTAATTGTAGGAAAGTAGGAACAAGTGTCCTTTCCATCATAGGGGCTTCCCTCATAGCTCAGTTGGTAAAGAATCCACCTGCAGTGCAGGAGACCCAGGTTTGATTCCTGGGTCGGGAAGATCCACTGGAAAAGGGACAGACTACCCACTTCAGTATTCTTGGACTTCCCTTGTGGCTCAGCTGATAAAGAATCCACCTGCAATGCGGGAGACCTGGGTTTGATCCCTGGGTTGGGAAGATCCCCTGGAGAAGGAAACAGGTACCCACTCTAGTACTCTGGCCTGGAGAGTTCCCATGGACTGTATAGTCCATCGAGTCGCAAAGAGTCAGACACCATTGAGCCACTTTCACTTTCAGGAACAAGGGTAGAGGAAGGAAGGAGGGAAGCAAATACAAGGTTCCATGTTATCCAGCTTATTACAGCTTCAAAACCTAGTTTATTTCTGAGAGAAACTATTTCAAGGTACTGTATCTTGCAATAGCCAAAAGATAGCAGTGGAGAGGAAATTTTTGTCTGCAAACTCTTTCTAATCTGCCATCTTATTTTGGTCCAAATTTGTCCAATGGCTCACGCCACCCTTGAGCTCCTGAGGTATGTCACCTGGAGCCTCTAGACAGTCACTGGAAAATCCAGAGCTTCCACAAGTTGGGTAGGAACTGTCCTAGGGCCCACGGCCCAATCCCTGCCCACACCCACCTTGAAGATCTCCCCAGCCCCTGCCCTACCAAGGCTGGAAGCAAGTGGCAGGGGCTTTAAGATCACAAGAATAATTCAGCATTCCCATGGGTCACATTATTTAGAAAGTCAGCAACAGCCTGAAGCCTGGGACACAGTGGGCTGAATGTATCTGTGGAGATATATAGCTGGAAGACAGTTTTACTCCTCGAATGGACTCTCAACACAAGAATTGGCTTGGGCCCTGAGTGCTTCATCTTAATTGATGCAGCTTTTTCAATTCACGTATGCCTAGCTGTTTTACCAAAATATCAGAACATAGGTTGGAGTGAGGTTGGTTACACCGCTGCCCTGTGTTCTGAGAACTAGGTATGACTTTGTCCCATTTGGAGCCCTCCCCCTTTTTTTTGGCTGTGCTGCACAGCGTGTGGGATCTTAGTTCCATAACCAGGGATCGAACCCTCACCCCCCGCACTGGAAGTGCAAAGTCTTAACCACTGGACAGCCAGGGAAGACCCTGGAGCCCCTCCTTTTTGATAATTTCCTTCTCAACGGCCCCATGGCAGTGTCCTGCAATGTAACCTCAGTTTGCCCACTAGGCATGACCTATATCTTCATCACTCAATGAAGTAGAGCCAAAATATGGGCCTTTTTTCCCCAGAAGTCTTCTCCAACTTATGTAAACCCTGAGTACATCAAGGAATCCAGCCCAAAACCATTCCAGCCAGAAATGTGAACAATTATCTTTGGAGGAAGAGTAACACCTACTCAACCGTTAGAACAGCATCTGAGCCCAAGGAGTCCAGTCTAGCTGAAATGACCTTTTAAGCAAGCTCTTAATCTATATTATCAAATTGAGGGGTACAGGCATTTTGTTACAACCTCAGATTATTCTGGCAATGGCTTAGCTAAGGATCTGGCCCAGGTCCTTAACTATGTAAAAGCCTGTAATCCTACAACTCACCTTGAGTTTCTCAGGTAACTATCAAAAGTTGTTTAGAGTTGCATCAGGGCAGAGGACAAGAACTGCCTGCCACCCATGCCCCATCCCCAGGTGAGGAGCAAATACTAAAGCCATATTCAGCTGCTTGGAACAGGCACTTGCAGCAGACACTGGCCCAGTTTTCTTCCTTCCTGCCACCTCCCCATTCCCACACCAGCCTCAGTGCCACTTTCTAGCCCTATTTTTAGCTCTGTTTTCAGCACTTGCCTCATAAGTGTAAGTGAATTAGTTGGGGTATAAGGGACAAACAGCCTCCTAGATGGTAAACATGTAATGTTTCCACATTTTCTCCCCAGATTCTCAGGGGAATGAAGTTTTAAAGTCACATATTCCAGTTTACGAGTTGGTTAT
Source organism: Bos javanicus (assembly GCF_032452875.1). Lineage (NCBI taxonomy): Eukaryota > Metazoa > Chordata > Mammalia > Artiodactyla > Bovidae > Bos > Bos javanicus. Next base: position 37,418,746 of record NC_083874.1, read on the forward strand.
GTGACTGTTCCTATTTAATGTAAGATAGGAATCAAGAAAGCATAAACGTAAACTATTGCCTGAGTATTTGCATACCAGGCTGTGGTGTAGAAGGAAGCAAGAAGCTTAGGGGGAAAGAGAAAAGAAGGAATAGTATCAGACTCCCTGGTGGTACAGTGGATAGCACGTCCCCACCCACGCAGGGGACGGGATTTGATTCCCAGTCTGGGAAGATTTCACTTGCTGCAGAGCACCCAAGCCCATATACCACAACTGCTGAGGCCACACGCCACAACTACTGAGCCAGTGAACCTACAGCCCATGCTCCGCAACAAGAGAAACCACCGCAAGGAGGAGGCTGCGCACTGCAACGAAGAGTAGCCCCCACTCATTGCCACTAGGGAAAGCCCACACGCAGCAACAAGGACCTACTGCAGCCGTAAAGAAATCAAGTAATTTAAGTACAATTTTTTTAAAAGAAGGAATAATATCAAGGGTGCAGGCCACATTTGTTCACACAAACAGTATTTATATTCACCCACCCTTAACTGGAGACTGGGGAAGGGAATGGGAGGGAAACTTTTTTTAAAAAGTAATAAAAATATACTTTGTGATATACGAACAGTTCCCCTTCCTAATCTGTTCTCAAGCTTAAAGTTGAAAATCATCTGAAATTATCACCCCTCCATTTTCATTTGCACCTAATTTCTTCTCTCAACCTCTCAGAGACCTGTGCCATTCTCAGGATTGATATTTACACATAGGATGTGTGAAACATTGAGTGGTTTCTTCAGTAATTTTCACCAGTGAGCACAGTCTGAAAAGAATTAGATGGTGCTTCCCATATAGACACGTCTGCTGCTGCTGCTAAGTCGCTTCAGTCGTGTCCAACTCTGTGCGACCCCAGAGACGGCAGCCCACCAGGCTTCCCCATCCCTGGGACTCTCCAGGCAAGAACACTGGAGTGGGTTGCCATTTCCTTCTCCAATGCAGGAAAGTGAAAAGTGAAAGTGAAGTCGCTCAGTCCTGTCCGACTCTAGCGACCCCATGCACTGCAGCCTACCAGGCTCCTCCGTCCATGGGATTTTCCAGGCAAAAGTAGTGGAGTGGGGTGCCATTGCCTTCTCCATAGACATGTCTACAGAGGCACAACTGCAGACTCCCCTTTACTCAGTGACTAGTAAAGGAAATAAAAACAGTAAACACCACAAATAGGCAATAGGAAAAAAAAAATCCATCCATCAACAGCAAGCAAACAGGGAAACACCAGGCAGCATTTAATAACACACTTGAAAGAAGCGTCTGCCAAGACAAGAAAGAGTGTCTGTATTGCCTAACATGCATCCTAGAGGTGATCCCCAAACTGCTGAAACAGTGCTAGGGAAAGAAGACATCTACAAGCCAGGAGAACCCTCCTAATAACCTCCAACTTGGGGAGGAAGAGAAGTTGGGGAGCTGTGTAAACTGCCAGCCAAGGAGAATCGTGGGACATCCTTAGAGAATATGTATCTGTGAAGACAGATGCAGGATGCTATGGGAGATGGAGGAACATCCAGGAACTAGTCTTCTGGTGCCCCGGGCGGAGGGGAAAAGTAGAACAATAAGGCAGAAAAGGCAGAAATATATGGCATACAAGAAACAGATGAAAAGTTCAGTCTAGAATAAGGTATAACGGAATAGAAGAAAATGCCATCTGCCATGTGATTGCTCAAGATAGAACTTAATACGAAAATAAATTCGGTGGAACAAGAGCTAAAAGACAAGCTTGATGAAATAGCACAATTAGATGTAAAATACATTGCAAAAGCAAAGAAAGAAATTGAGGGCTAAAAGTGCATCATTTCCTAATACATAAATAAGAAACTGGAAGAAAGAGAGTAGGCACAATTGCAAATTGAAATATTGACAGAAAGGAAGGGCTAACCATAGCTAATGCAAAGGAGAAAGACAAACACAAAGTAGATGCTGAGAGCAAAGAAAAGTCAACCTGGGAATAACTGTGTCCCTAAAGCAAGACTGAGGACAATAGAAGGGGGCAACAGAGGAGACGATGGTAGGATGGCATCACCCACTCAATGGATATGAATTTGAGCAAGCTCTGGGAGATTGCGGGGGACAGGAAAGCCTGGTGTGTTTCAGTTCACGGGGTTGCAAAGAGTTGGACACAACTTAGCAACTGAAAAACAACAACGAACAAAAACAGACACAAAGATACATTCAATCACTGTAATAAGGAGTCTGACAAGTCTGACTCCATTTTTTATGTGACTGCTGACAGCTTTCAAGCCCTCTTCCCTTCTGACCCACATCTGGGCAAACTGATGAAGATGGCCCATCCCTCCCTCCTTTGGCTCTGGCAGGACATTCAAACCACACAAGACCCCAGCTGTGTGGGAGAACTGTCCTCCTGACCCCCCATCCCAAGCACAATAAAACTCCAAGCCAGCCACCTTCCCTGCTCCCTCCAGACATTGCTGGACCTGTTGGGAGCCTGTTCTGCTCACCCCAGAAAGCCACATGATGTGAGTAACAAACCTTTTCATGTCTTCTTAGAGTGTGTGTATGATACCATCAGTCTCAACAGCAAACGAAAACTGGGTTGGGGAGTCTATCTCTCTTCTGTAAAATAGGCACAACAGATATACACTAGAACACAATTTCCCTATCATGTGGGGGAAACTGACTCTTTACTTTGATGAAAGAGTAAAATTTTTATCAGGAAGAACCTGTTATAGAATGATGATACTGGAGGGGAAAAAAAAATTCTGGTGAAATTATCACACTCTGAGTAAAAGGAGACATTCTTCAGTAATGTAGGTGAGGAAAATAAATCACAAGAGAAAAGAAATCAGCAAGTCTCAGACTGCTCCACAGCAATGTTTATCAAGTCTTGAGAAAGGCGTATTATGTTCAGCCACGATGCTATCCAATTATTAAAGCAAAAGTCAAATATTCTCAAATATGATTGTATTTGTAATTCTCAGAGTTCTTTTGGGAAAGCAGATAGTTAAAAATAAGCCAACCTAAAGATTAACAAAATAAAGAACACAGGAATGAATATGCGATAACATGTAGTGAACATTAAATCCATTTAGAAATAAGAGTTAAAATGGGAATTATGTTTACAAAATTAAATCTAAATATTTTAATGTTTGAAAATGTAAAATTAATATATAGCTAAGAGAACTAATTTATATAATGCACATGATAAGTGAAATAAAATTTTAGGAGTACAGATTTCTTAATCTTTCATGACATGGTATCAATCAATTCTATCTTAAGTGAACTATATCACTTAAAAAATAAATTAACTATAACTTCTTAATCTTTTTTTAATTTTTGCAAGGGTAACAACCTAGAGAGCTGTCATCTGAATATGGCTAATGGACTATGAAAATATTTTGCTCCCTCATTTTCTTTGACCTACTCAGTGATGACATAGGCAATGTAATCAGAGAGATTTTTATTTTGAAAACAATACTAGCAATTTAATATCCATTGCTTGCTTCACAAGTCATATTGCCACTGCTTCTAAAGCCACTTGAGTTTGTGACCTCTGCCTGAGAAGAATATTTTAGGAATACACATAGCTTTGTTAAAGAAACAACTTTTTAAAAAGAGCAATTTCTTCCATTTCTTTTCCTTCCTTATCCACTTTGATAAAGATTCTGTATAGCCATATATAGCTTTCAAACACTACATATAGATTGAGATCTAGAAAAATATCCATCTAGAGGTTACTGGAATTTGGTTCGGCTAATGTTTACAGTATTATTTCTGGTTGGTAAGATTTTCTATAATTTTTTACCTTCTACTTTGCACTCTGTACTGCTTGAATTTCTAATCAATATAAAAATAAGAAAGTCGTTCTTCAAAATATAATGAAAACAAAGTGAATTTGTTGTGCATTCAGATTATTTTTTAATATATTACTAAAAGAGGTCACATATAAATAAAAGTTCTTTGAGTGACCCAAGTATTAACACCATTCTCACGGTAATTTGTAAGTAGTATTAATTTATTAATTATTGTCAAAATTTACTTAAGATTTTGTGTTCAAGGAAAGGTCCAAAATAAATGATGAATACTACTTGAATTGAAAAGAATGCAATTGTACATCTCTCCAGTGTAACTACCTGCTATTTACACAAGATTTTAAAAGCTTTCTCTACACTGTTTAGATTAGTAAATTGACCAGACGGCATAGTTGCTATCCCCCAGAACAGTCAGCATAGTATTATTAAAGACAAAGCAGAGCTTCTAACCAGCCATATAGCCAGAGACGGCCCAACCTGCCTGGTTAGAGTCACATGTAACAGCAAGGGGTTTGTCTGACTCTTCGCCCAGTTTCCTTTGTTCCAACCACACACCTGTCCGTTCTCGGTTCTATATCTAGAATTAAGTAGTTTCTCTTTTGCAATCTGAATAAAGTATGGATTTTAGTTAATAGTAATGTATCAGTATTGCCTCATTAACTGTAATAAATATGCTATATTAACCTAAGATGTTAATAACTGGGGAAGTTGGGTGTTAGGTACATGGGAACTCCTTGTAATGTCCTTGCAATTTTTTTGTTTTCTAAAACTCTTTTAGGAAAAAATTATTTTTAAAAAACCTATTAACTATTTGCAACTTTTTGAATTATAAAGGAAACACTGCTGTCAAAACAACACATATAAAACTTAGAAACATCATCATCTCCTTGTGCTTTCTCAGAGCAGCATCACTAGAGCACCGGGATTGTTGGGGGTGATGTGCTGAGTAGCCCATTTCCTTCCCCAGGAAGGTGGGCTGTATCCCCTTCCTGGGATAGCTGCTGGGAAGGTTGCTATTGCTCTAAGCTGTCAGCCTTCTCCAGAGATCTCCTCTCCTAAAGAGCCCCATCCAGCTTAAGGTCACATCCATTTCTCAGGGCAGCCTGTCTCCAATTTCTTTTAGGTAAATGGTCCTACCATGGCCCATTTCAAACCAAAGTCTTCTCAATGAATGCACATCTGCAATGTCTCCTCTCCTGCTCCGGGACACGTCTGTGTCTCCCTGAGGTCAAACGGGGACAAGGTCAGAGCACCATTTCCGCTCCAGAGCTTCCTGGGGCCCGCTGAGTGCTTGGTCTGCCTGCATCACGGTCCTCCCTCTCCCTCCAGCTAGTCCTGCTTTCTTCCCACCCCTTTCCAGGTGCTGAACTCAATAGCCTTTCTTAACCAACTTCCTACATACCAACTGAAGCTCAAATTCTACTTCCCGGCGAACCCAATTGCAGCAGAGATTCTTATTGAACAAATTTTCAAGATTATTACTCAGTGGTTACATCAGGCACTTGAAGACAATACTGATGGTGATGATGGTGGTAGTGGTGATTATGGTGATGGGAAGACAAAGGAAAGGAAAAGTTTTTGTCTGATAGATTCTTGAATTTTATTTGAACAAGGGTTTGGGATATTTGTCAGGTGGGACTGAAAAAATTAAAATGATAGCCAAGCATTTTAATGAAAAGAATCTATGTTACTCTCTAGGAAATCCAGAGGACCTTTCCTAACCATGCCAACTTTACTTTCATATTCCCCTTAATACATAATCCATGATGTCTATCACCTTCATCCAATGTGCATTTATGCAGCATCTTCTTTGTGCTAAGCTCTGTGCTAAGGCTCTGGTGTCCAAAAAGCACAGTCCCAACTTCCCTATGCAGAGTACATCATGTGAAATGATGGGCTTGATGAAGCACAAGCTGGAATCAAGATTTCTGGGAGAAATATCAATAACCTCAGATACGCAGATGATACCACCCTCATGGCAGAAAGCAAAGAAGAACTAAAGAGGCTCTTGATGAAAGTGAAAGAGGAGACTGAAAAAGCTGGCTTAAAACTCAACGTTCAAAAAACGAAGATCATGGCATCTGATCCCATCACTTCATGGCAAATCGATGGGGAAATAATGGAAACAGTGAGACACTTATTTTCTTGGGCTCCAAAATCACTGCAGATGGTGACCGCAGCCATGAAATTAAAAGACGCTTGTGTCTTGGAAGAAAAGCTATGACCAACCTAGACAGCATATTCAAAAGTAGAGACATCACTTTGCCAATAAAGGTCTGTCTAGTCAAAGCTATGGCTTTTCCAGTAGTCATGTATGGATGTGAGAGTTGGACTGTAAAGAAAGCTGAGCACCGAAGAATTGATGCTTTTGAATGGTGGTGTTGGAGAAGACTCTTGAGAGTCCCTTGGACTACAAGGAGATCAAACCTAAAAGTCAATCCTAAAGAAAATCAGTCCTGAATATTCATTGGAAGAACAGGTGCTGAAGCTGAAACTCCAACACTTTGGCCACCTGATGCAAAGAACAACTCACTGGAAAAGACCGTGATGCTGGGAAAGATTGAAGGTAGGAGGAAAAGGGGACAACAGAGGATGAGATGGTTGGATGGCATCACGGACTCAATGGACAAGAGTTTGAGCAAGCTCCAAGAGTTGGTGATGGACAGAGAAACCTGCTGCAGTCCATTGGGTCACAAAGAGTCGGACACAACTGAGTGACTAAACTGAACTGAACTGACTTCCCTAGTGGTCCAGTGGTTGTGACTCTTTGTTTCCAGTGCAGGGGGCACAGGTATGATCCCTGGCTGGAGAAATGAGGTCCCACATACCAAAAATAAAATAAATAACTAAAAAAAAAAAAAAACACTGTCCTCCTGATAAGGAAGTTACAAACTGATGTAATGAATGTGAGGTCTAAAAAAAGACAATACAAAGAAAGAAGTACCAGGATTGATGTGAGCATGGGGCAGGGTAGATGTTCTGAATACACAATGATAGCCACCATTTATCAAGCTACACTTACTGTGTGCCCAGCATTGTTTTGAATGCCTTGCGAGCATTGTTTCATTAAATCCCACAACAACCCTGGTGGCAGGTCCACTCTCAGATAAGGAAACTCACAATGAGAGTCTGAGTGGTTTTCCCACGGTGATTCAGTAAACTGTGGGTCGAGCCAGGACTTGGATCCCATGTGCTAATTCAAGACCTAGGACTCCTAACCTTGGTCCTGCTGAGAGATGGAGAATGACTGAATCTAACAAAGAGTATGCAAGTGGGCTGAAGACAGAAACTCTGTGATGAAAGAATAACAAAAAGACCACAAAAGAGACTAGGAAATAACAGTTGAGAGGAAGGAAGGGAAATGGCACCCCCCTCCAGTACTCTTGCCTGGAAAATCCCATGAACGGAGAAGCCTGGTGGGCTGCAGTCCATGGGGTCGTGAAGAGCCTGACACGACTGAGCGACTTCACTTTCACTTTCCTGCATTGGAGAAGGAAATGGCAACTCACTCCAGTGTTCTTGCCTGGAGAATCCCAGGGATGGGGAAGCCTGGTGGGCTCCCATCTATGGGGTCGCACAGAGTCAGACACGACTGAAGTGACTTAGCAGCAGCAGCAGCAGCAGAGGTGGTTCAAAGGCAGAACAGAGCCAGTAGAGTCAAATACCAGAATAAAAGATTTAAAGGTCCTGGTGGCTCAAACAGTAAAGCGTCTGTCTACAATGCAGGAGACCTGGGTTCGATCCCTGGGTCGGGAAGATTCCCTGGAGAAGGAAATGGCAACCTACTCCAGTACTCTTGCCTAGAATATCCCATGGACAGAGGAGCCTGGTGCAGGCTACTGTCTGTGGGGTCGCAGAATCGGACATGAGATCGGCTTCACTTCACTTCAAAGGTCCATGGACTTTAACCACAGTGCTGTCCTTGGGAATTTTGGTTGACTAGGGGGAAGGCAGAACTGATTTCAGATAGTGAGTTGAGAAATGAGTAAATAAGTGACTGGGAAATGGACACCGTGAGTGTTGAATATTATTTCTAGAAGCTCAGTTTTGGGGAAAAGGGGAGGGGTCAATAGACAGGATCAGAGACTTTTCTATAACAGGTTTTGCTTTGGTTTTTCTAAGAAGGGAGAGACTTGAACATGGGTAGTGTGATGACACTGAGTTAACCTGCCTCGCTTCTCTTTCACCTTTTTTTGCAACAGCCCCTGATTTTATCTGAGCTAATCCCCTTCTCCCACTCTATGCTGTTTGATGGGCCTGCTGTACTGGGTAGGTTCTGACCCCAGGGACTAACTGACACCAGGACCAAAAACCAAAAATGCTTAGAGTTGATTCTCCCCCACAAAGATGAGGAGTCCAGCTCCTGTTTGAAAAAAAAAACCTACACGTGACTTTTCAGGCCTGACCATGGGTAGTTACAAGAGCTCTCCCTGGGTGCCTCACGGGGAAGGCTGCCCTCCCTGCCCTCCTGGCCTGGGTACACAGTCAATTCAGTTCAGTTCAGTCGCTCAGTTGTGTCCAACTCTTCGTGACCCCGTGGACTGCAGCACGCCAGGCTTCCCTGTCCATCACCAACTCCCTGAGCTTACTCAAATTCATGTCCATTGAGTCGGTGATGCCATCCAGCCATCTCATCCTCTGTGGTTCCCTTCTCCTCCTGCCTACCATCTTTCCCAGCATCAGGGTCTTTTCCAATGAGTCAGTTCTTCGTATCAGGTGGCCAAACGGGGTTTCAGCTTCAGCATCAGTTCTTCCAATGAATATTCACGACTGATTTTCTTTAGGATGGACTAGTTTGATCTTCTTGCAGTCCAAGAGACTCTCTAGAGTCTTCTCCGACACCAAAGTTCAAAGGCATCAATTCTTCGGTGCTCAGCTTTCTTTATAGTCCAATTCTCACATCCATACATGACTACTGGAAAACCATAGCCTTGACTAGATGGACCTTTGTTGGCAAAGTAATGTCTCTGCTTTTGAATATGCTGTCTAGGTTGGTCATAGCTTTTCTTCCAAGGAGCAAGCGTCTTTTAATTTCATGGCTGTGGTCACCATCTGCAGTGATTTTGGAGCCCAAGAAAATAAAGTCTCTCAATGTTTCCATTGTTTCCCCATCTATTTGCCATGAAGTAATAAGACCAGATGCTATAATCTCAATTTTCTGAATGTTGAGTTTTAAGCCAACTTTTTCACTATCCTCTTTCACTTTCATCAAGAGACTGTTGAGTTCTTCTTTACTTTCTGCTGTTAAGAGTGGTGTCATCTGCATATCTGAGGTTATTGATATTTCTCCCAGCAATCTTGATTCCAGCTTGTGCTTCATCCACCCTGGCATTTCACATGATGTACTCTGCATATAAGTTAAATAAGCAGGGTGACAATATGCAGCTTTGTTCATACTCCTTTCCCGATGTGGAACCAGTCTGTTGTTCCATGTCCAGTTCTAACTGTTGTTTCTTGACCTGCATACAGATTTCTCAGGAGGCAAGTCAGGTGGTCTGGTATTCCCATCTCTTTAAGAATTGTGATCCACACAGTCAAAGGCTTTGGCATAGTCAATAAAGCAGAAGTAGATGTTTTTCTGGAACTGTCTTGCTTTATCGATGATCCAAAGGATGTTGGCAATTTTGTTTCCTCTGCCTTTTCTAAATTCAACTTGAACATCTGGAAGTTCATGGTTCACATACTGTTGAAGCCTGGCTTGGAGAATTGGGTTTTGGAGTCAGAGCCTCTCAGACCTTGTGCTTTGCACATTTGCATTCCTAGCCCCAGGGCCTTCAATCCTTAGTCTCTTTATCTGAGGACTTGAGCAGACCTCTGCCAAACTCTCTTTCCTGGGAGGAGGAGGGAATCCTGAAGATAGATTTCCCCACTCTGGCTCAAAACCCAGTATTCGTCTACTCCTAATCCTCACCCACTATCCCCTACCCAACCCAGGGTCCATAAAGCTGTAGGAGACTCTTGTTCAGGATTTGTGGACAGTAAGATGCCCCCCAAGACTGCCCAGATCCACCTAATCCTCCACGGTGGGGAAAAGAGAATGGGGTGGCAGGAGGCTGGTGCTTTGTTTGGTTTTAGCCCCTTGCATATAACCGTACAAGGGAACATACCCCTTGCATATTCCCTTGTAGCTCAGTTGGTAAAGAATCTGCCTGCAATAATGCAGGAGACCTGAGTTCAATTCCTGGGTCAGGAAGATCCACTGGAAAAGGAAATGGCAACCTACTCCAGTATTCTTGCCTGGAAAATCCCATGGACAGAGTAGCCTGGCAGGCTACAGTCCATGGGGTTCAAGAGTCAGACACAACTTAGCGACTAAACAACCACCACCACCATTTTACCATCACAGTAAGTGATAATGACTTAACTGTTTCCTTTTTGGCTCCTTAATCGGCTGCTCTGACTCCTGACAACTCAGCTCTCTCTCCCAGCTCAGTGAGCTCTTAGCAGTTTGTCCTGAGGACACTGTCCTCTGTGCACTGATCCCCAGCTCCACAGAGCACCTGCTCTTTCCAAGGCAGGCTCTTGTTCAGTTCATTACCTCACATGTGGTGGGCCCTTTTCTGGCCTAAATTAGCCAGAACTGTTTGCAGTTGAAAACCATAGCTGACGTACGCATGTATAAATGCTGATCATGAAAAGCCAACAAAGACTAAGAGTGCAGAGATACAGAAAAGAAAGAGAAATCACAAAGATTAATACACTGGGGCTCCAGATGAATCAGGGGAAACTGGATCCAGAGGTCATTCCAAGTGACTGGACTTTGGTAGGAGAGAACATAGAGAAGTGGGGGCAAGAAGAAAATAGAGATTTTTATGAAGATTTGAGGCACGGAAGATAATCAGGATGTCAAAGATATCTGTGTTGGGAGACCTCTATCCTTTCTAAGAAAGATGAAACATTGCTTAGATGATGAAGAGATGGTGAGTTTAGATGGCTAAAGCTTAAATGGTTGCCATGTGAATGACTAAGGAGCTTGTTGGCCAAAGGAGGCATTGCCATGGGAACAGGCAACAGCATCAGTCTGCATAACTGGTACCTTCACCACAGACAGCTTGAGAAAGAGACATAGATGGAGTCACACATTTTATTTGAAATATTTTCTAAACTTGATATTTTTGCTAAATGTAGCCTTTGTTTTCAGGCTGCCCAGATGGCGCTCGTGATAAACAACACACCTGCCAATGCAAGAGATGTAAGAGATGTGGATTCAGTCCCTGGGTCAGGAAGATCCCCTGGAGGGAGGGCATGGCAATCCACTCCAGTATTCTTGCTTGGAGAATCCCATGGACAGAGGAGCCTGGCGGGCTAGAGTCCAAGGGGTCACAATGAGTCAGACACGACTGAAGCAACTTAGCACAGCACAGCCTTTGTTTTCAGTTATAACTTTGAAGCAAAAGAAAACACCAGAATAAAAATGTGTTTACCAAACTGAAAGACTGTCATAAATTTGGAAACATTAAATGGAGAAATTGCAATAAACTTTGCGGGGAGATCAGATCAGATCTGATCAGTCGCTCAGTCGTGTCCGACTCTTTGCGACCCCATGAATCGCAGCTCGCCAGGCCTCCCTGTCCCTCACCGGCTCCCGGAGTTCACTCAAACTCACGTCCATCGAGTCAGTGATGCCATCCAGCCATCTCATCCTCTGTCATCCCCTTCTCCTCCTGCCCCCAGTCCCTCCCAGCATCAGTCTTTTCCAATGAGTCAACTCTTGGGAACCCCAAATCTGTTTCAATAGTGGCGTCTCAGTTTTGTTCTCTGCATAAAACTTAAAGTACATATGACTGGCCACCAGAGGGAGCCAAAACCAAGCATACAACTTTTTCTGCAAAGCTTTTTAGGAAAGTGAATTATTAAAAACTGCAAAATGCAAATGCCTCATCTTCCAAGAATATATGCAAAAGTTGTAGAAATCATACAATTTAATGCTACTCTGATGCCAAATACATTAGAAAAAATTTCAAACTAGAAGAGAATTCTGAATCTCAAGTAGATCAAAAAAACGGCGTTCCTCCCTGCCTCCCTCCCTGTCTCTTTTTCTCTCTCCTCTCTCTGGGGCTGGGCTGTAGTAACTCCCCAAAGCTAAGTCATTTGTATTCCATTTCAGTGAAAACATTCTGTGAGTTGTATCAACACGTTCTCAGCCACTGCTACAGGGAGCATACTGGTTAGAGGTATGTTGACAAGAAACAGGTCTGACTCAGACCTCTTAATTCAGGCTTCAGGTATAACTTGGGAAAGAGAGGGGAAACATTTCTAGTGGGAGTTTGGTTTTTAAAAAATTGCTGCCATTAAATAGACATCTTTCCATTTTCTGCATAGGATGTGCGTGCGTTAGGATAGTTTGTTTATAAGCAAGAAAATCCTACTTTGGCTAACTTAGAGGGGAACAGAGTTTATTGAAAGGATATTGGTTTCTACTATCCTTTGAACAGTTTATAACTAAAATCTGGGAAATATTTTATACTGAAAATGATAATTAGAGTTTATTTTGAACTAACTTATGTTCACAAATTTGAAAATATGGATTAAATGGATAAATCCTAGAAAAATAAAACTCTCCAAAATTGGCATTAAGATAGAATAAAATAGAATATAACTGCTTTTATAAATGCATATATTATTAAATACCTTCTATCAAAACCAACCAACCAGCCAACCTCAGGTCCAATGGTTTCACTGGTAAGTTCCAGCAAATATTTAAGGAAACCACAGTCATCTGAAACAAAGCCTTCCAGAGAAGGAAAAATGGATAGGAATCCACAATTCCTTTTGTGAGATGAACGTTACCTCCATATCGAAGACCACAAGGGACTTCCACTTCCAGAGAGATGAGTAGAAGGACTTTTTCTGTTTCTCTCAGTAAGTACAGGTTAAAAGAATGGACATGATTAATAAAACAAAGGATGACTCTGAAAAATTGAGAGAGGTAGGCAGACTGAATAGGGACCTTGGATCCAAGAAATGACACAGTTTAAGTAGACTGGGTTTTCTTTCTACTTCATATATCCCAGGTTTAAGAAATTTTTTTCTTATTCATTTCATCCTTCAGTTCAGTTCAGTTCAGTTCATTCGCTAAGTCGTGTCCAACTCTTTGCGACCCCATGAATCGCAGCATGCCAGGCCTCCCTGTCCATCACCAACTCCCGGAGTTCACTCAGACTCATGTCCATCGAGTCAGTGATGCCATCCAGCCATCTCATCCTCGGTTGTCCCCTTATCCTCCTGCCACCAGTCCCTCCCAGCATCACAGTCTTTTCCAATGAGTCAACTCTTTGCATGAGGTGGCCAAAGTACTGGAGTTTCAGCTTCAGCATCATTCCTTCCAAAGAAATCCCAGGGCTGATCTCCTTCAGAATGGACTCGTTGGATCTCCTTGCAGTCCAAGGGACTCTCAAGAGTCTTCTCCAACACCACAATTCAAAAGCATCAATTCTTCGGCGCTCAGCTTTCTTCATAGTCCAACTCTCACATCCATACATGACCACTGGAAAAACCATAGCCTTGTCTAGACAGACCTTTGTTGGCAAAGTAATGTCTCTGCTTTTTAATATGGTATGTAGTTTGGTCATAACTTTCCTTCCGAGGAGTAAGCGTCTTTTAATTTCATGGCTGCAGTCACCATCTGTAGTAAAGTAACTGGCAGATAGCTACTTGTTGAACGAACAAATGAATGGTCACTAAGTAGCGTATCTATTAAGCACTCAGGGCCATTGAATTCACTATCAAAGAAAAAACAATTAAAGTCAGTCCCTGATCTCTTTGAATTTACTATAACTGATTTAAGCATTGGCCAATTTTAAAAGAATCATAGAGAGTGAGGAGGGAAATGCTGCCAAAACTACAAACTATAAACACAAAATAAGCTATTTGTTAGACATGAACATTGAAGATAAAACAATCATATTCCTTCCACAGAGTGAAAATAAAATTATTATGGAAAAAGCAAAATTTTAGTAAATCTGTGAATATGGAAAAGAATTTCCCATATCTAGGATTAAAGCATAAATTATGAAAAAGAAAGTATGAAAACTGGTTTGGCAACATAATATATTTGGAGTACTGTTCAAACTAACCTGGAAATTGTAGTATGTCATTAGAGACACCACAGAGAATGAAGGAAAAAAAACAGTAGAAGGGGGAAAAACAAGATGTAGAGATGTTTAATTATTTTATACAAAATGAAAAGTGAAAGTCACGTCCAGCTCTTTGCGACCCCATGGACTGTAACCCGCCAGGCTCCTCTGTCCATGGGATTCTCCAGGCAAGAATACTGGAGTGGGTTACCATTTCCTCCTCCAGGGGATCTTCCTAACCCGGGGATCAAACCCAGGTCTCCCGCATTGCAGGCAGACTCTTTACCATCTGAGCCACTAGGGAATCCTATTTTATACAGGATATATGCTAACAGAAAGCACTCAATGCTGAGAACATACCAAATGTCCATAAATACTAGACAATCAAGAAAGTCACACACCAAGGGCACCTGCTATAATAGAAGAGCCGCTTTACTGCGCTCCCAGGGGAGTGGTGGCAGCGTCGTCCACATGAAAGTCACCCCTGGACAAAGCAGCCGATTGTTTGCGTGGCCACACACTGCAGTCCTGCCCACATAAGTGTTTACATTTCCAGTGCATAATAGAACTACAATCCATGATAGCTACAAAATGTCCAAGTTGGCATTGTTCATTTTCCAGGACAAGCAAATAAATACATAAAGGAGAGCTTACGGGATTTTTCTGAGTTCACATCCCAACGTTCATATCTGTAAGAGATCCAGGATACTGGATTTGGGGGTTGGGGTTGGGTGTGGATGGATTGTCTCAGATGCTGTATGGATTCTCTTACAAATTAGATACAGGTAAACTATTCTGCAAATCAATGATCTATGACATTCTATTTGCATTGGATTTATTGTGTAAAGGAGTACTGAGTGACTTTAAATCCCTTGGTTAATATTTTAATCAACATGTGGAACCACTTTCCTTACAGTTTCTATACATATTCATGAAGACACACAGTCAACACTGAAAGATCACCAGGCAGAAAGAGAAAAAATCCTATTACACTGACATGACAATTTCCTTAATGTAATCAAATGGTACAGCTCTATTCCCTGTTAATCTGAATTCAGTTCAGAGAACTGAAGAGATTTGTACACTCTGGGATAGAACTAGACACTTACAAAATAAGTTTCTGACAATTCACATCAATTTATTTTTGCAATAATCATTTAGTGCAAGAGGCTTTAAAAAAATGCATTGAATTAGCATTAGATCAAGATGAAATAAACTGATTCACAAAAAAAAAAAAAAAAAAGGACTTCACCAAAGGTTTTACTAGGCTTCTTTAACAGCAGTATGAGATGTCTGCTTAATAAATATGTGCATTTATTTATTTTTTGCTTTACTTGGAAAACTTACCAATGTAATTTGCCAACACATGTTTTAAACCAGATCCTCTCAACTAATGTTTAAGACAGTAGAACAAGAGGAGACAAAAAGGAAGGGCAGTTTAATGTTCATTTGCCCAATTATTTTTTAATATGAAAATGAGTTTTCACTGGACAAGATACAGATATAGATTGAACGGTGAGGTGAATATGAACCACTTCAGTATCTATTCCCCCATTTCAAAAGTTTATCACTGAAAAGTAGTTTACCATGTTCATGCTGATTCTAAGTGTTCTAGATTTGAAGTGACCAAATACATGTATGTTAATAAAACTATTTTTAAATTAAAAAAATATATATAATAAGGCAGTTTTCTCAAACTTACCTGATCTTGAGACTTACTTGGGGGTGCTGGTTTTAAAGTATGGATTCCCGGGCCTCCTCCCTAGAGATTCTGATTCCCAAAGTACAGGGTGGGGCTAAGGAATGCACATCATTAGAAGCACCTGGATGAGCTTTACAATCAGGTCCATTAGGGACCTATGTGGTGTCACGACAACAACTGACCTAGTCTTAAGGTTCAAAACCCTGGGGTTGCCAGGGCTTCTGTTAGTCTTTAACTGAGTCATTGTAATCTGAGTCTAAATTTCCTCAATTGTTAAAAAAAAAAAAAGGAAGACTGTTTTCAGTCTATAGACTCTGAGGACAGGACCAGCTGAGTTCTACTCACAGCTCCCTCCCCACGCCTGGCACAGAACAGCCTCTTGGTTATTACCTATTGACAAATCCCTAGTTAAAGACAACCCGTAAGTTTCCTTTTCGACTTTAAAATTACATGATTCTAAAATAAATAAATAAGGAAACAATTCACTTGGTCAGTCATTTACAAAATAACAATTATTCTCAAAACAAAACATAATATAAACCAAAAAAAAAAGGCCCCCATTTCGTTGGACTGGTCTCAGGGCTGTATGTTCCTGATAGGCATTTCAAAGGACCTGACTAGGGTGATTTGATTTCTTCCTCCCAGGACTGTGATGGTTAAAGGTAGTGAATTGGGAGGACAGAGTACAAAGTTGAGTCTAGAAAATCCAGGAAATTCTGTGAAAAACAAAGTCAGTTCTCCTGCTGCACACATAGGAATACTGGCCTCACAGCAAACTTGCAGGATTTTTGTTACTTTAGTCCCAAAACATACTGTTAAGTAACAAGTCCAGAATTATCATGAACCTTCCCTGGCATGTGGATTGTACAGTAATAAGTACTTTTGAAAATGATTAAACAGGAAAAATAAACTCTGGAAACTATGTTTCCAGTCTCCACACAGCAGCATCAACCCCACCTGGGGAATGCAAATTCTTGAGCTCTGCCCCAGACCTAACAAATGAGAAACTCTGGGGGTGGGGCAGAAAAATCTAGCATGTTACCAGCCTCCCAGGTGATTCTGATGTACACTGAAGGATGAGAACCACTGAGTTAAACAGGACTCATAAAAACAAATGCAAAGTAAGCTGAGTACAAGTTTCTATAAAGCTCCAACAACGAATCAGAATCGAAAAAAAAAACCACATCATGTATCTACTCAGTTGGGTATCCATACACTCTGTTAGTCAACACACAAAACATGTTTCCACAGAATAATTCAAGTTTCCTCCTTTTGGAAAAAAAAATTCTGAAATACTGATCCTGAAATGAAAAAACAATGTAAACCAATGACCTTTAGGATATTCAAGTCTCAATATTTCCATGTTACAAGTAAAATACAAATTTTTAATAAAAATGTTGCCAAGTATTACCAAGTTTCATTTTTAAATTATTAAAATAATAATGATAATAAATGAAACTATGGGTATACAGTGCCAAATCGATCCAAATAGCAATTCTGATTTAAAACTGGTGATATGTGAGATTCTAAGGGTAACTAGCTATTAGAAATGTCTGAATCTATGTTCTTCTATGTCAAAACAAGCTCCCAGATACAGAATTCTGAAAATCCTCAAACTCCATCTCCTAAGGTACCAGCAAAGAGGAAAGAGATTTTTAATCTCAGAGCAGGGTAGTGATGGAGGTGCTGGTACTGAGATCCATCCATGGGCACGCTCTTGAGTTATCGGGGGGAGGAATTTCAGACATCACAACAGGAAGGTTAGAGAAAACTGGCGCATTCTGTGTGGGTCTATGGCTTCGGAGAACACAAGTCTTAAGTATGTTTTTTAAAACGTTTTCTCCCAGCCCTAAAATTCACCTAGGAGAAAGAGGCTGGTTTCAATGCAAAAAAGAAAAAACCGATCCGCCCCAAGGGCAGCTCCTAGTCGGGGACATCGAATGGCAGCACGCTGATGACCTCCCCAGACTCGGTGACGATGGCGCTGCTGGAGCGGCATTCGGGCCACGCTTGTTGGAGTTACGCTTGGGGCAGGGGTAGAAGCAGCCCAGGCAGTCCACAGGTCCGCGTTGTTGCAGGTAAGCCTGCCGCTTTTGTCATACTTCTCCATGACTCCGCAAAGAAGAACGACGCTAACAGGACAGTTAGCGTTCCCTTTGTAGCTCAGTTGGTAAAGAATCTGTCAGCAATGCAGGAGACTCAGGTTTGATTTCTGGGTCAGGAGGATCCCCTGGAGAAGGAAATGGCAACCCACTCCAGTATTCTTGCCTGGAGAATTCCATGGACAGAGGAGCCTGGCAGGCTACAGTCCACAGGGTGGCAAGAGTCAGACACGACTTAGCAACTAAACCACCAACCACCACCACCAACAGGCCTGTGCATTCAGAATAGATTTTTGTTTGGCAATCTTCCTAAATAAACTCCCTTTACTCTGAAGAAGCAGCACCCTAAAAATGACCCAGCAATACTTCAGAACATTATAAGGCAATGTGTCCTGGGAAATTCAGGCAACATGTACCCTTACCAGGGCAGTCAGGCTTGTCACGGAGAGTAAGGTTCCATTCTTCCAGCATGCTGGGTAATGTAATATCCAACCTAAGCCAGTTTTAAGGAACAGCTGATTGAAAGTTATTAAAAACTTCCTTCTACAAAAATTTTACTTAAAAATGTAACCATTCTTAATGGAATTTTTCCTAATACATTACATTCCCTTTTTTTTTCTTAAGAAAAAGCTGCTGCTGCTGTTGCTGCTAAGTCACATCAGTCATGTCCGACTCTGTGTGACCCTATAGACGGCAGCCCACCAGGCTCCCCCATCCCTGGGATTTTCCAGGCAAGAATACTGGAGTGGGTTGCCATTTCCTTCTCCAATGCATGAAAGTGAAAAGTGAAAGTGAAGTCGCTCAGTTGTGTCCGACTCTTCACGACCCCATGGACTGTAGCCCACCAGGCTCCTCCGTCCATGGGAGTTTCCAGGCAAGAGTACTGGAGTAGGGTGCCATCACCTTATCCATAAGAAAAAGCACTGGTGGTTAAGCCGCCAAGTCTTGTCTGACTCTTTGCAATCTCATGGACTGTAGCCTGCAAGGCTCCTCTGTATGGGGTTCTCCAGGCAAGATTACCGGACTGGGTTGCCATTTCCTTCTCCATATACCTAAAACTGGGCTTCCCTGGTGGCTCAGTGGTAAAGAATCTGCTTGCCATAACTACTCAAGCTAGACAAGGCTGTGAAATTATGACCTTCTGCATCCTTGGTCCCTAAGCAGGCATAACACCTCCTTCCCTTCTTGTTAGGTAATGCTGTTCCATGAGGCCCAAGAAGGGTACTTTCAGAGCTGTTTGATCTCAAGGCCACTTTTCTCAGCTCCTGGGGTGGATTTCTTGTGGCAACAGATGTTCCCCTCCACTGCCTTTTCTGTTCTTTTTTCTGACTCCAGTTGTGGTTCTCAGCTAAGCCTATTTTTAAATTCTGTCATGGCCACTTCATTTCCCCAAGGGTGGCAGCATTGTTGGGAAGCTGATCTTCGAGGTCTGACTACTGGTTCTCATCTGGGGGCAGAGAACAGTCGAGGGTCTCTCTGTGTGGCTCATCAGGGAATCTGGTTGCCTTTTTACGTATGTTTACAACATACACTTAGCAAGAAACTAATTTTCTAAATACTTTCGACTCAGAACTTTCTTTTGCACTTCCTTGGGCATTTCATACTGTAATAAACTCGGAACATCAGAAACTGAAATTAACCAGAATCTCTCTTATACCCAGCCAGGATGCCCCCAAATCGTCCTGCATTTCTACTTCACAGAAGAAGGGCAGAGGGTGGGACCAGACTCTGCCCACCTGCCTCCCTCTGGACATCTGCTCTCTCTGGGCAGTCCAAGCACTCAGATAGGTCCAACCCCAGATAGACTTGCCAGCATTTTCACCACCCATCAGCAGACTGAAACTTGGCCCCTGGGACGGCAGCAAGTGGGGCATTCTCATTTCTAGGGGTCTCTATCCTGGAAACTCTATATGGAAACCTGCCCCCTATAACATCATGGATGAGGCATGCCACCTAGCAGTGCCCGGGGATTTGTCCATTTTCATTGCCCATTCAGCAGCAGAGGAAACTAACACTCTCGAAGGGACTTCGGAAAAGATACCTCAGCCAGGAAGTGGCAGAGTTGAAATTCAAGCCCAGGGCTGAACGCCCAGCTGATAGTTGGGAGGCTGGCTGTCCTTGACCTCAGCATCTTCACTTTGAGGTTGCTTGTGCAAGACAGTTGAAGGCACTGTCCCAAGGAAGAAGCAATAAGAAATAACACTGCCCTCTAGTGGTGAATGGGGAAAGATTCCACTGAAGAAATTAAGGATGCTTGGTCAACTGTCATACTGTCCTTCGAAACCCACTTCGGCCACCTGATATCATAGATAATGCAACTAAGGTGAAGAGAACAGAAGGAACCCAGGAACTGTCACACAGCTAGTCCTGGGCTGTTGGCTAGATAGAAATGTGTTCTTGTGTCTTACTTTGTGTCAGCTGCTATGCACGGTACTCTGGATACACTGGGGAGAAAGATACAGTCCCTGGCTGTTATAGGCTGAATGGTGTCTGCCCAAAATTCATCTAATGAAGTCCCAAACCCCAGTGCCTCAGAACTAACAGTATTTATAGGTAAAGTCTGTAAAGGGGTGATTAGGTTCAAATAAGGCTGGTGTCCTTTTAAGAGGCCCTAGGGTTACAGAAGCACAGGGTAAAGGCCATGTGAGGTCACAGTGAAAGTGAGACAGTCTGCAAGCCAAGGAGAGAGGCCGCAAAAGAAATCACACCTGCCAGCATCTTGAGCTTGCACTTCTAGTCTCCAGAACTGTGAGAAAAGCAATTTCTGTTGTTGAAGCCACCTAGTCTGTGATACTTTATTAGGGCAGCCCTACCAAATTAATGGGCTTCCCTGGTAGCTCAGCTGGTAAAGAAGCCACCTGCAATGCAGGAGACCTCGATTCAATTCCTGGATCAGGAAGATCCCCTGGAGAAGGAATAGGCTGGTTACCCACTCCAGTATTCTTAGGCTTCCCTGGCGGCTCAGACAGTAAAGAATCTGCCTGCAATGCGAAAGACCTTCATTCAGTCCCTGGGTTGGGAAGATCCTCTGGAGGAGGGCATGGCAACCCACTCCAGTATTCTTGCCTGAAGAGTCCTGTGGACAGAAAAGCCTGGTGAGTCCATAGGGTCGCAAAGAATCGGACACGACTGAGCACACAGCACAGAGCCAATATGAGGAAAGAAACAATGAATGAAGGATTATACATAATTAAGAGTCAAACATCATGAAGCAATAGCAACAGGGAGTCTGACTTTGAAACACCAGGGGAGGGTGCCCAGAGGACTGTGAGCTACAGAGGTGAGGAAGTGAGTGGAAGAGGGTGCTACACACGGGGCACCAAAGCAAGGGCAAAGATTTCTGAAAGCAGGAGAAAGCTCGTGTCTGAGAAACTCAGAGGAGGTAGAATTGGGGGGGTGGGAAACAATTTGCAGAGTCCTTGAGCTTGGCAGAGTCCCCACCAGCTCAAGGATTATAGATGAAGGTATGGATTTGGTCTTTACCCTGAGAGCAATGGGGGTGAGGGGCCATCTGGAAGGGCCCTCCATCTTCTCTCACTTTCTCTCTCTCTCTCTCTCCTGCTATCTTCTAAATAAAATAGAGCTGTAACACTGATTTACCTAAGAGCTGTAGCACAGTTTGTCCAAGACCCGAGAGCTGTGATGCGCCGAGGGCTTTAATGTCCGTTGCTCCAAATCTTTGTTGTGACGAGACAAAGAACCGAGGAACATACACTCACGTGACAGCATGAAAGTGAAACGTGAAAGTGAAGTCGCTCAGTCGTGTCCGACTCCTAGCAACCCCATGGACTGCAACCTACAAGGCTCCTCGGTCCATGGGATTTGCCAGGCGTGACTTTGTTAGGCCAGATTTTATTAGAGTTGGTTGGGGTTTATCTTGATGGCAGTTTGAACACATTTAAATGCATTTGGGAAGAAACAGCAAAGAAGAAAATGTGAAAGATGCAGGCGAGTAAGGGGTTGAGACCCAGGAAGGGGCACCCGGCATTTGATCCATTACCTAGAGCCTGCAGGCTTTTCAGGGACTCACCAAAAAAAAAAAATCTTTGAGCACTAAAAGTTAAAGGATTGGCTCAAAAAAAATTTTTTAACTGCAGAATCAAAATATGTTTAATTAAATGTTATGTCAACTTCCTTTTGATAATATTTAACTTTCATAAAGATGGCATTGTATTTAAAAACAATTTGGGAGTTAGATTTTTCTCATCTTGAAAAATACTCCCAAAGACCATCTTTGTTTAGTTGCTAAGTCATGTCCGACTCTTTTGTGACCCTATAGACTGTAGCCCATCAGGCTCCTCTGTCCATGGGGATTCTCCAGGCAAGAATACTGGAGTGGGTTGCCATTCCCTTCTCCCGGGTATCTTCCCTACCCAGGGATCAAATCTGTGTCTCCTGCATTGGCAGACAGATTCTTTACCACCTGAGCCACCAAGGGAAGCCTGATGAGCATCTTAGTGCTCAAAAAAAAAAAAAAAAAAACACACACACAGTCAATCACAAATTAGAAAAGTTATTTGTAGCTAAGTAATTTTTAAAGAAAAACTTTCTTAAATTATTTTAAAGTTTTACAGCAAACATGTATGTATGTGTGTGTGTGTTTTAGATGGGAAGTAAACACATTTGAATATGTTTGGTACAGTCTGTAGTGGAATGTCCTAAAGAACATACAAAGGCCAGGGGCGACCTAAAAAACAGCCTGCAGTAGGCAGAGTATGTGACATGTGAGGGGCCAGCCTGAGAGAGGAGGAAGTTTTCACTAGGGTTGTTGGAGAAGATTGGCAAGCCCCCCTCTGCTGGCTCTTTTGTTCTCTGTGAGGTAGGAGATGAGTTGTTTCTTCTGTCTGTGAGCCAAGAAGGGGAGGGGAGGTGAAGGGCAGAGAGAGGAACATCAAGATTTGAAATTGCCATTTCAGAGAGGAGGAGGGAGACGGACTGGAAAGCAGGGAGCACCCAGGTGAGCACCCAGGTCACCAGGAGTAACCAGTCTGCCTAGTGGCGTGTCTTCAGGAGCACGGTCAGTCTGGAAGCTGGAACAGAAAGTACTTTCCTGGATTCACCAGGGCTTGGGGTTCAGTAGTGATAGCTTACAGAGAACAGGGTCGGATTTGTGATCTCTGAAGAAGATTCTGCTTCAAGACCAGGGACCTGGCTTGATCACTCGAGAGCTTTTGTATAGCACAGTTTTATTAGAGTATGAAAGGGACAGAGAAAACTTCTGACATAGACATCAACGGGGGACGAAGAATGCCCCCGTTGCTAGTGTTAGCAAGGGAGTTATACACTTTTAAATTAATTATTACAATAAATCAAAAGAATGTCTCAAGGTTGTAAAATTTTACCAGACCCACTCCCATAGTATACATTCTAAGATATCGGATTAGTCAGAAGGTTTTCAGGAAGAAGCTGTCCTCAAGCAGGATCCATTGTTGTTGTATAATCCCTAGTACAGAGTTTAAACTGAGTTGTTTGTTGTGTAATCATCAGTTCCAGGCTTACTTGTTTGTTGTGTGATCATCAGTTCCAGGCTTACTTGTTTGTTGTGTAATCATCAGTTCCAGGCCTGAAGAAAAAAGTTTTTATGTGACTAAGACTAAGGAATGTAGAGAAAAAGAAAAAAAAGTTTGTCCTTTCCTCTCCTTGAGAATTCCAGACCCCTATCTCCTCCTCGAGAACCCCAGACCCCTCTCTCCTTGGGGATACCTGGACTTCTTATCAATCTGCCTAGGAATTGACTCTCAGTAGGATGGGCAGGATGAAGGATCAAAGGTGGTGAGGAAGTTAACATCATTTGAGTGCCTACATCATGCACAAGAATAGACTTACATACACTGCCTCATCCAGAAGCATCATTATATTGGTTACAACACGTTTGGCTGCAATCAAGAGGAAAACTCAACTAACAATGGCCGAAAGGTATTTGTTGTTTACTCACCAAAGAGTCTAGGAAATTAGACCTAGAATTGGTTTGGAAGCTCCATGATGTCCTCAGAGACTTGGGTTTTCCTTCCCACTCATGCCTTCCCTCAGCAAGGGTTTCATTTGCAGGCTTGGAGCTGATGTTTGCACTGTGGTTGCCCCAGCTCACAAAGCATACCTTCCTCACATGACAGCACTCTCTGTGGGAAGGGAAAAGGATACTACTTCCTAGAAGGCTAGCAGTCTTCTACCTGCATCCCCTGGGCCAGAACTGAGCCAGGTGCTCACCCCTAACTGACACTGATCAACAGGAATTGGAAGGCTCCAGTCTAGTTTTAAATCATGACTCCTCTTCAGGCTGGTCACATACCAAGAATAGAGTTGGGATTCTGTTAGCAAGAAAAACAGAGGAATGGCTGTTGGGTAGGCCACCAACATTGTCTGCCACAATTACTATCCTCATTTTGCAGTTGAAGAAACAGGTTCAGGGAGGTTATGTGGCATGAGGAAGGCCATCGAGGGTCTAGAAATTGAGGTCTTTTTTTTTTTTGCCTTGTTTTCTACTTTTTAGGCACACCATGCACCGTGTTGGATCTTAGTTCCCCAAGCAGGGATCAAACCCACACCCTCTGCAGTGGAAGAGCAGAGTCTTAACCTCTGGACCACCAGGGAA
Source organism: Bos javanicus (assembly GCF_032452875.1). Classification (NCBI taxonomy): domain Eukaryota; kingdom Metazoa; phylum Chordata; class Mammalia; order Artiodactyla; family Bovidae; genus Bos; species Bos javanicus. The sequence goes on from NC_083874.1 coordinate 37,443,012, forward strand.
GCCCCATGGGTCCAGAAACTAAGCCCAGATCTTTCTGATACCACTATGCTTTGCTTTATCAAGTCTTGCTGACTCCAAGACGAATTTTCTTTGCACAAATAATGGCTCCCAACCAGGACCTGAGGACATAGGGGTCAGTATAGCCAGTAATTATGACCAACCTAGATAGCATATTCAAAAGCAGAGACATTACTTTGCCAACAAAGGTCTGTCTAGTCAAGGCTATGGTTTTTCCAATGGTCATGTATGGATGTGAGAGTTGGACTGTGAAGAAAGCTGAGCACCGAAGAATTGATGCTTTTGAACTGTGGTGTTGGAGGAGACTCCTGAGAGTCCCTTGGACTGCAAGGAGATCCAACCAGTCCATTCTAAAGGAGATAAGACCTGGGTGTTCTTTGGAAGGAATAATGCTAAAGCCAAAACTCCAGTACTTTGGCCACCTCATGTGAAGAGTTGACTCATTGGAAAAGACTCTGATGCTGGAAGGGATTGGGGGCAGGAGGAAGAGGGGACGACAGAGGATGAGATGGCTGGATGGCATCACTGACTCGATGGACGTGAGTTTGACTGAACTCTGGGAGCTGGTGATGGACAGGGAGGCCTGGCGTGCTGCGATTCATGGGGTCGCAAAGAGTCTGACACGACTGAGCAACTGATCTGATCTGATAGCCAGTAATGAGGTCAAAGTTAAGTAGAAGAGGGAACCTTCTGGGCATTTATTTCCAGTGTAAAAAATTAATAAACAGAAATCTCAAATAAATAGTCAGGAGACCAAACACAGGAGACTCACACTCTGTTGATGATGATAGCAGAGCCCAAAGGGAAAAAGAAAGATTCCTCTTCCTTCCTGACAAAGACTTACCCAATGAAAAGCCATGGACTCTTTGTTTACTGTAGCCATCCCAGCTTCCTTTTCCCCTTTATAAAAGAGTTCTTCTTCCCTTGCAATGCAAAGACTTGTACATGGCTTCCCCCAGTAAATTCCCACAGACCCCAAATTGCAATTCTCTGCTGATCCTGAATAAGCCCACCTTGGCTGGAGAAATATCTGGCCGTCTATTTGCTTTAAGTCAACATTTTGGTGGCCCATAGAGGGGCCAGAGATGACCCATGCTGACTCTGAGACTGGGGAGCAAACAGGGGCAGCACCCACAATTGAGCCCACTGCCACTTGCTGTCTTTCTCACCAACCCTGGACTTGAAAGGTATATCTTTCTCCTGGATCAAGCTGACAACCTCTTTGCCTTTGACACTCTTCAGGCTTTGGAGTGGGGATCTACTTAAAGCTTTCATCTTTGCGGTTAAGGTCTTGTTTCTGTATGTGAGTCCTTGCTTGGCCCTTTGGTCTGACTTTTGAGATCACAGTGTTTCAGTTGAAGCTGGCTGAGAGGCTGTGGGCCCTTTCCTTTGGGAACAGAAGCTGCTTCACTGAAACTGCCAGTTCCACTGTCAGCATATTCTTTAGGAACGGGGGCACTTCTCTGGAAACTCAGAATGTCTCTAGCCTGGCTTCTCTGGGACCAAGGTATTTCCTTAGAATTGGATGATATCGTCTTGCAAGTTGTTTGAACTGAGTTGTTCGAGCTGTTTTGAAATTGTCCCTTTACAGAAAAACCTGTGAGTTATTCTCAGCTATCAGTTACCTGAATATTGTGAGGGTATCCTCACTATAGGGACTCTGGATGATTTTATATTTAAAAACTGAATCATCCTTGGGATTTCCCTGGTGGTTCAGTGGCTAAGACTCTGCACTCCCAATGCAGGGGGCCTAGGTTTGATCCCGGGTTGGGAAACTCATTCCCACATGCCACAACGAAGAGTTTGTATGCCACAACTGAAGATCATGCATGCATGCTGCAACTATGACCCGGTGCAGCCAAGCAAATAATAAATTAATTAACTACAATATTTTTTAAAGTAATAAAAATAAATAAAAACTGGATAATTCTTCATCCACATTTCAAAAATGGACCAACCTGACCAAAGGCAATTTAGAGTATCAATGACCATTTAGTGGAACTTTTGAAATCCTCAGACTTAATTTCCTTAAAACCACATTGGACTACAATAGCTCAAAAAATTTCCAGAACTGAGTAGTAGGTCTATTTTGAGGGTTCCCAATGTTATCAGGAGTCTGAAATTACCTCTCTGCAAAATAAGATTTTGAGATTAACTGAGGCAAACAAAGAAAAACAGAATGTTTCCCAAAGCCTGGGATTCTTCTTCCTTGGTTTGTCTCCCATTCTGCCTCTGGCACCATGCACTCTGTCTACATTGGTTCCATTCCAGCGCTGTCTTCCTCCTTCCCTCATATGAGTAACTCATACCTCCTCTGTACTCGCAAGTCTCCCACGCTAAATCTCTCACCAGCCTTTCTCTTTTCTCTGAAACTCTCTATACCTGCTTTTCCTTTGAACCTATCAAAACCTATCTCTTTAAAATTAAACCTCTTGAGGATCCAGCGGTTAAACACTTAATTTCTTATATTCCCTGGACTTAAATTGAACTTCAAGCCACAGTTCAATTTTACTTGAACTAGTTAACTGAATATAGTTCAATTTTACTTGAACTGGTTAATTGAACATAGTTCAATTTTTCATAGTTCAGTTAATGATTTTCCCGAGTAACTGAAAAACCTTACAGATTTGCTGAGGAATTAAATACAGTCATTCAAACTTACTTACCTGGTTTCTCTGACCTATATTAGCTAGTTCATATGCTTGTCAGTGAAGGCCAGGCCCCAGCACTGGATGAAAACCTGGATAAAAAACTGGAAAAATCATGAATGGTCTCTAGAATGACAACTGGGAGTCCACTAATTTATTATATGATTAGGCTTGGACAACCTTCCCACTCCAGTATTCTGGCCTAGAGAATTCCATGGATTGTATAGTCCATGGGGTTGCCAAGAATCGGACACCACTAAGTGACTTTCACTTGCACGTTTCACTTTTGGACAACTGCTAGGTGACTTCATCAAGCAATTTCTAGGGCTTTTTCAAAGCATATCAATTGAGACAAAATTCAAACTTGCCCACAAAAATCTGATGAACCTATTCATGACTACTACAATCAACTTCAGATTATTTTTTTGAAACATTTCTCATCTTCTTTCAGCTGTTGATCCCCCATGGGTAACTTATAAGTCTGTATTAGTGGGCTGAACCAGGTCCCTTCCCTTCTAATAAAAGGACCAAGATGAAGTAGGAAACTGTGTCCCCTCCAGATTGAGGTAATCTGGCAAACCAGCCCTCACACTCTACCTGAGTCACCTAGAAGGAAGACCACCAAAATTCTTAATCTTCAACCCCACAAATGAAGTCCCCTAAATAAAATTAATACCCCTGTGAAAAAGTATGTTAGTCACTCAGTCATTTCCGACTCTTTGTGACCCCATGGACACATGGGGTCCTCTGTCCTGCCAGGCTCCTCTGTCCATGGAATTCTCCAGGAAAGAATACTGGAGTGGGTAGACATTCCCTTCTCTAGGGGACAGTCTAGGGATCGAACCCAGGTCTTCCTGCATTGCAGGCAAATTCTTTACTGTCTGAACACCAGGGAAGCCCAGTACTGGAGTGGGTAGCCTTTCCTTTCTCAGGGGATCTTCCCAACCCAGTAGTTTCTGCTATTATTGCAAAGAGCCAGGACACTGAGAAAGAGGTTGTTACAGACAGATGGGAAGGAATCCACCTGCAATGCAGTAGACCCCGATTCGATTCCCAGACTGCATACAACTGAGCGAGTTTCACTTTTTACAGACTCAAACATGGCAGACAATATCAGCCCTCTAAACAGCCTTTCCAACTTTCTCCCAACTGTTAATGATGGGGCTCCAAGGAAGTCCAAGGGCTCTTCCCAACCCTCCCTCTGCCAGCTTGGAGAAACATTCCTCCAGACTTGGGATGGATCTCTTCTAGTTCAGTTGACATAGGAGCCACACTTCCTGTGCCCAACCCCACTACCATAAAGCAGCTCCTGCCTTGGAGGACTAATACAGTTCAAATAGTGGGGATCTCTAATGAACATCAACAGCTTCCTGTCCTTTAAACTACTCTTCTTTTGTCTAAGTCCTTTGAAAGATGTACATCCTTTTCTTCATAGCTCCTCCACTCATCCATTTATTAGGTCTAGACTTCTTACAGAAGTATCATGCCAGAATTTCTTTCTCCCCCAAAATGGAAATAATTCTAGAATTTGAGAGTAGTCATCAAAGTCACCCACCAGGTGAAGTAAATAACCCTTTGATATCTTTTATCTGTTCCATTTCTGATAGAATTAGAGCTTATTCTAGAAACATTGATCATTTGTCTCTATTGAATCAGCTACCATCCTCTTTATGCAAAATCTCCAACTAATGTTTGCAAAATCCACAGTACACTTCCCTTCAAGATCCATATAGACCCCTCAAAACCTCTCCCCAGAACTAATTAATACCCTGTAAGAAATTCTTCAAGGCTTAAGGCCCATAACAGTTGCAAGGCTCAAAGCCTCATTAGCCCTTGCATTAGCCCTGTAACACTCCCATTTTATCAGTGGGAAAACCTAACGGTCAAGGGTGGAGGTTTGTGCAGGACCTGAGAGCAACAAACACCCTATTGTTCCTAACCCCCATATGTTACTAACATCCATCCCCACCAGATGTAAATTTTTTACTGTAATTTATTTATGAGGTGCATTCTTTAGTACTCAAGCTGACAAAGCTAGCTAACACTACCTCCTTGCTTTCACTTGGGAAGAAAAACAATTTACTGAGTCCTTATTTCTTGCAAATCCTAAAGGCTGATCTGCATGGTATAAAGTTCCCTAAATGTTCTACCTTGTTGAAATGTATAGATGATTTGCTTCTTTTTTCTCTTTTTCAAGCTTTCTCACAGAAATAAAGCATCTACTTGTGAAAGCTTTTATGTATTTACTTTTAATTTTTTGTTTGTTTTTTGTTTTTATTTATTTATTTTTGGCTCCACTGGATCTTTGCTGCTGTTCCTGGGCCTCCTCTGGTGGCGGCGAGCAGGGCTATTCTTCACTGCAGTCTGTGCGAGGACTTATTATGGTGGCTTCTCTTGTTGCGGAGCACAGCTCTAGGCACGCGGGCTTCAGTAGTTGTGGCTCACAGGCTTAGTTACTCCCCTGCGTGTGGAATCTACCTAGACCTGGATCGTCCTCTGCATTAGCAGGTGGATTCTTATCCACTGTGCCACCAGGGAAGTCCTGCTAAAGATTTTAACCTCAAAGGGACTGAAGGTCACCAAAGAAAAATTGTAGTTTGTCCAAACCCAGGTTCGATATTTAGGACATCTGATACCAAACAAGGGCTACACTCAGGTCCAGATAGACTTCATGGTGTCCCAAGTTTCCCCAAACCAAATGCCAGCTGGGAGGTTTTCTTGGGCTAGTTGGTTATTGCCAAAATTGGATAACCAATTTCTTAAGGCCAAACCTCTGTAATATCTTTCTAAACAATAACAACCTGGATCCAATTTTATGAGAAGAATCAGACACCATAGTTTCCAAGGCCTTAAAGGAGAATCTGATGAACCCACCTGCTCTTGGACATTGCAATTACCAGATTCCCTTTTCTCTTTCTGTAATATAAAAAGGAGAATGCCCTGGGGATATTCACCCAAAAACATGGGACCACCATTGACCCTCAGGGTATTATAGCCAGTAACTGGATCCTATGGCATGGAATACTCTCCTTGGCATTAGAGCCATTACAGCCGCTGCCCTTTTGGTTAAGAGCACCAAGAAAATTACTGTGAGATTCCCCTTTAACAATCTTGGTCCCCTAGACAGTAGAAGCCCTCCTGAATTCTCATCACACTCAGCATTTCTCAGTCAGCTGCCTCCCCTCCTATGAAGTCGTTTTGTTAACTGCTCCTTACATAACTCTGTTATGCTCTAATAACTTTTAACCCTGCTACTCTTCTCTCTTCCGACACACAAGAGACTTCAAACTGTGAGTTTCGCTTCCTCTTCAGAAGAAAAGTCTGATAAAATGAGTGAACCTAGGTTCCAGCAACTATAAGGGAGGATCTAGGATATTTAAAGCATGGGTTTGAAATCACACAGACCCGGTGCAAACCCCAGTTGCATCCTTTATGGACTATACAATGTTGGGGGAGTCACTTCCTCTCTCCAGGCTTGTTTTCTTTTAGGAGGTGGAAGTAAGTTGACAAATTGGTAGATAGCGGAATCCAGTCCTAGGTCAGGAGGATACCTGAGAGTCACAGGGAAGTTGGCAGATCTGAGAAACTAACTCTGTGGTTACCTGAAGAGGGCCAGGCTAGGGTGTGGATGATGGTAGCCCAGGAGCAGAACCCAGAGCCCTATCAGAGTTTTCAGATAGATATACCTTTGTTTTCCCCACCTTGCCTGGGACAGACCTTGACCAGCCCCATAGCTATCACCATATCATGACTGCAGGCTGAGAAGGTACTGGCTGGTTGTGGGTGGCTTCAAGCTTCAGGAGGTTGGGGGGTACGTGTGTCAAAAACAACTGCAGGGCAGTGGCTGGCCTGTGCCTTAGCCTCTCTCCACCACACTTTCTCCCCTCCCAGTACCCTAGGTACCAGGTTACAGCAGCCGTGAGTGGCAGCTTTTCTAGGAAGAGTCTTATCTGGACAGAGAGATGTACGGGGAAGTTCTCCGGAGATGCTCAGGACCAAATAGACCAGACTACACCAGCATCTCCTCAACTCACCAAAATAAGTTCAAGCTACACTTGGGCTTTGCTGCTTCCCTCAGGCTCTCAGTTCTGGCCCCAAAGAAACAGAAGCCACAGGCCAGATAAGAGACACAGCTGAGGGACACACACCCAGCCAAAGAAAGACAATACACAGGGAAACCTTATCCACAAACAGCAGAGTTAACCGACTAGGCAGGACAGGAAATGAAAATACACATTTTAAGTAGTATTCTAATCTAAAAGGCATTATAAAGGACAAAACAATTCCATTAGCAGCAACACGGATGGACCTAGAGACTGAAGTAAGTCAGACACAGAAAAACAAATATCCTATGATGTCACTTACATCTGAAATCTAAAAAGAAAAAGGTACAAATGAACTTATCGCTAAAACAAAAATAGAGTTACAGATGTAGAAGACAAACTTATGGTCACCAGGGGGTAAAGGGAGGAGGGATAAATTGGGAGACTGGGACTGACATACACGTGCTACTATATATAAAATAGGTAACTAATGAGAACCTACTGTATAGCACAGGGAACGCTACTCAATACTCTGCAATGGGAAAAGAATCTAGAGAAAGAGTGGATATATTATTGTGTAAATGTATAACTGATTCACTCTGCTGTACACCTGAAACTAACACATTGTAAATCAACTCTACTCCAATAAAATGTTTAAAAATAAATAAATGAGAAAGAAAAGAGTGGATTGGGGAAATATGAAGGAGGAACAAGAATCACACAGAAGAACCAACTATAGAATCAGACATTGCTGGTGCCAGCCGGCAAAGTCGATCAGGTCCCGAGAACGTGCACGGTGGGGCTAAGTAAGAAACTAAAGCAAGAGACTACAACAAAGATGGGGTCGAGAGGTTCAGACACGTCTCCACGAAGGGACGCAGTCTGACCCCAACTTTATTCAGCATCTTATATTTATACAGAAAAGCGTGAGGAAGACAAGACAGTTGACATTTTTTCTTGGTTGGCCTATACATCTTACAAATAGTCACAAGAAATCTTGAGAGCATGGGAATGGCACCCTGTTATTGTTTCTTACACCAGATAACATTTCCCTGTGTGTGAGAAGTTTGCACAGAACTCCAGGTGCCGGCAGTAAATAAGCGCCTGATTTCTGGGGTGGCGGGACAGAGAGCTATGTTTGCAAGCAAACCCTCAAGGACTGAGGCAGCTCCCAGAGCTGTGTCCTTCGGACAAAGGACCCCGTTCTCACCGGCAGCTCCCCGCAAGACATGAAAAATATCTTAGATGAAATAAAGACTTCAAAGAGTGGAGTAAATAGTAGAGCAGACACAGCCAAAGACCAAATAAGCAAATATGAGGACCACATTGAGAAAATTTCCTAAAAAGCATGAAGAAGATATAGACGTCTATTTTTAATATATATAGATATAGATTTGGTACCTCAGCACAAACACACACACACACACTTAATACAAAAGTTTTAAATCTATATTTTTAAAACATCTATATTTCTATATCTAAATTTTTAATATCTATCATGTTAAAAATACCTATATCTTCTTCATGCTTTTTAGGAAATTTTCTCAACGTGATCCTCATACTTACTTATTTGCCCTTTGGCTATATCCACTCTGCCATAAATTGATTTCACAATTCACCAATGGCCTTAAACTACAGTTTGAAACACAGGACTGGAGACATACTCTTAGGTTCCCCTGCTAAGCCTTATTCACTTCTCCCCAGAGGAGTCATTTGTTTGAAAGGGGTTTGGGAGAAAGCAGTAGGTATGCTCAATCCAGATGCTTTTGGGCTCTTCTGCCCTGCCCATCTGTAGGTGGGTCATGATGCTCTCCCTCTGCTGGGGAAGAGACTGGCCCTGTAAGGTTCCTAGAGAGTTTCTATTCTCATATCAGTGCCTATCCCTTCTCTTTGGTGCCTCTGCCATCTTGGCTGTTAATATTCTTAATATTCTCCTGCCTTTGTTTGATGTGCTATGTCATTAATCTGGTGGGTAATCCATCTGTTTCATGGAAAAGGATTAGCAAGTCTATTTTAACCCCACATCTAAGCCACTTTCTCCAATCCAGCATTTATTGACAACAAAGATGACATTTTTTCTCTCCATTTGAACATCTTCTTTGTCTTACTTCTCCATTAGTTCTAAACTTGGAGACAGGAAACATTCTTTATTAACCAGGTGTTAAGGACTGAATGGATGTATCCTCTGAAAAAGGATTTGTTGATGCCCTAACTCCCAATGTGATCCACACAGTCAAAGGCTTTGGCTTAGTCACAATAAACTGTGGAAAATTCTTCAAGAGATGGGAATACCAGACCACCTGACCTGCCTTTTGAGAAATCTATATGCAGGTCAGAAGCAACATGTTCCAGTTGGACATGGAACAACAGACTGCTTCCAACTAGGAAAAGGAATACGTCAAGGCTGTATATTGTCACCCTGCTTATTTAACTTATATGCAGAGTACATCATGAGAAATGCTGGGCTGGAAGAAGCACAAGCTGGAATCAAGATTGCCAGGAGAAATATCAATAACCTAAGATATGCAGATGACACCACCCTTATGGCAAAAAGTGAAGAGGAACTAAAAAGCCTCCTGATGAAAGTGAAAGAGGAGAGTGAAAAAGTTGGCTTAAAACTCAACATTCAGAAAACTAAGATCATGGCATCTAGTCCCATCACTTCATGGGAAATAGATGGGGAAACAGTGGAAACAGTGGAAACAGTGTCAGACTTTATTTTCTTGGGCTCCAAAATCACTGCAGATGGTGACTGCAACTGTGAAATTAAAAGACGCTTACTCCTTGGAAGAAAAGTTATGACCAACCTAGACAGCATATTGAAAAGCAGAGACATTACTTTGCCAACAAAGGTCTGTCTAGTCAAGGCTATGGTTTTTCCAGTGGTCATGTATGGATGTGAGAGTTGGACTGTGAAGAAAGCTGAGCACCAAAGAATTGATGCTTTTGAACTGTGGTGTTGGAGGAGACTCCTGAGAGTCCTTTGGACTGCAAGAAGATCCAACCAGTCCATTCTAAAGGAGATAAGACCTGAGTGTTCTTTGGAAGGAATGATGCTAAAGCTGAAACTCCAGTACTTTGGCCGCCTCATGCGAAGAGTTGACTCATTGGAAAAGACTCTCATGCTGGGAGGGATTGGGAGCATGAGGAAAAGGGGACGACAGAGGATGAGATGGCTGGATGGCATCACTGACTCAATGGACGTGAGTTTGACTGAACTCTGGGAGATGGTGATGGACAGGGAGGCCTGGCGTGCTGCAATTCATGGGGTCGCAAAGAGTCGGACATGACTGAGCGACTGAACTGAACTGAACTGACTGAACTCCCAATGTACAAAGGCTAACAGAGGTTTGCCAAGAGAACACACGGTCATAGCAGACACCCTTTTTCAATAACACAGGAGATGACTCTACACATGACATCACCAAACGGTCAGTACTGAAATCAAATTGATTACATTCTCTGCAAGTGAAAATGGAGAAGCTCTATACAGCGGGCAAAAAAAGACCTGGAGCTGACTTTTGCTCAGATCACCAGCTCCTTATTGTAAAATTCAGGCTTAAATTGAAGAAATCCAGTAGGCCAATCAGGTATGACATAAATCAAATCTCTTATGATTATACAGTGGAGGTGATGAACAGATTCAAGGGATTATATCTGGTAGACAGAGTGCCTGAAGAACTATGGACAGAGGGTCACAACATTGTACAAGTGGTGACTAAAACCATCCCAAGAAAAAGAAATGCAAGAGGCAAGGTGGTTGTCTGAGGAAGCTTTACAAATAGCTGAGGAAAGAGAAACAAAAAGCAAGGGAGAAATGGAAAGATATACACTACTGAAGGCAGAGTTCCAAAGAATAGCAAGGGGAAATAAGAAGGCCTTCTTCAAGGAACAATGCAAAGAAATAGGGGAAAACAATAGAATGGGAAAGACTTAAGAGATCTCTTCAAGAAAATTGGAGATACCAAAGGAACATTTCATGCAAGGTTGGGTACAATAAAGGACAGAAACTTTAAGGACCTAACAGAGGCAGAAGATATTGAGAAGAGGTGGCAAAAATACACAGAAAAACTATACAGAAAGGTCTTAATGACCCAGAAAATCACGATAGTGTGATCACTCACCTGGGGCCAGACATCCTGGGGTGTGAAGTCAAGTGGGCCTTAGGAGGCATTACTACCAACAAAGCTAGTGTAGGTGGATGGAGTTCCACCTGAGCTGTTTCAAATCCTAAAACATGATGCTGTTAAAGTGCTGCACTCAAATGTGTCAGCAAATGTGGGACTCAGCAGTGGCCACAGGACTGGAAAAGGTTAGTTTTCATCCCAATCCCAAAGATGGACAGTGCTAAAGAATGTTCAAATTACCAGACAGTTGTGCTCATTTCCCATGCCAGTAAGGTTATGCTCAAAACCCTTCAAGATAGGCTTCAGCAGAACTTGAATCAAGAACTTCCAGAGTACAAGTTGGGTTTACAAAAAGCAGAGGAACCAGAGATCCAATTGCCAACTTCCGTTGGGTCATAGAGAAAGCAAGGGAATTCTAGAAAAACATCTACTTCTTCTTCATTGACTGCACTAAAGCCTTTGACTGTGTGCATCACACCAAACTACGGAAAATTCTTAAAGAGAAGGGAATACCAAACCCATTGGTATTGTTTGTCTCCTGAGAAACCTGTATGTGGGTCAAGAGCAACAATTAGAACTAGACATGGAACAACAGACTGGTCCCAAATTGGGAAAGGAGTACATCAAGCTTGTATATTGTCACCCTGTTTATTTAACTGATACAGAGTACATCATGCAAAATTCTGGGCTGGATGAAGCACAAGCTGGAATCAAGATTGCCAGGAGAAATAACAATCTCAGATATGCAGATGATACCACTCTAATGGCAGAAACGAAGAGAACTAAAGAGCCTCTCGATGAAGGTGAAAGAGGAGAGCAAAAAGTTGGCTTGAAACCCAACATTTAAAAAACTAAGATCATGGCATCCGGTCCCATCACTTCATGGCAAATAGAAGGAGGGAAAAGTGGAAGCAGTGACAGATTTTCTCTTCTTGGGCCCCAAAATCACTGCAGACGGTGACTGCAGCCATGAAATCAGAAGATGACTGCTTCTTGGAAGGAAAACTATGACAAACCTAGACAGCATATAAAAAGCAAAGACATCACTTTGCCGACAAAGGTCTGTATAGTCAAAGCTATGGTCTTTCCATTACTCATGTACTGATGCCAGAGCTGGACTAGAAAGAAGGCTGAGCACTGAGGAATTACTTTTGAAGATGCTTGAGAGTCCCTTGTATAGCAAGGAGATCCAACCAGTCAATCCTAAAGGAAATCCATCCTGAATATTCATTGGAAGGATTGATGCTGAAGCTGAAGTTCCAATACTTTGGCCATCTGATGTGAAGAGTTGACTCACTGGAAAAGACCTTGATGCTGGGAAAGACTGAAGGCAGGAAGAGTAGGGGATGACAAAGGATGAGATGGTTGGATGGCATCATCGACTCAATGGACATGAGTTTGAGCAAACTCTGGGAGATGGTGAAGAACAGGGAGGACTGGGGTGTTGCAGTTCATGGGGTCACAAAGTCAGACATGACTAGTGAGTGAATAACAACAACAACCCCCAGTGAAATATTAGTGATATTATTTGGAGGTGGGGCTCTTGGGAGGTAATTAAATTTGGATGAGGTCAAGAGGGTGAGGCCCTATCATGGGATTAGCATCCATATTAGAGAGAGAGAGCAGGACTTGCTCTCTGCCATGTGAGGACATAGTGAGAAGGTGGCTGCTAGCAAGCCAAGAGGACTCTAGCAGGGAACTGAATCTGCTGACCCCTTGATCTCGGATTTCCTAGCCTCCAGAACCGTGAGAAATAAATTCCTGTTATCACCTCACCTCTCTATGGTATATTGTTATGATAGCCCAAGAAGACTAAGACATCTGCTAAGATTTAACACTATTAAATGGTTCCAGGAAGTCAAGCAAGATAAGAACTAAGATTTTTGTTGTTGCTAGTGAATTTAAGGTTCTTGCTTCCTTGTGAAAGAATTTGGAGATGAAGTGAAAGGTAAGAAGTGAATTTATTTAGGCAGAAACACATCCCACAGACAGAGTGTGGGCCATCTGGGAAGGCAAGAGAGGAAGAGAAGGAGAAGGGGAGGGAGAGTCTTGAACTATTGATACCAAAAGCTCAACTTCTCTGTACACTGGTGCTGAATCAAATCACAGAGATTTTGGGGTGAAGTAGAAAAGAGAAATCACTCAGTTGTGTCCGACGCTTTGTGACCCCATCAACTGTATAGCCCATGGAACTCTCCAGGACAAAATACTGGAGTGGGTAGCCATTCCCTTCTCCAGGGGATCTTCCCAACTCAGGAATCGAACCCAGGTCTCCTACATTGCAGGAAGATTCTTTACCTGTTGAGCCACCAGGAAAGTTGTAGCTCAGTTGGTAAAGAGTCTGCCTGCAATGCAGGAGACCTGGGTTCGATCCCTGGGTCGGGAAGATCCCCTGGAGAAGGAAATGGCAACCCACTCCAGTATTCTTGCCTGGAGAATCCCACGGACAGAGGAGCTTGGCAGGCTACAGTCCATGGGATCGCAAGAGTCGGACACGACTTAGCGACTAAACCACCACCACCAGAAAAGAGAAGCTATATTAGTTTGCCAGGAAAAGGGGGGCACAGTGGGCTAATGCCCTCAAATCTGTGTGTTTCAACTTAGGGAAAGTAAAAGTTTTATAGTAATTGTTCAAAGAGCATGGACATTCTTCTGATAGGTTGATGGTGAAGTAAGTTGGAGTCAGCAGCATCAACCTCCACGGCCAGCTGATGCTGAGCAGGGCCCTGTGGGGCTCCTGGGCATGAAGGTCCTTTTGTCCCCCATATCCTATAGGCAAGACTCCAGCCTTCACGACCTTCTCTCAGTTCCAAACAGCAGAACAGTTGCTAATAAAGGAGAAAGCAACAAAACCACCTAATGCAAGATTAAAGGACCAGAAAGGCTCCTCAAGATTAGGAGACTAGACCATCTAAGACCCTGCACACACCCTAATCTTGTCAGCAAACCCACCCTTTTGAAACTTTGCAGAAGAAAGAATAGACTATTACTGCCTTGATCCTTATCACATACTCCTGCCGACTATATAACCTTTTCCTACTCACCAGGATGGGGTACAGTTCTTGAGTCCCTAGCCTGTGTTCCCCCTTTGCCTAGCAAAGTAATGGAGCCACCCTTTCCTTCTCCTCCATAATTGTGATAATTGTGTCTCCATATTTCTGTTTGGCATTGGTGCACATAGAGCCAAGATTTTGGCAACACAACTGGTCTTGGGGTCTACATCCTTGTAGGCAGCATACCATGTTAATCTTACTTACATTTTCCCACCTTGAGGGGGTTTCATTATCTGCAAAATACCTCAAAGATAGGGTTGTGTGTATCCTTTGATAGGGAAACAGGACCTTGCCATAAGGCTGCTCTTGACTGTTTCTCCCTGGTATCGAAACCCCTCCCTTCTCTAGTTAACAACTGCTTGAATCTGCCCATTGGAACTCAGGGAGGGTCATGGAGGCTGAATGAAGGCTGTTTCCTATAATCAAAGAAGTGGGGGACACAGAACAGTCTTGTGCCCAGGAGCCCCAGTGGCCCCTGCATGGTATCAGTATTAGTTTTTATAGGCTTCGTAATTTCATAGGCTAATGAGTGGAAGGATTATTCCAGTTTTGGGAGGGAAGGGGCAGGGATTTCCAGGAATCAAGCCACTATCCACTTTTTGGCCTTTTATGGGTAGCCTCAGAACTGTCATGGTACTGGTGGGTATATCACTTAGCATATGCTAACATATGGCTGAGCATATGATGAGGCTCAAGGTCTACTGGAAGTCGACTCTTCCACCATCTTGGACCTAGCTGGTTCTAACCAGTCTTTGTCATGTCTTATGGCTAATGGACTACAGTCCATGGGGTCCTAAGGGTGGGACACCACTTAGCAACTAAACCACCAACACTGGCAACATCTTCTCCCCTCTTATTTCACTACCAAGGGATTTAATGAGTTTGTTAGAGACCCTGTTAAGAATAGTTTCTCTGGATTGGTGGGAGTGAGGAATAGAAAATGCACATTATCCAGAAGTGGGTCTGAAATGGAAAGGAGAGGCAGAGGAAACAGGAGAGATCTGAGCATACCTGTGGGTGACTAGAAAAAAGCCCAGAATGCACCCTGGTCTATAAAATGGCTTGAAGCGATTTACAATAAAAATAAACCCATTCACCCCAGAGTTTCTCATGGGGTTCCTCCTCTTGAGTAGTCCGGGCCCGTTTCTCCTGCTTTTCCTCCTTGTGCTACACCCTGGAAACTTTGGCAGTCACTGGGGGTCATGGGACAAAGTGGTCAGGTCTAAACACTGATTCCCTGCCCCGGCTGGCTTCATCAGGACGCTTCATCAAGAGACTCCAAGAGAGCAGAACCCCTGGGAGCCAGGCAGCAGCCAACAGAAGGCAGACAGTACTAAAAGTCAGGGACCTGGGTTCCAATCCGGCCCCTGCCACTCCATAACCTGCCATCCCATTGCAATTCCTCTCGGAGATCATGAGGGATGCCCAGGAAGCATACCACATGTGGTTGAATGCAGGCTGCACCCACACAAGAAGGTGCGAATAGGGCCTGTTTTCCCTAACAAGGGGCACTGTTTTAAGGGGTAACCTAAAACGTCTTGGGCTAACCCCCTAACAGTAAGTGCTCGGTAGATGCCAATGTAACCACGTCTTGTCCTGCACCGGCACAGCCTCTCGCTCTACACCGCACCTAGCGGAGTGGGCGGGAGGACCCCGCGCTCCGGGCCGCGCCCCCAGCTCCCGCCGCCTGTCGCGACAGCGGCGGTGCATTGTGGGGCTTGTAGTGCGGGGCTGGGTTGGTTGGGTGGGTGGGCGCGGCCGAGGCAGTCGCAGCGGGGCCATCTTCTACAGGCCGGCTGGTTCGGCCTGTGCAACCGGCACTCGCGCTCCTCGCCCGCCCCGATGGCGCCGCGGCCGCTGAGCCCCTTGGTGCTGGCGCTGGGTGGCGCGGCGGCCGTGCTCGGTTCGGTGCTCTTCATCCTCTGGAAGACCTACTTCGGCAGCGGACGTGAGCGACGCTGGGACGGAGGCGAGGCCTGGTGGGGCGCTGAGCCTGCCGGCCTTCCACAGTGGGACGAGTGGGACGTGAGTGCCCGAGGAGGGTCGGCGCCTCCGCGCGTGCAGCCGAGGGGGTGTGACCGCCGCCCTGCGAGTTGAGAGCTCGGCGCCGCAGGCGTCACGCTGGTGGGCGCGTGGCGGGCGACTGGGAGTCCCGGAACCCTGGAACCGCTGGGCGTTTGGGGGCGTGTGCTGTGCTGCGCCGCTGTAGGCCTCCGGCTTACTCGCGGGGGCCGGGGCGCGAGCGCGCGGTCGGGGAGCGCTGTCCCGCCAGCGCCGGGTGCAGCCGGTGCCCAGCTGGCGCCTGCGCTGTGCGTCCAGCCCGGGATGCCCTCCGGCCCCTCCCGCCGGCCCGCCGCTGTTCGTTTGTTGCCGGGATTCGGCGCTTCTTGCCTCCATGGAGTGAGGAGGGATTGTCAGTCTAGGGAGGCTGAGTAAGGGAAGCGGAGGAATTTGCATGAGGTCACCCAGGGAAGGCTAGAAGAACGGCTTTTGGGAATTCAGGACTCTATTGACAGCGCTCGTGTGCACCAGAGCGGGCCTGGCAGTCCCTTGATGGCGGGAGGGCGGGGATGTGCGCTTTGGGCTTTCGGTCTTCCCTGGGGGAAGGGTGAGGCCGGAGGGTGCCGATCGCAGCCTGACCCGTGCTCCGCAGCCCGAGGACGAGGAGGACGTGGAGCCGGCGCTGGAGGAGCTGGAGCAGCGCGAGGTGTTGGTGCTGGGGCTGGACGGCTCCGGGAAAAGCACATTCCTGCGCGTGCTGGCCGGAAAGCCGCCGCTGGAAGGCCACATCCCCACCTGGGGCTTCAACTCCGTGCGACTGCCCACCAGGAACTTCGAAGTGGACCTGCTGGAGAGTGAGCAGACACCCCCTCCCCCCGCGCCCGTCTCCCCCATCATCTCAGCTGGACCCAAGTTGGGGCTTGTTATCTAAGCAGGACACGCCCCTGTGGAAAATCTTTCCCATGTGTCCCTGGGGTACAGGATGGAGTCCAACACTGCTCTGTTCTCTGGTTTGGTCGCCGCCTGTCCCTCGACCTTACTGCAGCCCACGTGCCTAACC
The DNA here is from genome assembly GCF_032452875.1 of Bos javanicus. Classification (NCBI taxonomy): domain Eukaryota; kingdom Metazoa; phylum Chordata; class Mammalia; order Artiodactyla; family Bovidae; genus Bos; species Bos javanicus. The sequence continues at coordinate 37,459,962 of NC_083874.1, forward strand.
CTGATAGACTCACAGCTAAAGTTTCCTGTATGCCAAGCACTTGACAGACAGCACTTTAAAAAGCCCTGCCAACAACTCCATAAAACTGGAAAGAGTTATTACGTTCATTATATATGTCTTGCATGAGGCAGTGAGGCCCAGAAAGTTAAATAATTTATCCAAGCTCAGGCAGCTTGCCAGTCTGTTAATGCTGTCTAGCTTGGACTCTTCGATATTAAGCACCCTGTACATTGCTTGCTTCTGAAATGAGTGATAGTCACTCAGTCGTGTCCAACTCTTTAGGACCTCATGGACTGTGTAGCCTGTCAGCCTTCTCAACCCATGGAATTCTCCAGGGTTTCTGAAGGGTGCTTGCTTTTTTCTTTCTTATCATCTGTGCCTTGTATGCACTGTTCTCCCAGTCTGGAAAGCCCTTCTTCCCTTTATGAACTGCTGTTCATCCTTCAAGGTTCAGGTCAAAGGTGATATCCCATGAAGCCTTATCTGACCCCCAGGCTAGCTTAAGAGTTCTTGCTCTGGGCTCCCCTTCTGCTACTGTGTTTGCCACATACCTCCCTGAGTCCCGGACTGCGCATCTAGGGCACAGATAAATCTGATCCAGCTCTGGCCCCTAGGGCCCAGCCCCAGTCAGGTACCTGGAAGATCACTTGTTGAGTGAGTGATCAAAGGAGGATCTGAATAGCCTCCTGCCCTCAATGTTAGGCTTCCTGGGATCTCAGGACAGGCTAGGAGAGAGGATATTGAGAGGGCAGCAGTACTTTACCCCTGTGTCCAGTCACAGACTCAGTGGAAAGGAACAGGTGGATTTCTGCCCGCCATATTACTCAGACCATAAAGACTCAGTGGGTTTAGTTAAGTGCCAAAGTGGTGGGATCAGACTCAAGGCCTGGCCGTTGGCCTCAATGGGCCCAGTTCCTCTGGTCTCAGGGCCTTGCCTGCTAGCCTGCCCTGGCTACATCTTTCTTCCCTGATTGTAGCAAACATTGATATTCACCTGAGATTCAGGCCTTTTAGCATGCTTTCTGTGTTTCCATCTCTCGTGCCCAGGACACAGAAAATTCAGATGGGGGTTCTGCAGTTGAGGCCCACTCTGTCTGGCAGAGACAGTATCCAGGCTCAATAAGGTCACTCAACCTGGATTCAAACCCACATCTCCCATTCATGTCCGGGGCCTTTCCCCTGCCACACCACTCAGTTTGCTATGGTCACCTACAGTGCTTGGCCTGGAGCCCGGCTGAGAATGAGCCCCTTGTGGATCTTTGACTTTTCCCTCCCCTCCCCACCCCCACCTCCTATATCCATTTTATTAACTAGTTCTGTCAGCTTTATCCTCCAATAGAGTTTGCATCTGTCTGTTTCTTCCCACCTCCATCTTTGCCTGCTTGTCCCAATCCACGGTCACCTATCAGTACTACAGCAGTCTCCTTGCTGGTCTTCCTGATTCACTTCTGTCCTCAATGTTGACCAGCAGCATCTTTCAGAAATCCGTATCACTTCATGTCATTCTTGCTTAAAATGCTTTTGGGGCTCCCCACAGCCTCTCTGTGGCCTTACAGGCCCTGTGTGGTCCAGCCCTGGCCAGCCCTGCTGGTCGTGGCTCCTTCTCCCCCTCTGGCAGCGCCTCAGCCACCTTGAATGCCTTCTGTTTCTTGAACACATGGATCTTGCCCTGTCCGGTGCCTATAACGCTTTTTTCTGCCTCTTCTCATGACCAGCTCCTTGTCATCATCCCAGATTCAGCTCACATGCCACCTCCTTAGGCCACCTTCTCAGACCACCCAATCCAAAGCCACCAGCAGACACTACCCCCACCCCGCCCCGCCACTTTCACTTTTTCTGTTTTATTTCCTTCCCTTGTGGAATGTGTTTTTGTGTTACTGCTGTGTTGGTCCTGGTTACAGAGGGAGCTCCTTGAGAACAGGGCTCCCCTGCCTGCCTTGCTGACCTCTGTGTCCCCAGCACCCAGATCAGTGCTTGGCACCTAGTAAGTACTCAGTATATACTTGTTGAGTGCCTGCTATGTGCCAGGCATTGTGCTGAGGGCTTTGGGGGGATCCAGAGATACATAGCTCTAACTCTCAAAGAGCTGAGAGTCCATAAGTGTCAGAAGTCTAATCAGAAACACTAGGATGCAGGGGTGACCATTGAGGACTTTGCAGAGGGACACAGAGGAACAGGAATGCAACCCAGGTTGGGGGAGGTGCTACTTGGACAGCCACACGGTGGCAGGATTGAGTATGGCCTTTCCAAGGAAAGAAAATGGGGCAACCAGACTGAACAAGAAAAACTGAATGGAGAATGGCTGTTCTCAGGCAGCACAGGGGGTCCTGGCTGCTGACGACAGCCACTGACCTGGGAGGAAGCTAGGGATTGGGAGGAGGCAGGACAGGCCAGGACAAAGAACCAGAGTACTGTGTTTTGAGGACATCTTATACCCCAGTCCTGTGAAAGGTACATTGTGTATAGTACTTTGGGGTTTTGCTACAACCTGTTAGGTAAGTTGAGTGAGGAAGAGACTGATGTTCAGAGGTGTCAACCTGCTCAGGGAGATATAGCTGTCAGAGCTAGAGCTGCACCCAGGTCCGATTGGCTCAGGAACCCGTGGACTTTCCCTTGCTCCATTGGCCAGTGGAGCCTTGGGAGGCTGGAAGTGATGTGGGGGTGGGCTGTAAGTAGAGAGTCCGGGCCCAGGGAGGCTCTGAGCTGGCCCCTGGCCTCTCCTCAGTCGGCGGCAGCCAGAATCTGCGCTTCTACTGGAAGGAGTTTGTGAATGAAGTGGATGTGCTGGTGTTCATGGTGGACTCGGCTGACCGGCTGCGGCTGCCGTGGGCCCGACAGGAGCTGCACAAGCTGCTGGACAAGGACCCTGACCTGCCTGTTGTGGTGGTGGCCAACAAGCAGGTGAGGGCCATGGGAGGCTGGCTACGGTCAGCTGGGCTTGATCCACGATGCCTGGGGCAGGGAGCACCGGAGAGGGATTCGGGCCTAGACCCATGACCTGCAGCACACAGCTGATACTGTCGCCCCCGCTGCTACCTGTGCTGTGTCCTCATCCCTCATCCTCTCTGCCTCCCTGTCATTTGTCATCCTGGAAGAATGAGAAAAATAATTTCTCTGTGTCCATTGTGTCTGAGGTGTGGTTTTGAATAATATTTCATATGATGTTTCTATTCACTCTATAAGCTATGGGATACTGTTTTCATTTTACATACAGGGAATCTGAAGCTCAGAGAGATTTTGTACACCTTGAAAATAGTAAATTGGGAAGTTTTACTCTAATTGCATCTTTTCCACTCTGCTATGTCCCTAATGATCTCTGACTCTAGATCAGAGAGCTATAGCTGGGAAGTGGTAAGAAGTTAACAAGTTAAATACTAATAACTAACATTTACTGTGTGCTCACAGCATGCTAAGCACACTGTAATCATGACCTCACTATAGGCCTTGACGTTAGCCCAAAGTTACAGCTGCTATGTGGCAAAGCCAGGTCTTAAGCTCAGATCCTCCTCAGATTTCCTGCTCTTCACTCTATGCTATATACGTCTCCTGGCCCAGTAACTCTTGGCATCACATACTTACGGTGCCATTCTCTGCCGCAGTACAGAGTCCTGTTGTGTTTCAGGTGGCATGGGCCCATGGCCCTGAGAGCTGTGGGACATGTTTCCAGCCTGGCTTGGAGACATTCTGTCTGTCTTAGACCTCAGGTTTCCTCTGCCTATCAAGAAATATCTGGCACAGTTATAAACAGGGTAACCTTATGTTCTGGTCTGCCTGTGACAGGCCCCAGCTATGCCTGTTGCTCTGATACAACTATACTAGTTCCCACTTTGAGTCTCAGAAGTAACCCAGTTTGGACAATGAATCGTGTCATCTTATATATAAACTATGGTTTATAGTGATTTTAAACTTTACAGAAGACAGCACCTACGGTCCCATCATTCTATGAACTGCTTCAAGAAGAAGCCTTTTAATCTTGGGCCAGGCTTGAAATTAAATGCACCATCACCAGCCATGCTGAGTAGTGGCCTCTGTTTTTTCCTCAACAGGTTTCTAGGAGTCTAGGGGAGGTGAGGCCTTTGTCTGAAAGTGACCTTACCATAAGATCTCTCCACCATTGAATTTAGGAAACTGAGCTAAGATTTCTGTAAAGGTCATAAACTTGGTCATCAAACCAACCTGGGTTTAAAACCTGGCTCTGCCACGTGTCACAGTTTCCTTTGTTAAATGATACCACCTCCCTGAGCTGATTTCCCCATCAGTTTAGTATGGATAGTGAGTTAAATGAGATGAGTACCTGTCACAATGCCTGACTTAGAGGACGTGCTGTTTCTTAGCACAGTGGCTATGGGTGAGAATGAGGGGGTGGAAAGAAGCTGATACCAAGGAAAGTCAGAGATGAGGAAGTGAGTTTAGACCAACTGGGCAAGAGAGAACTCAGGCTCCAGTGTTCCCCCCAGGGAGCCGATGAACAGTTTATTTCACAGATGACAAGGGTGGGTAGTTGGGACACACTCTCAATCCAGCCTGACGTCTCCGTTTCATCCCAGGACCTGAGCGAAGCCATGAGTATGGTGGAGCTGCAACAGGAGCTGGGCCTGCAGGCTGTCGATAGCCAGCGGGAAGTTTTCCTCTTGGCAGCCAGCATCGCCCCTGCAGGAACCAGCTTTGAAAATCCTGGCACCGTGCACATCTGGAAACTGCTCCTGGAGCTTCTCTCCTAGGCTGGCGCCCACCCGCTCACTAGCCAGCCCTGGAGACTTCAGTTCTGCTCCTCCTGCTTCTTCATCTCCAGCCTGGGCCTGGGGCACGGTCTACATAACATCTCTTCTCTTCTTCCCTCCTCACCCTCAAGAGCAGGGCCTGGGTGAGGCCAAGAACCACACAGAGGCCTCCCAGTGAGCTAGCCATGAGGCTGAAGCAGGGAGGCAGTTGAGGCCAAGGGTGGGAGAGGACAGTGTCTTGCTAATTCTGAGCAGCAAGTGGATCCCACTTTCACCAAGGAAGGCAGCCTCATCCTCTGACCTGTACAGCGAGCTGCCCAGCAGGCTCAGTTCTCCCCGCCCTGCTGGTCCCAAGGGGTGAGGACTGGTGTAGGTGTCCGAAGTACGCCCTAACCCTAGACTGATCCCTTCTGGTGATTTTGCACCCTCTCGTGTGGGCAGGTTCTGGGCCGTAAGCCACGAGCTCAGACTCCCTGTCCTGCCTTATGCTCCAACCCCAGCTGGCTCGTGGCCTTGTGCAATCCCTGCCTCTCTGGGCCATCCCTTTTAAAGAGAGATGATTTAGGTGGTGGCTTTCTAACCAACCTATAAAGATAGGAAGCTTGAGGAGGAATCTAGAGATCCTGGCAAGAAGCTTCCTGAAACCTCCCTGCTTTCCCAAGGCTGAGGTCCAGCCCGCTAACCTCTTAAATAGAGAGTAAGTGGTCTTCACCCCCTAATCAGAGAGACTGAAACCCACACCCACCCCAATCTGGAGTCAGAAGCTGCTACTCTTACACTTAACTGTGCCAATGCCCATGTTTACATAAGTCTGGGGAAGGAAGGAGCTTGCCTGTGTTCCTGGGAAGACTTGTCAGGGGAGCAGGATGTTGGCCTCCAGACTGCATTTAATTATTTATTTATTTATAAAAGGAACAGGCCCAAGTTTTAGGCTCTGTTTCTAGGTGCTGTTATCCAAACCCTAGATGACTGTCATGGAAAATTTGGATCTTTGAGGAAAATAGCTGGAATCATGAATGACAGTGTGGTAAGCTACACGTGTCAATGGAGACAGAGCTCTTCCTCCCCCAACCCTTTGTGGCTGTACTTGATGTCATAGAATTTCACCATGACCCATATGAACTTGAACTCCAATACTTGGCCTAATACGTCAAAGGGACACAAACTCCGTAGAGGTAACAAATGACTCTGGGAGAGGCAATTTCATCATAGTTACTCTTACAAAGAAATTAGAATTAGCAGACCAACCAATGGGTAGCCTTGAGTATATCGCACAGCCTTCCTGGACCTGCTGATTGTGCAGCTAAGGCAAAGCTGGACAGAATAGCTGGTGTCCTCTCCAGAACACATTCCGTGATTCTCCTGTTTCCAGTGATCAGCCAGTTTAAAGACTGTCTCTGTACTGACTCTTCAGTGCAGGCAGAAGGAACCTTTTGTCTGTCAAGAGGCCACTGAAGAGTTGACAGCCACAAATGGGCCTTTTTTTTGAGGAGGGAACCAACTCAGTTTGCTTTTTAATTGAGAATAGAGATTATGTGCCTTTGTTTCATTTGACATTTACTCAGCGTGCCACAGTTTCATACTGTGGCGGGTGCAAGAAGGGTGGGCCGGGAAGGTGTCTCAGAATAGAATCACTTTTCTTTGAAATTCCGATTAACTTTCTGTCTTAAGTGATTTGACTGATTTTATTTTAAATATTTTGGGAATGACTTGGGTTTTAGAGTAGCCTTTGAAACTCTGCTGACACTTCATTTTGCTGGCAGAAAGTGAGGAAACTTTACTTCTCTGTTCTGTGAACTTCACCTTGTCCTCTAGCGTTAATACTTGAAAGTTAGCCTTGGAGCCAACATTTTGGAGAGGGGCGCCCTTTTCTACTAATTAAGCTCTGCCTTTGGTCTAGTGCATATCACTATGTAGTACAGTTTTTAAAGTCCCCACTGTCAGGAGGTGAGAATAGAGTTACGTACTTGAGCAGCTTTCAAAGACCAGTCTCAGAGCCAACAGGTCCCGAGGCACACAAGGAGACACCACCGAGGAGCACTGAAGGTCCCGGGCGGTGGCCGTTGGTGCCTGTACAGGCCGTATGGATGTCCTGTCGGCCTGTGGGTGTGCGCGTGTCTGTGGCTGACGGCAGCACTCCTCTGCTGGCCTGTCCTCCAGGCGGGGAGCCAGACAGTGCTTGTGTCCCGGTTCCTACCAGGACCAGGCTGGGCAGAGTCGCGGAAGGGCCTTTTTTCAGAACCGCTGACTGCCTTGCACTCTTATGTAGTTGTTCCTGAATGTGACTTTGGCTCAAGAGCCTAGGTGGCTGCTTTGGGGAACCTGTTCATCTCAAGTGCAGCTCCTGACTAACCGGGATGACACCATGTTTCCCCCTCCGCCCCACCTGAGCTTGGCACTAGCGAATGGACAGCCGGGCAGCTCTCGCACTCTCATGAAGACCATACAGTGCCCACTTCATGCTTGGGAAGGCAGCTCATGCGTGTGTGTGCCGGTTGAACCTTTGAATCATGCACGCTGACACTGGGGGCTTCTGCTCTTGAAGTTATTTGAATGAAATCATGGCTTCTGACATGCTGCTGTCCTTCTGAAAAGAGGTCAGCCTGGCCCAGAGCTTGAACACGTGGATGGTCTAGGCAAGAGGGCTCTTGAGGCTACTGGGACCACCACCTTGGACCAGCTGCCTATCCCAAAAAGCCTCCTCTGGCACCTCCTGGTGTTTGGAACCATCCGTTGTAAGCTTGTGCCAACACAGTGGTATCCAGCTGTGAGGACTGGAGAGGAGGTGAAGGTGGTCCCTCCCGGCCTCCGGACCCTCCTCAGAAGTGCTGGTGAAAAATTTCACAGCTCCAGCATGTCTGAATGAGACCCCCGATTCTCCAGAAAAATGTTTCCACTTGCCTTTGGAAAATATTTTGTTCTTAGGCTAGGTTAGTAGCAACTGCCAGCATCTCAAACCAGCGGCTGAAACTCGTCTGTGGCATCTATCCTCGTCCTCTCACAGCTGCCCCAGACCTCAGACCTGCACAGTCAGCAGTCTGCCTCACCCCTGCCGACTGCTGTCACCTTCTCCAAGTCTTCTCTAGTAACTCTAGAGGGAAACCTCCAGCTTTCCCTGCTGCCTCCTGGAGATGGGCCCATAAAGGGACAAGGGGAAGATTGCCATCAGATCTGAAGTAAAGGAGCCTTGCTGTCCCAGCCCATGCCCTGTGAACCCAGGCCCACAAACTGCATAAAATGGAGTGTTGGTGGCTGTGTACAATAAATGCCAAAAATTTGGTGGTGGTTTCATATAAATTCTGATTTTGAGGAACAAACGTGCTTGGTGCTTAGCAGTCCCAGGGAGGGACAGCTATGGAGGGTGGTCCCAGAACACGTCCCACAAGCAAATCCCAATCCCTTCAGTCCACACTGGGGTGGGTGGGTACATCAGCTTTGGCCTAACGGTACTTTTGGGGAGATACCCAAACCCTTCCTTGTAGGAGTTCTAGCTGACAGGGCCAGAGCTAGGCATGAAAATGGAAGTGAGAACTTTTTTTTTAATTTTAGCAATGCTGTTTTGTTTTTTAAGTGAAGAATAATTGCTTTACAGAATTGGAGCACAGCTTTGACTGCCTCCATACCAGAGGTCAGAATGGAGGTGGCACCATTCCACAAGTGTCCCCCCAATACCTGCCCTTGGGCTGGGCTCTGTGGTTCCCTCACAAGGTCGCTGGATTCAAGCCCAGTCTGGTAGGGGATGTCCAACCAGACTAAAAGACAGTTACTGGCATTGGCTACAGAAGTCGGGGCTGGGGGGACTCCAGGACACTGACACAGCCTGGGAGCAGAGGAAGGTGGTATGGAAGGCTTCCGCAAAGCCCTGTGGTATGGCAGCTGAACTGGGTGAAGAAACAAGGTTAAGGGCCTGGCCCGGTCACAGGCCTGATTTCAGAATGCTCTGAAGGACTTCTGCATTCCTAAAGCTTTCATTCCTAAAGCCTTCGCTCACGGTGACAGTCACTGCTGGAGTCTAGTAAGCCGAGTCCAAAAGGCAGGTTTCTGTCCAGTTTCCAGCCCGCCTTAACGGTGTGAGACAGTGGGCTGCTTTCAGTGGCCGAAGAGAAGGCCAGCAAGCAAAGTCTAGGCATAGTCATTGGACAGAGTAACTTCAAACCCCATGTTAATGCCTCTCAAGCCTGTTTCTTTACCAGTGAGAAGATTAAAACCACACAACTGTGTGGGTTTTTTGTGAAATGTTTTATGTAAAAATACTTAACTCCTTTCCTAGAGCAGTGAGGGGAGACAAGTTTTATGTGACTTAAGGAGAAACCTCAGGAACAGAAGGTTTTTATATTATTGATACCTGACAATAATGAATCAAAATGCCCAGCACCCACCTCACTGTGACTATAATCCTGCTACATACCAATCATGCCACCAAATTACACAGGCCAGGCCCGAAGGAATGCCATGCAGTGTGCAGCCCAGGACGTGATACACAGCAGAGTTGCATTCAGCAGTCCAACAGACATCTCAGAAAGCAGGTTTGGGAACTTCAGACTCAAAAGACAAGCAGCAAAGGCAGGTCACTTGAAGGCAGATCAGGAGGCAGCTATATAGCATCTTAACCGCTGGCACTCGAGCCACAACGGGCTTCAGACCAGGGCCACAGAAAACCAGTTCACCAGCCCCCAGCCTGGGGTGGGGCCACCACTGGAGGCCTCTCCCAAGCAGCCCAGGCTTCCATAAAAGTATTAGTCAGCTCAGATGGTAAAGAATCTGCCTGCAGTGCAGGAGACCCAGGGTCTATCCCTGGGTCAGGAAGATACCTGGAGAAGGGAATGACTGCCCACTCCAGTATTTTGTCTGGAGAATCCCATAGACAGAGGAGCCTAGCAGACTACAGTCCATGGGTCACAGTCAGACGTGACTAAGTGACTGACTCACTTTTTTGTAGAAGTGATAGTGGAACTGCTATTCAGGAAACCAAGGTAGCAAGCAGTAGAACCAGAACAGGGGAGAAAAGGGAGGGCAGCTGTGCCTAGGAGGGTACATGAATGTGCAAAGGACTGACTGGCCTCTTTACTTTGGTTGAGGAGGTTACTGAAGGGGGCAGCCCCAGGGCTTGGCTGGGAGGGCAAATACAAAACTGTCAGAGAAGTAAAAATAACTATTTTATTGTACACAGACTATATTCAAACAAACCACGCGCTCAGAAAACAGCAGGTTCTGGCTTTTCCCAGAGCCCGCAGAAGAATATAAATTGGAACCTCTGGGAGACAGTATCTTCTCCAAAGTGAAAAGAGAGAGAGAGAGAGAGAGTGTACGCGTGCACGTGCATTGTAACCCTTTGATTCCATGGGGTTTGGCTGGCCTCATCTGTAGATGCACACCACTCCTTGCTTCTCTGGTCCAAGAGGAAGCCTCAACCTGGGGCAGGCATAAACCAGTCACTCAACCTCCATTTTATTCTTTTGCAAAGAATCAGTGAAGGCTTGCCACTCTGCTGGGTAAAAGCGCTTGTAGACGTTGATCTTATTCCGGATCTGTTTTGGGGTATCTTGATAGTAATTCTTCTCATCCCGGGCCATAGCCTAAGGAAAGAAAAGGGCCACTTGAATGAAGAAGGCTGGACTGGCCAAGTTCAAATCCCTAGCCCTGCATTGGACAAGGTACTGCCCATCCCTGAGATTCAGATTCCTCGTGTCAAAAGTCATAGTGTATGTGGGAAAATGGGTACAAGTACCCTCAGAGACTAGGCAGGAGCTGAGACCCGCTGAGTAGCTCATTCTTTGTCCATCACCAACTGATCCCACCTGGGCACAGGGTCCCAGTGTAGCCAGATCTTTCCATTTTTAAGAGAAGCCAAAAAAAAAAAAAGGAGTTGAGACCTCCCATAATTAAAATGGGAGTTAACCCCTGAACAGCAGTTAACTCTTGAACAGCACAGATGTGAAGTGCATGGGTCCACTTATAATGGGTATTTTTCAGGAGTAAATACTTTAGCACTACATGGTCCGTGGTCAGTTGAATCCCGAGATTTGAGGAACTGCAGACTGGGAGGACCAATTGTAAATTATACACAGGTTAACCTCAGGTTGTTCAAGGGTCACCTGCAGTTCATTAAAAATACCATGTGAGCAAACAATATATATTTATGAGTGGGATACACACCACAGGCTCTTCAGTCTACCCCATTATAAGCATTCTGTCAAAGGGATCCATTTCCTAGGGTATCTTTCCTCTTTGTTTCCACTCAATCTCAGGAAACAGGCACTAGCCAAGCAGATCAGACCCCAAATGGTCCAGGGTACCCTCTCCAAGGACCCAGGTGGTTCCTCCTGCCAGGCCTGAACCACTTACCTTATAGTTTTCCCCATGGTTCTCCACCATGTAGCGAACATAGTCAATGAGATCTCGTGACAGTGTATTTCCTTTCTTTTCCGGAAGGCTGGCTTCTGCCTCCAGGTCTGGGTTGAGAGAAGCCAAGAGACAGGGAATGAAGCTTTGCTTCCTGCATAAGTTGAGCTGCGCAGTCAATCCTAAGCCACAAGAGTTAATACACTGGCCAAGTGATGACCTTCCCCTCTTCTTCTCCAAATTCAGTACTAGAACCTTCCTCATTAGCCCCTCAGGTCCCAGGCTCTGCCTATGGCACAAGCATCCATCAGCATGGCAATAAGTCACCTCTCTTTGGGTCTCAGATGGGTGAAAGGAAGGTACCAAACTAAAAATCCCTGCTTAGTGCCAGGTACTAGGGACAGAGATGAAGACACATTGCTTGTCCACAATGCAGGGCTCCATTCCAGCTCTAAAATTCTTTGAGAACCTCTTAAAAGTGTTAATATGTGAAATGAAAAGGTGTGAATAAATGAGAACTTGAGCTGTAGGAACTAGGGCCCAAGGCACCTCACTGTTCCACATGAGGGTAAAAACCAAACTCTGGAGTCAATATGGCCTCACTCCTAAAATAGCTGGGCTTCTCTGATGGCTCAGCAGTAAAGAATCTGCCTGCAATGCAGGAGATGCAGGTTCAATCCCTGGATGGGGAAGATCCCCTGGAGAAGGAAATGGCAATCCACTCCAGTATTATTGCCTGGGAAAACCTATCCTTAGAGTACCTGGAGAGCTACAGTCCAAGGGGTCAGAAGAGTTGGACATGGCTTAGTGACTGAACACACACGCACACCATTACTGAGCTATATATTTTTAAAATTATTATGATGGTAAATTTTGAGGGTTTTTATTTTTTGCCACAATTTACATTTTTTTAATGGTAAATTTTGTGGGATTTTTTTTTAACCATAATTTTAAAAATTTTAATTGAAGAATTAAAAGTAAAACTTAAGATTAGCTTTCACTACACTAAGTACACATGATTTTGTATATACAATCCTGTGCAGTAACTCTTACAAGAATCACTAAAATAGACTACAGACAAGAATTCATGGAATTCTATATCAAATGTCTGGTCAGAGGGCTTTCCTGGTGGCTCAGAGGTAAAGAATTGGCCTGCCAAGGTAGGAGACACGGGTTCGATACCTAATCTGGGACTCACATGCAGTGGAGCACGAAGCCCGTGGACACAACTCTTGAGCCTGTGCTCTAGAGCCCAGAAGCCACAACTACTGAGCCCACGTGCTGCAACTACTGAAGACTGTGCTCTTAGAGCCTGTGCTCCACGAGAGAAGCCACCACAATAAGAAGCCTGCGATGCTTGCCATGACCAGAGAACAGCCTAAGCAGCAATGAAGGCATAGCCAAAAATAAATACATAATATTTTTTAAATGTCTGGTCATTCAAATCTTCAAACTTTGCAGAATTTACCCTCTTGTTTTAATATTCAGTCTCTATAGCCTTAAAATACATAAAGTTGATTTATCATTGGAAAGATTCAGTTTAGTCACTCAGTCATGTCTGGCTCTTTGAGACCCCATGGACTGCAACACACCAGGCTTCCTTGTCCATCACCAACTCCTGGAGCCTACTCAAACTCATGTCCATCGAATCGGTGATGCTATCCAACTATCTCATCCTCATTGCAAAGATTATATGGTGGAATCTCTAAAAAAAAAATATCTGTTCATCCTTAAACTCATGAGAAGCTGAATTCATGCTTGAGACTTATTGTTTTCTCCTTTATCCTCTCAGGCACTGGTTACGTCCTCCCCGAACATCTCTGGCCTCCCTTCACACATTGGAACTTAGTCAGTAGACTGAAAATGTCTCGGCCAGGACACAGTTCTACCTCTGCCAGCTGAGCCCTGGACCGGCTCACTTCCTCCCTCTGAACTTCAGTTTCTCCATCTGTACCATGAGAACATCTGAGGGTCCTTTCCAGCCCTGTATAGGATGCTGACCTAGAGAAATTGTGGCCCACACCCACCATTAAGCACATAAGGCTTCCGCACAAGCTCCTTAGGCCTCTCTTCTACATCCACTTCCATGGCCTTTACCTGCAGAGAACAGAGACCATGAGAACAGTAGACAGAAGAAATATCCTGGATGAGGGAAAATCCTAAAGGCTCCTGCCCATCCCAGCACAACTGCCTTATCCATAAGGGTCCCTCCACAAGGTCAGGCAAGAATAGATGACCAAAAGAGCTAATGCCCTGGATGCTTTTTGGTTCCCAAGATGCTCAAGTAAGCAATTTATCTTTCTGCGTCTATCTATAAAATGGGCAGAATATTCCTTGCCTGCCTCACTTCACTGTGTGATTATCAAATGGAGCAATGCACATGAAAGCACTTAAGACTTCAATGAGGGAGAGAGGTCAGATGCCTTCTCTTATGCAAGGAGCAGGCTGACAGCGCTTGGCTATAATTTCACATTTATTCAATAAACAGTAGTGCCCTGTTCCTCTAGCATAAAGAGATAATAAGAAATTTGCCTGAAGGCAACGGGACAAACCCAATCAGCAAGCCCATTCATTAACTATAGACCACTAGTCACATCCTAAGCACCACCGAGTAAGGCTTAGTACTGAATGGAACAGAGTTCTTGTCCCCAAGCAGATTATGTTGGGGGAAAGAGGCACAGACAATAAACAGATAAATATACCACATGACATGCCATAAAGTATTTACAAGTGCCAAGGAATTAAAGTAGAAAAGAAGTTACTGAGGGAAAGGGGGTGCTATTTTTGAAAGTGGTCCAGAAAAAGAACTATTCCGGAGAAACTAGCCTAAGGGAAGCCTCAGACCAAGGACGACTGGATAACTTAGGAAAGGTGTGAGGACAGTAAGATTCCAAACTCCTTATTAGGAAAGTTAAGGGCAGAGATAGATAAATTCTGGAAAACTGAGATGCCAAGGGATCCAAATAGTTTAATTTCAGAAGGAAAAAGTGAGTGCCGAAGGAAAACGGAAGCTCCAACCCAGGTCCAATGTGTGCTAAGGGAGGCAGTATAAGGGAGATACTAAAGGTAATCTCAACGCAGTCAGGCTGGCCCAGCTGGCTGTAGGGAAGTCACAAACCCAAGAAGGGCTTGAGGGAGGTAACAGACAGGATTAAGCCAGCTCAGGATGGTGTGGCGGCGGAGGGCAAGGCCGGGACCATGTCAGTACCTTTCTCTTAAGAAGGGGCACTGCCCTGTTGGGGTCCATAGCCAAACCCATCTCGGCCAGGTTCTGCCGCACCGATTTGGTCTGGTCCCAGGCATGTCGGATGTGTGAGCTACGGGGAAAAAAAGAGGGCGGTCGCGGGACTGTCATCTCGCTAGCCGTCCTGGCCGAGGTCTCCTGCCTTCTAAACCCCGGTCTCCTCACCATTCGATCCGCGGCGCTGCCTTCCGTCGAGCATTCCGGTTCAGACGCTTCCGGTTAACATTATAACCGAACTTCTGCCTCCGAGTCTTTCCCTTGGCTTTGGGCATTGCACTGACCACAGCACGGAGTACTAGACTCTGCTTCTCACTCCAACTACCGCGTGTAGCGACTCCTTCCGGCTAGTGGAGCACGTGGTTTTGCAGGCTTTCGGGAAATGTAGTCTTCTTCTCAGCGACACAGGCTGGTTACTATAACTCCCAGAATGCCATGAGCGAACGCGCCTGCGTACAACGTTCAGCAAAGCCCTTTTCCCTGCCCCACTTTAAGGACCTCATCAGGAGGCGGGGCTTAGCGTCCGAATTTTCGCCTTCTGCTGTTGCTTGAAACATGGAGACTCCTGGCCGTGTCACTCCGGAGGCACCCTTTGAACCATCGCAGCCCCCAGTCATTGAAGGCTTTAGCCCCAGTGTATACAGCACTTCGGAAAGCTTCAAGGAAAAGTTTATTCGCAAGACCCGCGAGAACCCATTGGTACCCATAGGTAAGCAAGTGGGAGCTTTAGGAACTGTAGACCAAGAGGGCAGTGATGTAGAGGGAATGAAATAGGGGAGGATCGGGACCCCAGCTGGGTGACCCGAATGAGAAGAGGCCGGGCGGTGAGGGGTGAACGTGATTGGAGAAGGAGCTAGACTGGATTGGGGGCGCTGGGACGCGGCGGACTCTTAACTCCGAGGACCACCCCCCTGCCCCGGCCCTCCTTCTGCCCACCCCTCCCACCTCGGCCCCAACCCACAGCGCGCTCTCCTCAGCTCCTGTTTAAGAATATCTTGACCCTGAAGAGGGAAGACCAAAGAGGGGAGGGGCCCTCTAGAGCCGGACCTGCCTGCCACTTCCCACCTGCTTTGTCGCCTCTTCAGGCTGCCTGGGCACTGCGGCCGCCCTTACCTATGGTCTCTACTGCTTCCACCGGGGACAGAGCCAGCGCTCCCAGCTCATGATGCGTACCCGGATCGCCGCCCAGGGCTTCACGATCGTTGCCATCTTGGTGGGTCTGGCTGCATCCACTCTGAAATCTCGACCTTGAGCCGGTGGCCTCACCTTGAAAGCTTCACGGATATGGTGTATACAGCATTTCGGAACCACCGGTCCTACCACTAAAATAACTCCTTCATTTCCCCTAACAAGCCCTGTATCAGTGCGGGTGGAAGTGGCGAATTGTGTAAACGACAGATTTCCACCCCCCCCGCCCCGCCCCCTGGAATCTCAGGTTCGGTTCAGTTTTCGTGTTCCCTACTTCTGTTTATGTTGCACCTTGGCCACTTCTACCTAATAAACTCTGATTCACTTGTAGTTTAGTGAATTCATTCCCAGTCTCGCCGCCATGGTTTTTGGTCTTTGGTTTTAGGAAAAAACAGACTAAAGACTGCAGGGTCTTTTAGAAATCCAGTAGTCTACTGATTCTCAAACTTTCCTGACAACAGTCACCCCGAGGTATTTATTAAAAGTAGGCAGTCTTGAGAGTCCCTTGGACAGCAGGGAGATCAAGCCAGTCAATCTTAAAGGAAATCAACCCTGAATATTCACTGGAAGGACTGATGCTGAAGCTCCAATACTTTGGCCACCTGATGCAAAGAGCCAACTCATTGGTAAAGACCCTGATGCTGGGAAAGATTGAAGGCAGGAGGAGAAGAGGGTGATAGAGGATGAGATGGTTGAATAGCATCACCGATTCAATAATCAAATTTGTGCAAACTCCAGGAGATAATGAAAGACAGGGAAACCTGGCTTGCTATATTCATGGGATAGCAGAGAGTCTGACATGACTTAGCGACTGAACAACAAGACAGTCTCTACAGCAATGTTATATGTGGGGCCAGGCTCGGGGGTGGGAACTGATCTTTCCAACAATTTTCAAACTTTAAGTAGAAAACCTTCCTTCCTATGAGGCCTGCCACGCTTCTGCCCTCCACTTCTGATCCTGACTCCAGTACCATCTCCTGAGAACACTTAAGGCTGATCTAGACCATCTCAGCTTGGTTCTTGATGCATCTTACAGAACAGGAAACTGAGGCTTAGAGCCACAGCTTGATGTAACAGAAACAGCTCACAGGGTAATCCCAAAGCTTGCCAATGATTTGTGGCAGTACCTAGTGTTTTATGGTTAAGGAGAAAAGGAGGCTGGAGATCTGAGCAAACTCAAGAAGAGAGGCACCTCATGAGTTTCTCATTCATCTAAAATCTCAAACAGGTGTTCCTGATCTGCAATCATCCCTAAAGTGTTGACTCAGATTCTGTTTCCTTCCATCCATGGCTCCCTCAGTTTCAACACCATCTGTATGACTAAGACCAGCAAAGCTTCTTGCCCCCCATCAAGGTCTTTCAGCTGTAAGAGAGATTCTAAGTGTAAAGCAGTACACTGTGGTGACCCTTGGTCTCCACACGGAACAGACATGAAGTGGTGAGGGCTATGGCACTTCTAGAGAGGATGGCCACTATGTTCCTCCCCCTCCAACCCCCACCAAAAAAAAAAAGGTTAGTTCAAAGTCCTAACCCCAGTACTTCAGAAAGTGATCTTATTTGATAATAGGGTCTTTTCAGAGGTAATCAATTTAAAATGAGGTCAGTAGGGTGGACCCTAATCCAGTATGACTGGTGTACTTATACAAAGGGGAAGTCTGGACACAAAAGCAGACATGTATAGAGAACAAGGGATGTGATGATAAACTCAGGATTGTAATAATGTATGTACAAGTCAAGGAACACAGCTTCTACTCTAGGGCCTTTAGAGGGATGGTGACACCATGGTTTCAGACTTAATGACCTCCAGAACAGTGAGATGATAAATTCTGTTGTTTTAACTCAGACAATGTGGTTATGGCAGTTCTAGGAAACTAATAAGGTTAGCAATTAAGTCTTTTTAAACACTTCAGATCACAGTGGCTTGAATGTAACCTGTGCACAACCTCTGTTGAAGGGAGAAAAGGTATAGTCACTGACTGTTTCTCCCAAATCCTTATCTCACAGGCTTGTTCAATCAGAAAGGACTGAAGTTGCAAATGCATCCTGTGAGAGATTGGTTGTCTCCTCCTGGAGCTGGAGGCAGCAGACATAGATGGGTTCCTTCACTTCCAGCTGGGAGCTCCTGGGTTACCAGGGAAACAGCCTTACCTTCTCTCTAGTCCATGAAGCTGGGGAGGTTCTAAGCACAAACCAAGCCCTGACACCAGTTGTGGCTTCCAGAGAAATGAGAATGATAATAAATAAATGTAAAAAGAGTTAACAACACACCCTTTAAGCCAAGAAAAAAAAATACATCAGGAAGGACAGTCACAATTTTGTGGACTGAGAGGAGGTGTGAGGGGCTGGGCCCTTGGGCTGTGAGGGAATGACGGGTGAGGGGGTGAGGGTTCCCCTTCCCGGCCCCGGGAGATGGGGAGGAACGGAATAGGCTGTGTAGCAGCTGTGGGAGGCATTTCCACCCCCTGGCCAAAGCAGCTGCTCCTCCTCTGCCCGGCCCGGCCCCTGCTTGGCGGCCATGCTGCTGGCAGACTCCTAGCGGGACAGCGGTGTCTGCTTCAGGGACATGAGCACCGAGCGCAGGCGGGACACGTCTTTGCACTGCTTGCTGCTCTTGGGGTTGAAGTCACACAGCTGGGCCACCTTCTCCCACTCTGTGCCCGGGGTCTCCTCCTTGGATTCCTTCACAAAAGCCTCCTCAGATGCCCTGCAGGTGGAGACAGGACAGAGGTTTCAGAGCGGTCTACCTCTTCCCCGAATCAGTGATGCTCTGCTCCCACGGAGCAAGGCTGTTTCACCCAGCCTACTAAGGGGTACTTTACCAAGACATCTCCTCCCCGGCTCCATGACCTCTGACCTCAGGCTCCCAGGAACAGCTTAGCCCCCAGAGGAACTCTCGTTGGGTCCTACCTCAGGGCCTTTTTTGAGTCTTCCCTCAGACCCGCTCACAGCTTGTTTCTTGTCCTTCAGGTCTGAGTGCAGGCCTTACCTCCTGAGAAAGGTCTTCCCCTGCCACCGAAGCTCAAGTAGCCTACCCCTGCCCCAGCACTCTCTGTTCATTATCTCTCCATCAAGAGTTCCCAAACTGGGTCCCATTTGTTTATTTTTGCTTTCATTTCGATTACTCTAGGAGACTGATCAAAAAAAACAGTACCGTGATTTATGTCAAAGAGTATTCTGTTTGTAGTATCTGGTCTTGCCTTTAGGTCTTTAATCCACTGAGTTTATTTTTGTGTATGATATTAGGTGGTATTCTAATTTCATTCTTTCACATGCAGCTTTCCAGTTTTCCCAGAACTACCATTAGCTGATTCACTTCCTTGTACAGCAGAAACAAACACAACAATATAGAGCAATCATACTCCAATTGAAAAAAAAGGAAAAAGAGTTCCCAAACTGGGGCTCCTGACACCTAAAGGCCCTTGGAGGAATCCATGTAATACCTCAGCTATTTTCAACACTTCCCCAACTGGACAGGACGTTTACTAACCACCTAACTGAAATCTCTGATTCGGCATTGCCTCAGGGTTCTCTGGACTCATTGTCTCGTGAGTGTTCTTCAGAGAAGGCTGTGGTCAAAGATGCGTAAAAGAATCAATTAAAGAGGATCTTCAAATCAAATCACCCGTATTTCACTACAGAACTCTTTTTTAGCACAGAATGACTGTTCTATCAGCCTGGGGAATGCTCCACTGGAGTCTTTGCTTTTGGTTAGAATCAGATTAGGATGGAAAGTGGTCGTTTCTTCATCAGAAGTTCTGGCTGATAGTTACAGAAGCCACTGATGAAGGAACAATGGGGAAATAAAGTATAATAAATGTAGTTTTGTGGACAAAACTAAATGTGGGAGTCATTAAGAGAAAGACAATAAGGGATTCTGGGGTGGGGAGAGCTGGGTCTGTGTTCTGTTTGACCAGCAAGTGTCCTTAAAGCCCCTATCTCCTTAGCAGTCCCCCTTGCATCGCAAGCAGGACCATTTCTGCCAAGTGCCAGGCACTAGCTGATGGCGGGTGATCACTCTCCAGGTGATCCGGAGGGATCCAGGATGAGCTGGCTCTGGATCAGGCGACCCAGCCTCTCCCTAGTGATCTTGCTTCCCTGATGGGTGCTCATTTCCTAATCTATAAAGTGAGAAGCAGTGTCTCCTCTTTGCTGATCCATTTCACTGGTCTGAGAACCCAGCAACACAACATGTGTGTGGGCTTGGGAAAATGTAAGGTTCTGAGTGGAGCTGGCTGACCAGCAGGGCTGAGGGGAGCGATCTTTGAAGCTCTATCTTCCAGCTCAAAAAGTGAAGTGAAGTGAAAGTCACTCAGTTGTGTCCAACTCTTTGCAACCCCATGGACTATACAGTCCACGGAATTGTCCAGGCCAGAATACTGGAGTGGTAGCCTTTCCCTTCTCCAGGGGATCTTCCCAACCCATAAATCGAACGGGGGTCTCCTGCATTGCAGGTTGATTCTTTACCAACTGAGCTATCCAGGTCAAGAGGCTCCCCTCTAACTTTGCTGTGGGGTTCATGGTCCAGCAGCACCGCATCACCATGGAGCTTGTTGGCAATGCAGAATCATGGCCTTACTTCAGTCCTTCTGAGTCAGAATCTCCATTTTGACAAGAGCCCTTGGTGATTCCTAGGTACATGCAGGTCTGAGAAGCGCTGGTCTAGACTCTTCCTCTCTTCAGGATTCCCTTGGGTGCTCCTTGGGTCACCTCTTCAGGCACAATAGGAGCAACGAACCCCCTGTGGTGTTCTCCAGCATCAGTGCCCTTCTGCCATCCCCACTCTCCTGCTTGAAACCTCCCATGGCTCTCCGCTACCTTCAGGATCAGGTCTGAGCTTTTAAACATCACATTCAGGCTTTCTTCAACTGGCTCCAAACTGATTTTCTCCTCGCCCCCCATACCCCCACCCCAGCCACTGCAGGCCACTAGATATTTCCCCTCTCATAGCCTTTGCCCCAGCAGCTTTTCCCATCGAGGACACCCTTCTCTTCTTACCCTCGCCACACAGCCAACTCCATCTCATGCTTTAAGGGCCAGGGGCGGTCCCGCATCTTTGAAGCTTCCCCCACAGAGGGTGGCTCTGTGGAAGCCCTGTGTGTCCTTGTGAGCAGCTCTTATCACAACACACCTCCAACCATGAGCAACTTAAGGGGATGGACTGTGTGCATCTTACTCCTGTTTGACCCGGAGACTGGCATTGGGTAAGCACCAATAAGTACTGGACAAATAGGAGAGTGGACAGAGGAAGGAGTGGAAGGCTGTTATTTTGGTGTGTCCCAGGTTCTGTGAGAGGAGGTTTAGCCCAGACAGCATGAGAGGGCTGCCAAGGGCGTACCCAGAGCGAGGAACAGCAAATATTTGGCACATACGCACGAGGCAGTCATCAGACACTCATCACTGCTTTTTTTTTTCTCCTTCAGCTTCACAATTCCCAACACACCAGCCAGCTAACTATGAGAATAAATCTGGATTAGGCACAGGACCGGCTAGACCCCAAACCAGGAACATGAGACAGGCCAATGGTGGTCTTGCCAGGGGCTCGCAGCCAAAT
The DNA here is from genome assembly GCF_032452875.1 of Bos javanicus. Lineage (NCBI taxonomy): Eukaryota > Metazoa > Chordata > Mammalia > Artiodactyla > Bovidae > Bos > Bos javanicus. Next base: position 37,481,005 of record NC_083874.1, read on the forward strand.
TCAGGCTGGAGCTCTGAGAGGAACAGCGCACTAAGGCAGGAGGTGGGGGATGGCAGTGCATGCTTTATACCTCCAGTATCTGGCACTCCATGCTTGTTTTGTTCAACAAAAGACTCACCCCACCTCCCACCTCCCATCCCCAAGAGCCATTTCAGGGTGGGGGGAGTTGGGCTGCTTGGCCCTTTGCCTCTCTCACCTGGGGATGGACAGCATTCTTTCCTTGTCTCTGCTTGCATTTGGCAAATCTGTCTCAAAGATGCTCAGTACACCTTTGCTGGGGGGATGGAGATGAAGGCTGGCGCTTGTGTCCACCCTGCAGGCTCACCTCCTTCTCTGATCACTGCCTCGGGCCCAGCCACACTCATTCATACCCCACCAGTGAGAGACTCAAGAAACTGCCAACCACACACAGGGACCCCAGCAAAGGAGCAAAGGAGACACGTACACGTAGCCGATGATATCAGCATCTGGCTGCTGGTAGAATGCTTTGTCAGCGATCCTTGGGGGAAGGGGGTTAGGTGAGGGGAGAACAGCAGGGCAAGATGGACAGACAGGCAGAGGGTTAAAGAGAAAGAGAAATCAGCATTAGTACCTCCAGCTGGAGACGTGTTAGGAAGCACAGTTCTGGAAGGCTCAGCAACTCTCCACGGCCCAGAGAGGAGAGCGGGGATCCTCCATCCACCCGAGGAGGGGGCCCTTTCTAACACTCAGCCCTTATCCTGTTACTCCTCCTGTTCACAAATCTTCAGTGGCTCCCATAGCCCATGTCTTCCCAGCCCTCACATTTGAGGCCCTGTACACGTGGGCCCTCACTCCGGCCCTACCTCCCACCTCTCTCCCTGCTGCCCAAGCCTTTCTTGGACAGAAAGAAAGGACAATGGCCTTTCTTTCACATCTTGCTGTGCCCTGGTCTCCTAGTTGTCCTCCAAAGCCCAGGTCCCCAGACCTGGAGGCCCCCTCCCCTGCCCATATCCCTTGCTTCCACAGCCTTCCTACAGAGGCCCTGCTCCCAAGACCAGCCCAGCATGCGGGTGCCCACTGCTGAGCTCTTTGAGGACATAGATGCGGTCTTTCTCATCTCCGCCTCCCCAGGGCCCAGCCCAGGGACTGGCAGGCAGCAGCTTGTTGAACGGAAGCTGGAGGCTTCCCAGAGCCAGCCTTCCCCTTCCTGGCGGGTCTGGTGCCTTTAAGGGCACAGCCTCAAAGGCAGGGGCTTCAGGGCGCTCTCTGGGCAGAGACCGTTTCTGCAAGGGGTTCTCTGGTGGATCTCCACTGTCTTTCCTGCTCAACACCTGTGCTTCTTCTTCCAGGATGGGCATCCTGGTTGTCCTGTAAAGCATCAGTTGCCCCCACCCAGTCCCTGTGGTTTGTGTGGGACTGGACCCCACGCACAACCCAAGAAATGAGACCCAGTCTGTATCCATCAGAGAGTCTCTGCTCCTGGGACAGTCACTGGGCCTGGGACCAGCACATAACCCCATACCAGACCAGCTGAAGCTGCTGGGGCTGAGAGGCTTACTTTCACTGGAGTTGCCAAGAAAATAGAGCAGGAGCCTGGAGCTGCCGGCGGCCACCTTGGGCCCCATCCCTGGAGTGTGTGCCCAAGAGTGAAGGTGCGGGGAAGGAAAGCAGGGCCGAGAGACAGTAAAAGTGAGCGCTGATGGACTTTGTTTCAGCCCAAGTCCACTGTGCCTGCCTGCTTCCCCCTGGCCTTTCCAGTTACATAGGCCACGAGTTTCCCTCTACTCTTCAGCCACTTCTGAGTCAAAGTGTTGTCACTTCGATAGGCAGGAAAACCCTGCATATGGCTTGGTTCTTCCCTCCCAGCCAGGCCTGTGTTCTCTGTGATGCTAACCATGGCCACAGGGCCCCCGGTCCAGCTCTTGGCCACTGGGCTCCAGGGTCATCTGGCTTACATTCCAGTGGGTCCTAGGACCTCGTCCATCGACCGATAGACTTGCTTTTCTCTGTCATGGGGAGGAGGTGAGAGCTTACAGTCACCAGCTCTGCAGCATTCAGGGTGCTGAGCTCCACAGGCCACTGAGGAAACAGCCCTGGGGGTCTGGCTTCTCCTTCCTCTGTGTTCTTGCCACCAAATCACCCGTCCTTGTGACAGTCCCCCACACCATGGCTCCTCTCATGTCCCCACCTCCCCCTTATGTCCCCACCACCCCCTCACGCCCTGATAGCCCTGCTCACCGGTTGTTGATCTTGTTCTTCTCAACTTGTTCACTCTGGCGCTGGTTCCATTCCTCCAGGTCCTTCTTGGCCTTCTCCCGCCACTCCTGCTCCATCACTTTGGAGGCAGCATCTGCAACCCCCAACAGGTGAATAAGCAGCAGCTTTCCAGGAGGAAGGTGAGGCACAGGGGCCCTGGGGGATTCTCCCCTCAGCCCGTCCTCAGCCACTTCCCACACTAAGGAGCCCCAGGTACTCTAAGGCTGCCCACCCGACATGGTGATGGTCCCAAACCACCACCCCAGCGGGAAGCCCCGACACAGGGGGCCCAGCCCAGCTCACAGCCTCAGCCCTGTCCTCACCCAGCTCCTGCAGCCGTTTCCGCTGCTCCTCTCTCCATTTGCGGATGCTCTCGGGTTCCTGCGTCAGCCTGTCCGCCTGGGCGATCGCAGCATAGCCATCCGCGGGACCGTTGGCCTCCTAGGACATAGACAGACAGCAGTGTACCCAGCCTGTCCACCGGCCCCTCTGTCTCTTCTCCTTGACTACTCCTTTCCAGTTACAGAGGCCACTAATTTCTCTTTATTCTTTAGCCACTTCTGGGTCAAAGTGTTGTCATTTCTTTAAGCAATAAAACCCTACACATCGGTTTTATTTAAACCGCTCACATCTCAAACCACGTCATGCCCACTGTCTCCTGTGACTGTACCCTGCCTTTCCACTTGCTGTGCCCTCCACCAGTCACCCTTCCCTCTCTGTGACCCCGGGCAAGTTACTCAACCTCCCTGTGCCTGACTTTGCTCATCATAAAACAGGCTACAAAATAGCACCCACTCCATAGGGTAAATATGAGGATGGAATGAATTTTAAAAGTGTGAAGAACTTCAAATACTTCTTGGTACACAGAGAGTGCCCTGTGTTTCTATCATTAAAGTTCCACTCTGTTAGTTGTGGGCTTCCCACATGGCTCAATTGTAAAGAATCTGTCTGCCAATGCAGGATCCACAGGAGAGTCAGGTTGGATCCCTAGGTGGGAAAGATCCCCTGGAGGAGGAAATGGCAACTCACTCCAGTATTCTTGCCTGGAGAATCCCATGGACAGAGGAGCCTGCCAGGCTACAGTCCATGGTGTTGCAGAGTCAGACACGACTGAGCACTTAGTTTTATTCACCCAATAACACACAGCCCCTGATGGCCTCACTTTATAATATATTTACTTGTCCATTGTCTGTCTCCTCTATCAGAATGTCACATTTGTGACAGCAGGGATTTGCCTGTCCTGTTCCCTGCTGTGTCCCCAGCACCCAGCACAGTGCCTGGCACAGAGCAGGTACTCTGTAACTATTTGCTGAGTGAACAGTCCTGAGATAGGCAGGGTGGGCTTAGCTAAGATCGTGCAGTGATGGGAAACTCAGACTCAGGGGCCAGACCATCCAGGTTCAGATCCCATCTCTACTGCCTACTACGTGTGTGCCACTCAACCTTGCCTGACCTCAGTGTTCTCATCTGAAATGAAGATGATACTAAAACTGCCTCTAAGAGCTGGTGTGAGGATTTGATGCAACAGTACTTGTAAGAAACTTACAAGAGTGCCCGGCAGGGAGTGATGGCTCAGTAAATGATAGCTAGAATTATTATTATTATTCATTGTCATCTTATAGGGGACGGAAACTGGGGCAGAACCTGGGCCGGAGTCCAGGCCTCCTCTGACTTCCAGGCCAGGGCTCTGCCCAATTCTCCAGGCTGCCTGCCAGGGTAGGGGACTCCAAGCATGGCAGGCTGAGAGCTCAGCCCAGACAGGCTGGGGCTTCCCTCTGTTCTCGAAGAGCCAGAGCTTTTCTATGATCCAGCCCATCTCTCAGCACTCCCACTCTGGCGCTCTGTCTGCCCCGTGCATTCCTGTCTCCACCCATCCCACATCCACGCTGCCCCGCCTTTGTCTCCTCCGTGCTTTCGGCCTTCAATTGTCTCCCCTCCTTCCTCCAGCTGATGAAATCTTATTCCATCCCACGAGTTTCTAGCTCAGAAGTCACCAGCTCTGGGGTATTTCCAAACCCCCAAGTAGATCTCACAGCCCTTCCTCTCCCTGTGCTCCTTCGCCTTCTCCCAAGTGTGTCTCCTGGCTGGACTGCGAGATCCCTGTCAGCAGGGCAGAACCTTGTTTACAGCCCTATGAACCTGTCTCTCCTTTCACCGCTCTGTTGCTCAAGCACTCATCAAACTGTCATTAATCCCAGTGTTGTTTAATGTCTTCTCCCCACCCAACAGCATCTGTCCAATGGCGCCCACACAGCTGGTGCTCAACAAGCAGTGGCCGTGTGGATGAAGATCCCCCCTGGGACCAGCATGTGCCAGTTCAGAGGAAGTGCTGGGTGTCTGTCCAAGGGGCTGTGGGCAGCAAGGTGAAGGAACAAGCAGATGGACGTAAGAGCTGCATCTCCCTGGGGAGAGAGAAGGGCAGGCTGAGGGCGAGGCAGTGCTGCCTGGCTCCTCGGATCAGACCCACCCTTGGGTGGGGCATCTGGGGCGCTGCCCTTATTCCTCCTTCCTGCCCAACATTATATTTCAATTCAGAAAGTCTCTCTTGACATCTCAAGGGGCCTTTCCAGGGCCCTAATCTCGACAACACAAGTTGATCACCGATGTAGGGTGAGCCCCACCCTGTCCAGTTCTGGGAAAAACCCTGTCGTGAGGCCAGGCTACCAGGACCTCTAGCCAATCCTATAGAATGTCCCATCTGCAGACAAGTGCAGTTACTTTGGTGTCTATGTGTTTATCCAGGTGCTACATTTTATTTCTTCTTGGTACTCATGATATCTTAAAAGACTAGCTTCCTTAGGGGCTCAGACAGTAAAGAATCTGCCTGCAATTCGGGAGACCTGGGTTTGATCTCTGGGTCAGGAAGATCCCTTTGAGAAGGGAATGGTGACCCACTCCAGTATTTCTTGCCTGGGAAATCCCATGGACAGAGGAGCCTGGTGGGCTACAGTCCTTGGGTTGCAAAGAGTCGGACATGACTAAGCAACTAACACTTTCTGACTTTCTTTACTATCTGCCCCCCACCCCTCCCCAGTAAAGTGAGTTCCATGCAGACAGAGACTATCTCTGTACAGAACCTAGGACAGGGAGGGCCTGGCTGTAAGAGGAGCTCAAGAACATCTCTTGAATGAATTAACATATGTTCATGCTTGGGGACAGAGATGACCAAGTTGGCCCATCATCCAGGAGCTTGACAGAGGGAGTTCTTCACAAATGAAGACCATGACTTGGGGTACGTGCATAACATGGGTCATGAAAAGAGGGGGGACAAGGGAGGGTATGACCTTTCTAGCCTAGGAGCAGAGTAGGCTGGGAAGAGACAGGGGAAGGACATTTCAGATCAAGAGTTGGCAGCGTAAGGACCACATGAGGCTGGTGCCTTTGGGAAAATGTGAGTACAGACATGCTGCCACGTGTGGATGAGATGGGTTGAGAGAGGTGGGCTGGAGGGTTAGAAGTCATTCCATGGTGTCCTTCAGGACTCACCATCTCCTTTAGAAGTGCGTGCGTGCTCAGTCGTGGCCGACTCTTTGCGACCCCATGGACGGTAGCCTGACAGGCTCCTCTATCCATGGAATTTTCCAGGCAAGAATACTCAAGTGGGTTGCCATTTCCTATTCCAGGGGATCTTCCCAACCCAGGGGTCGAACCAGCATCTTCTGTGTCTCCTGCATTGGCAGGCAGGTTCTTCACCACTGAGACACCTGGGAAGCCCCACCATCTCCTTCAAGACTGCCCTAAAATTAAGACTCAGGTTAGAGTGCTTACAAACTGGCAAAGAACCTTCAATTAAATGGTTCTCTTTGGCCTTCACAAACCTTCAAGGTGGGTTTTATTATCTTTGTTTTACAGGTAGGAAAAAGTCTAGCTTCAAAGTCCCAAGGTCACCTAGCCAGCAACTGGCAGAGCCAGAATTCAAACTGAATTCCTGGGTGTAACACCCCGGCCACACATAGCCAACAGGGGCCAAAGTCACTTCTGTGTCACGTGATTTTTTCCTCCCTAACATGTCTAGCATCCCAAGATTAGAGACCGTGCCCTGTCCTCCCACTCCCAAGGCCCACTCCCTGTCTCTCTCACACTTGCCTTCATACCCTCCTTGGCTCACTTAGTAGCTTGCTCAGGAATAAGAAGCTTCTAAGGCTATAGAGGACTCTTCTCAACAGACCTGTGGGGACAGCAAGGGAGGGCTTCTCATCCCCATTTTACAAATGACAAATCCAGCTCAAAGCAGCGACTAGTCCAAGGTCGTCCAGCTGGGAAAAAACAGAAATGAAGCCCAGATTGTCTGACTCCATCCAGACTTCACCACAGCGCCTCAGTCTGGGTGTAGAAGCAGCTGGAGTAGATGCTGGGGACGGAGGGAGGTTAGGAGGATTGATGGGAGGAGCCTGGAGCAGCTGCACTCCACATCCAGAGACATCACTCAGTGTGGCCCTAGCAGATGGTGCCCAGAGATGGCTGTGCCCCAGGCTCTGAGTGGAGAGCCCGGTCAAGCTGAGCCTGCCTCCTCCACCAACGCGGCCCACTGATAGGCTCTGGCTGGGAGCTGTTCCCGCCCCCCACACACCCCTATGCCTCCCACCTGGAAGCACAGGGCCCTGCACCTGTGGTCTCTTCCGGCTCCCCCAGCACACCCTTCCCTGCAGCAGCCCCAGACTGAGCATCTTATCCTCTATGCCTTTGCACATGCTGTCCTCCCAGCCAGGGCCACCCACCTCTCCCTGGGCAGCCTGGAACCCACTTCCAGCATCCGTTACTGTTGCACTCTCTGACTTCAGTGCAGCATCTAGCGGCTGAACCTGCTTCAGGTCCCAGCTCTTCCGGGCTGTGTAACTAGAGCTATTAAACCTCCCTGTGTGTCTTCCTTCTCCTCATGGGTAAAGTGGGGATAATGTATGGAACCTACATGATAGGAGTGTTGGGAAGATGAAATGAGTTAATCCATTAAAGCTTTTGGGTGGTGCCCAATGCAGAATAGCTTCCCTGGTGGCTCAAATGGTAAAGAATCTGCCTTCAATGCAGGAGACCTGGGTTCATTCCTGGGTTGGGAAGATCCCCTGTGGAAGGGAATGGCAACCCACTCCAGTATTTTTGCCTAGAGAATCCCCATGGACAGAGGAGCCTGGCAGGCTACAGTCCATGGGGTCACAAAGGGTCGGACACAACTGAGTGACTGATACTTGCATTTCGATGTATAATAAGAACTCAGACTCCTGGCTCTTGAGACCGGCCCCACACCTGAGCCCCTGCTGTCCTGCACTTGAGCTCTTTGAGAACCAAGAGCCATTGCATTTGCCTCTACATCCAAGGCCTTGAGCACAGCGCATGGCACTCAGAATGTGAGCTGACTAAATGAAGGAATGAGGGGCTGCCTGCAAAGCAATGTGGAGGGCATGGGGAGAGCCTGGGACACAGCATCAGAGGGACTTGGGCTTCAAGTCCCCTCCTGCCACTCACTGGAGGTGCGACCTTTAAGAAATCCCCTCCTTGTTCTCCTTAGGTGTCGTCACCTATCAAATGGGAGTGACAACATCCCACTCCAGGTGTGAAGTGGGGCCTGAATGTGATAACTGCCCTGCAACCACTGTAGCCCGTAGCCTGGGAGGGCTCACCCGGGGCTGCAGGAACGTTTGGAGCCCCTCCCAAGCTCAAAAGGGAAGGCACCTGGGAATGGCCGGGACCAAAAGGCAGGAGGCTACAATCAGGGCCAGGCTTGTCTTGGCCCAGCTCTCTGGTGGCACCCCTCTCCCAAGGGACCCCTCCGCTGGACACAGGAGACCACCACAAGGGCTTCCGGAGGCCAGGCTGGCCCAGCACGTGCTGTGACACCATGGGGAGCCAGGAGGATGAGGCACAGCTGATCCTGGGGATTGACCAGCTAAAGCTAAGCTGAGCTGAGCTGTTGATTCCTCTAAGTAGCTCAGTGGGGATGATGGCCACGCGGATGGGGAAGGAAGAGAGCTTGTGTAGGAGGAGTGAGTCCTGCTGGGGCCTTCCTGCCCCTGGCAGCAGCAGAAAGAATTAGAATAGGTTTGGGTAGGCTTATCCTTAGGCCTTAGGTCCAGGTTCATAGCTGGACCCCGCGGTGGCTCATGCCAAGTCATTTCAGTCGTATCTGACTCTTTTCGACCATTTATACTCCTCTGTCCAGGGATAGATACTCCAGGCAAGAACACTGCAGCGAGTTGTCATGCCCTCCTCCAGGGGATCTTCCTGACCCGGGGATCGAACCCATGTCTCCTGTGGCTCCTGCACTGCATGCGGATTCATTACCGTTGAGCCACCAGGGAAGCTCCCAGTGGCCCACAGGCTTCCAGAAAAGATCAAGTAAGGTAGCAGGAAAGTTCTGTCCAGGATCCTTGAAAGTCAGATCCTGCTCTGTGCTCCATCCTAAGAGAAATCTGCAGGGGCTTCCCACCTGCAAGCTGGCCCCTGTGGGCAGCTTGCAACAAGGGGGTGGAGCAAAGGGCACCGGATGAGGAGATTTAGATGAACCTGAGGGCTTCCCAGGTGGCGCTAGTGGTAAAGAACCTGCCTGCCAAAGCAGGAGATGTAAGAGACTCGATGGACGTGAGTCTGAGTGAACTCCAGGAGTTGGTGATGGACAGGGAGGCCCGGCATGCTGTGATTCATGGGGTCGCAAAGAGTCGGACATGACTGAGCGACTGAACTGAACTGACTGAAGAGATGCGGGTTCAATCCTGGCTCGGGAAGATCCCCTGGAGAAGGACGTGGCAACCCACTCAAGTACTCTTGCCTGGAGAACTTCATGGACAGAGGAGACTGGTGGGCTACAGTCCATGGGGTCGCAAAGAGTTGGACACGACTGAAGCAACTTAGCATACACTGCATACATACAGATGAACCTGAAATTGGCCACTAAGCTTCTGAGTGACTTGCCTCATCTGTGACCCCCTTCCCTGCCTGTAAGGATGCTAGCGTCGCACATGTGAAGTGAAAGTTGCTCAGTCATGTTTGACTCTTTGTGACCCCAAGGACTATACAGACCATGGAATTCTCCAGGCCAGAATGCTGGAGTGGGTAGCCACTCCCTTCTCCAGGGGATATTCCCAACCCAGGGATCAAACCCAGGTCTACCGCAAATGATTCACAAATAAACATACCTGGGGTTATTCTTGGTAGCAGTGAGAAAAAAAATTCCCACTGAGATTGGGGAGGAGGCCTAGGGTTTCTCAGATTCTTTCAATACAAAGTGAGGCCAGGGGCAGGACAGGAGAAGGCCTCCAGGTGCTAATATGTAGAAAGGGAAAATTATCTTGCTCCTGGTGTTCTAGGTACTATGGTCCCAAGTATATCTCCAGCTCCAGGGCCACTTTAGGGCACAGACCTTTCGGGGCAAGCCAAGTCCTTTGGAGTATGTGCAGGGCAGGGGCAGTCTGAGTCTCTATGCTCTGCCGAACTGGACAGGCATCAGTGCTGCTTATTTGGAGCTCTCAGGCAGGCCCAAGGAGACACGAAGCTCTTAAAGTCCTAGAGACTAACTTTTCTAGCTTGCCGGTAGTTGAATAATTTTCCAGAAATGAGACTTGGCCAGTTGCCCTGTGTAAGGTACCAGCCCATCCCTCTTACATAAGAAACTATTGTTTGTTCTCCCTGAGGATTTAGGAGGCCAGCTCCTCCACAAGGCAGAGTTCAGGAGATCCTGCAGCAGTTAAGGGTCTTTGACCCAGTCCAGTGGGAATTAAAGTTCATCTGGTGAAGACTGTTGCATCTGTGGGGTCCTGAGGATACTATTTGTGTTCCAAATTCTTTAAGTACTTTTAATATGATCTGTATATGTAGGAATGGAGGGGGCTTAGATGAGTGTGGAGAGACATTTTTAACTAGAAATATCTTTGATGTGCTTAGCCGCTCAGTCGTGTCCTACTCTTTGCGACCCCATAACCCACCAGGCTCCTCTGTCCATGGGGATTCTCCAGGAAAGAATACTGGAGTGGGTAGCCATGCCCTCCTCCAGGGGATCTTCCCAACCCAGGGATCGAATCCAGGTCTCCCAAATTGCAGGCAGATTCTTTATGGTGTGAGACACTAGGGAAACCCAAGAATACTGGAGTGGGTATTTACTAGCTGTGTTTTTCGGTGGCGGGGCTGGGGGTGGGGAATGTGAGAGAGAGAGAGAGTGTGTGTTATAGGATCATTACAAAGAATTTTAAAACAACTCAGTGAAACTGAAAGCTTTTCCTTTCCCTCCCTTCTCCCACAACCTTGGGGTTAACCACTGCTAACAGTTGGTAAACATCCTTTCAGATCTTCATGCAAACATATTTCTAAAATACAAAACAGGACCATACTGTGCATATTACTCTGCAAGCTGCTTTTCCATTTATTATATTATGGGCATCTTTTCATGTCCATACAGAAAGCTCTGACTGCTCTTTGTAACAACGGCATGGTTTTCCAATTTACCTACCCAGGTCCCCAAGAGTGGGCACTTGGGTTATTTCCAGTTTTTCTGCTACTATAAATAATCATATAAAGAATCTGAGTGTCTCTGTCCAGCTATTTCTTTAGGAAAATTCTGAGAAGTGAAATCTCTTTTAACTGGGTCCCACCCAGTGAAAACGCTCAGACATGGAGACAACCACTGGGTTCAGCCTCCCACCAGTGGCAAACACGTGCAGGGCCCTGTGTTTCCTTTAGCCCATGCCACTGCGAGCCACTTTCTTTCTCCCTCTGCAAGCTAGACATTACCATGGGCAACCTGAGGCCATACGCCATCGATCCCTATCTGTGTGGTCCTTATTCTTCATCCCCTTCTCCTACACAACCAAAAAAAAAAAAAAATGTGTCAAAAACTTTCTTAATGTTCCCATCCCAATGAACAGAACTTGAAGCCCTCTTCCTACCCATGATGGGGGCCAAAAAGTTACTGAGACCCAGGCTGTCAGTCCCTCCCGCTGCAAGGACAGAATCTTGCTTACCTGAAACACATCTCCATTGACCGTGGCCCCCATGTCCTCAGAAGCTGATAGAAAGAGAACAAGAAGACAGCATTACTCATTGCTCAGCTTATAATAAGCAGGGTCCTACATTAGTGACCGAGCCAACCTCTGCATATATCCGTGTGTGTGTACTGACTTCCACATATACAGACATCATGTACACATAAATAACCTGGGTTCAGTCCTTGACTGTTCACAAAGCCTTCTCATAGCTGTTATCACATCTAGTTTTCACCATAGCCTTGTGCTGAAAGACACAAGGTATGTTATCAACCCATTTTACAGATTCTCAAACTGAGGCCCAGAGAGGCTATGTGATTGCCCAAGGTCGCCAGCCAGTAATAGCTCCTCACCTACCTGAAATTAATTTCCCCTCAGCTGCAGTTAGGAATGGCCTGATTTCCTATGGAGCCTATGCCCAGTGAGCCAGCAGAGGAGCTGGAGGCTCAGGGCGGGTCTGCGAGGACTCAGGAAGAAGGGACTGCACGTCTCCGCTTGTCCCTGAGGTGCCTTGAGCAACGGCTTCACCTGGGAGAGCAGGAATCAGCCCCTACCAGGCAGCACTTGGCCTGATTTTCCTCCTCCTGCCCCTCCCAGAAGGATTTGCTGCAGCCCTCACCTCAACAATGACTCCTCCTGGTCCCTTGCCCTGACACCTGATTTTTCACAAATTCCTGTGACTTCTGCTGCAGCAGGGACCCTCAAGGTTGGGGGTCCCTCTGCCCCCCGCCAGGCCCGCCTGCACAGCTACTTGGTCTGTCTGCCCCACTAGTGGCAGTGAGCACCTGGAGGGGCACACCTGTGTCCAAACCCTCCCACCGTCTTCCCCAGAGCTGGGTACTGTACCTACGACTTAGAAGGCGCTCAGAAATATTTGTTGAATAGCAAATTAATCAACGCACTAAAGAAAGATGGACTAAATGGCTTTTGTCCACTCACAGGCCTCTCTGCCTCCATCTTCACCCTCTCCCAAACCTCTTTCAAACCAACTGCCATGGCTGATGAAAAGCATAAGCTTACCTACGTAACTCTTCTAATTAAAAATAAAATGAACACAAACCGGCAGCCCATAGGGTCTGCTCCTTCTTTGGGAACTCGACAGGTGCCGCTCCCTCTCCCTGGAAGGCTCTCCTGCTCTCTCAAGCCCTTCAGCCTCTGCTCAAACACTTCCTTATTAGAGGCCTTCCCTGACCATCCCTGACATTTGTCCTCTGCACCCCTCTCCTCCCCTATACAGTACTTTGTCTGTATCATCTACCAAGGCCTGATAGATTTATTTTTGTATGTGCTAATTGCTTATCTACCCCACTTGAAAGCCCTCCAGGAGGGCGGGGACTTTGCTTTGTCCATCACTGGGATCCAGCACCTAGAACAGTGCCTGACACATAACAGGGGCCCAATAAATATTTGTTGAATGAATACACTGAACCTCGGACCATAACTCATGAGGATCTTTGCAATCTGGCCCTGCCCATTTTTCCTGCCTCACTTCCCACCAGTCCTTCCCACAAACCCTATTCTGGTTTCCGCCTTCCCCAAACACACTATGCCACATTCCATGCCTTTCTTCCTACTTCCCTCACCAAAGAATGTTCTTGGGGATCCAGTCGTTTGCCAAAGCCCAGTTCACAACTCACCTCCTCTGGGAAGCCCTCCACTGCTTCCTCTTCTACCCTGAGCGCTGATGGAAGGTCTCAACTACTATGGAGTATCCCCAAATACTGTATAGCACCCCCCACCCTCTTACGTGATTACTGTGACCTCCCATGGGTCATGCATTCCCTTATCAGGCTCTGTATCCCATTCAGCTAGCTCCTATGGGTGAACAGTCAGTATTGGCTAAATGGAAGTTGAATTGCTCTTTGGGGGCCCGTTGTTGTCTGCAAGGCCTGAGGACTCTCAGAAACTGCAATGCCTCTTAGCCAGGAGCCACAGGAGGCTGTATAAGACCATCCCAGATGGACAAGTACACTTCACCAGCCAGATAGAGCCGTGAGTCACAGTGACAGTGCTTTCAGCTTGGGGACTAAAGGGAGGGATCCTTAACCCCATGGAAACAATCCCCAGCAGATATAAATTATAATCAATTTTGTTTTCAAACAGTGATCGATTTTAGCCAACAGTTATCAGCTGTCCTCCCTGCTCATTTAGATGGGGTTTCTCCTGCACGGGTGGCCTGGTCCCTAAATTAGTGGCAGCATCTTCTCCAGGGGTGTCTCCTCTACCAGAGTCTGAACTTACCGGGGTCCATTCACGATGCCGGTGTGTGCACTTGGCATTTCTGGAGGGGAAGTTGTGCCCCCTCCCACACGCCACCCTGACCAGTCCCAGTCTCAGACCCCTCAACCGCAGGAGTGGCCAGGGGCCCACCCTGCCCTTCAGGAGGTCTCTGCAACCCAGTCTCTCAGTCCCATGGGTGCTGCCCTTTGGAAATGAGGCTTCAGCCTCTTTGGGAATCCACACACACCCACACATGAAATTACGAGTCTCTGTCCTCACAGTGCTTTCTGACCAGCCCATGGCACGTTAATAATCGCGTGCCCACAGTCCAAAGCCGGCAGAACAGGAGTGAGGCAGATATGGGTCCCAGGGATAAGCCGTGGGTGTAACTTCCCTCAGATCGCTAATCCCCTTTTGGGACAAGGACAGACAGGGTCCAGAACATTCCTGGGAGCTTACTGAGTCCCATCAGGGGGAAATGGGTTTGCCCAGGAAATGACTGGGCAAGTCAAGGGCAGAGCCAGGTGGGGCAGGTAGAAATCTGGGTGTGAAAATGTAAACCTCCTGGGCCCTACCCAAGGCTGATGAATGGAAACAAAGTATCCATTGCTCAGGCTGGCCACACCTCCAGCCCAGAGGAGGGGCTCAAAGAAGCTCAGGCTCAGGCCTACTCTAAACAGTTTCCCCTGAGGTACATGCATGCATGCACGTGCTCAGTCGAGTCCGACTCTGTGCAACCCCATGGACTGTAGCCCGCCAGACTCCTCTGTCCACGGGATTCTCCAAGCAAGAATCCTGGAGTGGGTTACCATGCACTCCTCCGGGGGATCTTTCCAACCCAGGGATTGAACCCGAATCTCCTGCATTGCAGGAGGATTCTTTACCACTGAGCCATCCAGAAAGCACCCCCTGTCCCCAAAGTCAGGGCACTCAGCACAAGGGCATCATTTAAGAGACAAGACTCAGAAGTGATGAGTGGTGCTGGCTGCAGGAGCTTCCGTCCAGCTCCCAGCTGCCTAAGGCACATTTTCTGCAACTTATTCAGGCTTCTGGCACTCATCACCAGTCTCCAGGGGATTACTTACTCATCACCATCTAGACCTAGGAGGGTCAGATCAATTCTGTCCTATCTGGCCACCTATTGAGCCGCATCCCATAACTCCTCTAAGATCCCTGTGCTCCACTCAGCAGGGTAGCTGAGCATTTGCAGCTTTAGTGGTTGTGAGTACAGGAGACCTCAGAGGGCCATGTCCCTGCTTCTTTCCCTGCCACCTCCGGTCTGGGGCCAACCTGTATCACCCCTGCCAGAGAGTGAACCTCCCGTCCAGGCCATAAATCCCTGGAGTCCCACCGTCCTAGGAGAGGTCACAGCCTGTTCAAACCCCAGCCACATCTGCAGCCCTCTGCCTGACTTCTCCCTGCTTCTCTCTTAGATGGTTCTGACATGGGTTCTCCCAGCAGGCCTCTCCCATGCCAACCTGACTGGGGAAGCTGGTAGTCTCAAGATGTAGGCCCATATTTTCTAGGAATTCCCTGGGGTGTGTGAGGGTTTGTGCCAAAGTGCTAGAAGCTGCTGCTCCTTCAGAAGACATCCACTGCTGACTTGGTTAAGTAGCAAAAGATTCCCCCATCTCCACATCCCATCACTTCCCAGGGTGACTGCCACAGCATTTGAAAGAATGTGGAGCCCAGAGTTGAGAGGCCTGGGATCTAGTCCCAGATCTGTCACTCATGGCTGTGTGACTTTGGGCAAGACACTCAGGCTCTCTGGGCTTCCAGTTTCTTACATGTGACAAAGGGCTTGTTATGTTTCTCACACGAAGAGGATACAGAGATGCTTCGAGCCCCTCAAGCCACAGGAACTGTCTTATTCATATCTGTATCCCCACTGTGTCTGGCACACAGTAGGTGCTCAGTAAATGTTGAATACAAATATAACTATAAGGAGCTTTACCTGTAAACATTTTTTTTTTTAAATATGTAAGCTACCACTTATTCTGACAGGCCCATAAACCCCCACTAAAATGACAACATTAACAGGAAACAAGGGCTGTTTCGGATGCAGCCATGAAAATGATAGCTAGTTTTTAACTTTAAGAAATTGTTCTTTCAGGCAGAACTTAAAGCTTGAACATTGTTGATAAACACGCTGTTGCAAGGACCAGGCCCCAAACCCCAATAGCCCTGGACCACCTTTGCAAAACCACTAAGCTCCAAACCCAGCAGGGCAGGATCACATCTGACTGAAGCCCTCTGTGCCCCTGCCCCCATACTGGTGTCTCTGACTCAGAGCCTGGCATATGGAAGGCAATGTGGCCAGGGGAAGAGGATTCAGTCTGAGAGAAATGGTTTAGTCCTCGCTCTACCACTTACTAGTTCTTTCAGTAGTGTACATTTTGAGCCTTGGTTCTTCCATCTCTGAAATGGGTGTATAATGCACACGAAATGATGAAATGTTAAGTAAAGTGCCTAGAACAGTGACCGCAGGATGGCAGGTGATCCTCCAGGAAAGTCTGTAAGTTCTTAGAGCACCCAGTGCCTCCTGCTTTCCCAACTGAAGGAGGGAGCTAAGTCCAAGGGTCAGGGAGGTCTGAGGTCCTGTGCACACCTGCAGGGCTCAGCCGGAGGCAGCCAGCCTACTGGGAAGCTCAAGGCTGGGCTGCGTTGGATTCCAGAGCCAGGCAGTGGTGGAGCTGGCTTGGGAATGAAATGTCATGACGAATTTCTATGCCGGGAGCCACCAGATCCTCAGCCCCAGGCGGGGCCTCACATAGGGAACGCAACAAGATCGCCCTCCCATTTCCTTCTCCAGGTCCCCCTCAGGTACACATACAGCCCCAGGCCTGCTTCTGGCTGGCCAAAGCAGGCCTTCTTCGCTCTACCGCAGGGCCCGGAGGCCGAGGACCCCGGGTGCGAGCCCCAGATCCCCCCCTCCAACCCCCAGTACCCAGGCCACCGCGCTGACTCACCCCCACTGGCGGGTCCCGGCTGCGCGAGGCCCCCCTGGCTGCCGGCAGGTGCCCCGAAACCCTCGTCATTCTCTATGCCCGCAATCTCACTCTCCTGCTGGGCCAAGAAGGCAGCCGCCGGGTCCTCCTCGGCCGCTTCGGGGGCCCCGCTCTCAGACGACGAGAAGAAGCCAAAGTCATCAGCCATTTTCCCCGCGTCTCTGCCGAAGCGTCCGTCTGGTGCTCGGCTCTGCCCGGCGCGTGCCCCGCGCTGCGCCCGGCGGCCGCGGCACTGTCACCCGAGCACCCCGGGGGGAGCCGCTCGGCCTCGGCGGGGACGGGCTCAGCGCGGCGGCCCTACACTTCCTCTCCGCCACCGGGCCCGGCTCGCCTGTCACTGCGGCTGCAGGCGGGAGGAGCCGGGACGGGAATGCGGTGATGTCACCGGCCGAGGGAGGAGGCCCGCAGGACGGCCGGAGGTCGCCTCTCAGCGGCCACAGGAGGGCGGCAGCAGGACGGCGGCGCAGCCCCAGGGGCCCGGGGCCGCGCTACCTGCTCGCGGCCACCAGCGGCGCGTCTCCAGGACACAGGACTGGCGCAGCTCCTGCCGGGTCCGGAGGCGAAGCAGATGGGACCAAGGGACCATCGCGTGTACAGGGTCACCGCAGACTGGCAGCCCGGATTTCAGGAGCACCGAGCGGGTGGTCGCAGCGCAACCTGGCTCCTCCTGATTCATTCTGCACACGTTTCTTCTCCAAGGCTCGGCGGGTGTTATGAAGCCCCGTTATCAATAGCCTTGGAGAGGTAACATTAAGACCCACCGCTTTATTGCATCCTTCTTGCCAGTCCAGGGTCTTCCCCACAAGGCCATGTTGTTTCCGTACATTTCTTATGCATTTCCTGTCATTTGGAGGCTTCAGCTCAGGCCACCAGAGTTTGCGTGACGTGACGGGGTCTCTACCTGGAGGCTGGGTCCCTTCAATGTCCCTTGCTTCCCTGGTTGCTCAAACGGTAAAGAATCTGTATGCAATTAAGGAGAACTGGGTTCCATCCCTGGGTCAGGAAGATCCCCTGGAGAAGGACATGGCAACCCTCTTCAATATTCTTGCCTGGAGAATTCCATGGACAGAGGACCCTGGCGGGCTATAGTCCACAGGGTCACAAACAGTCAGACAGGACTGAAGTGACTTAGCAGTAGCAGCAAGTATAAACCAAATTGAGAAAGGCAAACCCAGTTTATCCAGGCAGCCTACCACTCCTCCACTCAGTCACCCTAAGTAAACAGACTTCAAAACATATTAAAACCCAAGCTCTGGCCATGGGGAGATTACAATCTAGGAGCCCAACAGATGGGAAATGGTCAGACATTTTCTCGGAGTGATAGGTGCTGTGACATTTAAACACAGGCTTGGGTCGGGGGTGGGGGGGGGGTGCGGCAGGGGAAGAACCACCATCGGATCTTTAGGATTTTTTCTTTCTGATTTGAAATTTGAAGGTCAAAAAAGAAAGGAAAGATGAGCCGCCCCTAACAGTGGGTTCCCTTAGTGGGTGGGGAGTGGAAGCAAAGTTAAACTGAAGGGCAATCTCAGTTTTGCACAGGAATACTTTGATGTAGGTTTCATTCTTATGATGAAAATATAATCATTTATCAGTAGTGTGGAAAAGAGAAACTTCAGGCCCTGCACAATCTGGTGCAAGCTCAGCACTGCACCATCACTCATCTCACTCCTCTTCCTTATTACCCCAGCTGCAGCCTCAGGTGCTGAAAAGAGCTGTACAGTTCCCTACTTTAACAAACCAGCCTTAAATGTCAACTCCAGGCTTTGTAGAGACAGAAGGACTACTGAACACACTATGCGCCCTTTGTGATCACCCGTGGATGTACTTACTTGGTTCCTGGAGACTTCAATGCCTCTGCCGGCACTCTTCCCAACTAGTTCCTCCTTCCTTCCTGCTCCTTCCTAATGTAGCCATCAGCAAAATTACTTACATGCTTAATTTATACAAGTTACTGGATGAAGCACAAGCTGGAATCAAGATTGCTGGGAGAAATATCAATAACCTCAGATATGCAGATGACACCACCCTTATGGCAGAAAGTGAAGAAGAACTAAAGAACCTCTTGATGAAAGTGAAACAGGAGAGTGAAAAAGTTGGCTTAAAACTCAACATTCAGAAAACTAAGATCATGGCATCTGGTCCTATCACTGCATGGCAAATAGATGGGGAAACAATGGAAATAGTGACAGACTTTACTTTGAGGGGCTCCAAAATCACTGCAGATGGTGACTGTAGCATGAAATTATAAGACGCTTACTCCTTGGCAGGAAAGTTAAGACCAACCTAGACAGCATAGTCAAAAGCAGAGACATTACTTTGCCGACAAAGGCCCGTCTAGTCAAAGCTATGGTTTTTCCAGTAGTCACGTATGGATGTGAGAGTTGGACTATAAAGAAAGCTGGATGCCGAAGAATTGATGCTTTTGAACTGTGATGTTGGAGAAGACTCTTGAGAGTCCCTTGGACTGCAAGGAGCTCCAACCAGTCCATCCTAAAGGAAATCAGTCCTGAATATCCATTGGAAGGACTGATGCTGAAGCTGAAACTCCAATACTTTGACCACCTGATGTGAAGAACTGACTCATTGGAAAAGACCCTGATGCTGGGAAAAATTGAAGGCAGGAGGAGAAGGGGATGACAGAGGATGAGATGGTTGGATGGCATCACCAACTCAATGGACATGAGTTTGAGTAAACTCTGGGAGTTGGCAATGGACAGGGAGGCCTGGCGTGCTGCAGCCCATGGGGTTGCAAAGAGTCAGATACAGCTGAGCATCTGAACTGAACTGAACTGGTCCAGATCATTCTGCAGCCATGCTTGCTCCTGTATTAATACATGACTTATTTTTAAGCATGAATATTAAAAATTATCATTAAAGTCTGAACTATGTCATATAGCACTTTGTGCTGGAGATCCTCTGTTTCTTGACACTTCTCTAAATATCTTTGTTAATTGCTCAGTCATTTCTGACTCTTTGTGACTCCGTGTACTATAACCTGCCAGGCTCCTCTGTCCTGGGATTCTCCAGGCAAGAATATTGGAGTGGGTTGCCATTCCCTTCTCAGGGAACTAAGTATCTTTGGAGATCTCCAAACACAGTCTGGTCTTCTAATTCTCCACTTAATTATGAAACTCAGCAATGGTCAAAAGACATCAGTTGAGTAAAGATATGAGGCAATCTCACAGAATCTAAATTGCAACTTACAAATTCTGAAGTGGAGATATTTTTTAAATGTTTTTAATAGGAAGTTTCAAGCATGCAGAAGAGAAGAAAGACTGATTTAATACAACTCCACATACCAACACCTGAGCATCAATATTACCAATATATAATCAGTCTTGTTTCATCCATAACCTTTATTCTTTCCCATGTATTATTTCATCAGTAAATCGTAACTTTTTTCTAAAATCTTGTGGTAAAAAACACATAAATTTACCATCTTTACCATTTTAAGTGTACAGTTCAGTAGTGTTAAGTATAGCCACATGGTTGTACGATAGACATCCAGAACTTTTCATCTTACAAAACAAACTATATCCATTACCCAATTCCTCACTTTTCCCTCATCAAAGCCCTGGCAACCATCAGTCTACTTTCTGTTAATATGAATGGACTGGTTTAGATAGCTCACAAAGGTGAAATTATAGAGTTTTGTATCCTTATTCCACTTAGCATAATGTTCTTAAGGTTCATCAAGTTCTGACAGTTGCAGCATGGGTCAGAATTTTCTTCCTTTTTAAGGCTAAATAATATTCTGTCATATGATATATATATTGCATTTTCTTCATCCATCTGTCCATGGACATTTGGATTGCTTCCTCCTTAGTTACTATGAGTAGAGCTGTTGTTAACACAGATGAACAAATATGTCTTTGTGATCCTGCTTTCTGTTCTTTTAGATATATACCCTGGAATGGAATTGCTGGATTCTATGGTAATTCTATTTTCAGTTTTTTTAAGCATCACCATACTGGTTTCCAGAGCTACTGAACCATTTTACATTCCCACTAATAAGCTCCTTTTTTTTGGTTGATTTCAGTTTCAAGGGTTTTTTTTTTTTCCTTCATTTTTTCAAGTTTTTATTTTGACATATTTCAACTTACAGGAAATTATAAATAATTCCCATAGGCTTTTCACCATTCTCACCAGATTCCTTAAATTATAACATTTTATCACCTTGGCTTTATTCTTTTTTTCTCTTTCTCCTAAACTAAACTTACTCTGTGTAAGTTGCACACACCATGAACCTTCATCCCTAAATATTTCACTTCATGTTTTCCTAAGAATAAGGACATTCATTTACATCACCACTCTACAATTATCAAAATCAGTGTATTAATTTTGATATAATACCATTATCAAATTGACATAACTTACTCAGATTTCACCAAATGTCCCAACAATAGAGGGAAAGAAAATCCCAAATTATGTGTTTAGGTATTCCACTCAGTACCCTCTCTGTTTGATTTCCTTCAGTCTGGAGTGGTTCTCTGTCATGAAGATGATGTCTTGAAGATTACTAGTCAGTTATTTTGTCCTTCAATTTGAGTTGTCTTTGTTTCCTCCTGGTTAGATTCATTCTAAACATTTTTGGCAGAAATAACATGATTCAGGCATTAGAATGATAGTTGACAAATGCTAATCTTCTAGTTCCATTTCCATAAACATTTATTAGTTGGCTTTCTACTATAGGATGTTTGTTCCATCTGCAAGACTCATAGATTCATTTGATCCGAGTGAATTGTATTAGTAGTGCGTTGCTATCATTATTTATTCTAGTGCTCATATTGTCCAAGATTGGGTCAGTAGGAGCCCCTTTGAGTTGGCTCCTGTGTTTCTAATGTGTGTGTGTGTGTGTGTGTGTGTGTGGTCAGTCATGTCCGACTCTTTGCAAGCCCATTAGGCTCCTCTGTCCATGGGATATACCCAACAAGAATACAGGAGTTGCTTAACAGTTCCTCTTCCAGGAGATCTTCCCAACCCAGGAATCAAAACTGCTTCTCCTACGTCCACATCAGTCTTTGAGCACTTTCTCATTTTCTGGCACAACAAAATATTTCAGGCTTAAGAATAAGTCATTTCTCAATCATCAAAAAGTCTATAAATAATAAATGCTAGGGAGGGTGTGGAGAAAAGGAAACCCTCATACACTGTTGGTGGGGATAAAAATTGGTGCAGCCACTATGAAGAACAGTATGGTGTTTCCTTAAAAGAGCTAAAAATAGAGTTACCATATGATCCAGCAATCCTACCCCTGGGCATATATCCAGAAAAGACAAAAACTCTTAATTCAAAAAGATTTATGCACCCCAAGGTTCATAGCAGCACTATTTACAACAGCTGAGACATGGAAACAGCCCAAGTATCAACAGATGATTGATTTAAGATGATGTGAGATATATGTCATATAGATACATAATGATATATTAGCCATAAAAAAGAATGAAATATTGTCATTTGCAGCAACACGGGTGGGCCTAGAGAATATCATACTAAGTGAAGTAAGTCAGACAGAGAAAGACAATAATTATATGATATCACATATATGTGGAACCTGACAAACAATACAAATGAATCTATATACAAAACAGAAACAGACAGGCATAGAAAACAATCTTGTGGTTACTGAAGGGGATAGGGGGAGAGGAGGGATAAATGGGTGGAAGAATAAATTAGAAGCATAGAATTAACAGAAATACACTATGCATAAAATAGATAATCAACAAGGATTTACTGTGTAACACAGGGAATAATATTTAGTATCTTGGACAGAGGATGAGATGGTTGGATGGCATCACCAACACAATGGACATGGGTTTGGGTGGACTCTGGGAGTTGGTGATGGACAGGGAGGCCTGGTGTGCTGCCGTTCATGGGGTCGCAAAGAGTTGGACATGACTGAGCAACTGAACTGAACTAAACTGCGATCATCTATAATGGAAAATAACCTGAAAAATATATGTGACTTAATCACCTTGCTGTATATCTGAAACTAACAGAATATTGTAAGTCAATGATACTTCAACTGAAAAAAGAAAGAAATGATGGTGATTAATGTCATACATGTGTGAACTAAAGCTTTGGTGACAATTATTTTGTAATATTTGAAAGTATCAAATCAACTGGTTCTATACATTAAACTTACTCAATGCTATATGTCCTTCATTTCTCAGTAAAGCTGACAGTGGAAAGAATAAGCCATTTCTACAAAAACTTCTGGTACTTTTGAGAGGAAAATGAAGAAACCAAGATTCACATGCCAGGTGCTATCCTTGCTATGACTGCAACTTCTCCTTTCCTCCTTAATTCTCATCTTCTCCTTTGGGCTTTCCTGGTGGCTCAGACAATAAACAATATGCCTGCAATGAGGGAGACGGGTTTGACTCCTGGGTTGGGAAGATCCTCTGGAGCAGGGAACAGCTACCCACTCCAGTATTTGCCTGGAGAATTCCATGGACAGAGGAGCCTGGCAGGCTATAGTCCATGGGGTCGCAAAGAGTCAGACACGACTGAGTGAGTTTCGTTTTCTCCTTTATGCAACCACAAAATTATTAAAACATCAAAAATTTCTCCTCCAAATTCCATAATGTCATCCATCATAGTATTCAGATTTGCCCAGCTAGTTGCCATAAATATCTCTCTATTGTCTGTTTGCTTACTTAGGATCCAAACGAGGTCAAAACATTGCATTTGATTGATATAACTCCTAAGTTCCTTAAAAAAATGTTTTTATGATGGACAATTTCAATTATATACAAATGTAGAGATAACAAAATTAATATAATAATGTATAATACAATAATAAACTTATAATAAATCTCAATGTCCCCATCAGCCAGCTTCAATAATTATCAATATTTGGCCAAACTTGTTTCATCTACATCCCCATCATTGCCCTGTGCTTTAATTCTTTTAAAGTAGATTCTACATACCATATAAATTCATCTAAAATAGAGGAATTTCTTATACCATCTTAATATAATCAATATAATTATCACAGATAAAAATTAAAACTATTATTAATAATATCAGCAAATATTCAGTAAGTATTCAAAATTTTAT
Source organism: Bos javanicus (assembly GCF_032452875.1). Taxonomy (NCBI): domain Eukaryota; kingdom Metazoa; phylum Chordata; class Mammalia; order Artiodactyla; family Bovidae; genus Bos; species Bos javanicus. The sequence goes on from NC_083874.1 coordinate 37,504,478, forward strand.
AATTGTCCTATTTTTTTCAGTTGGTTTGTTAGAATAAGGATCTAAACAATTCTCTGTATTACATTCATGTCTCTTAAGTCTTTGAAAAATCAGCTTTATATGGTAAATTTTATAATCAATAAAGTATGTCCATTTTCAGTGTACAATCCGATGAGTTCTAACAAATGTGTATACTTGTGTGACTGTCAGCACCAAAATATGAAGCAAATCCATTACCCTGAAAACTTCTCTTATGCTGCTTCTCAGTCAACTCCTGTGACTGCCTACAACCCTCAGCCCTAAGCAAGCACTGCTTTCTGTTACTACAGATTGCTTTCTGTTATATACTCTGTAATACATATATAACATAAATTGTGTATCTTTCCAGATCTCTCCCAGGTGGCTTAGTGGTAAAGAATGCACCTGCCAATGCAGGAGATGCAGGTTTGATCCCCGGTTGGGAAGATCCTCCAGAGGAGGAAATGGCTACCCACTACAGTATTCTTGCCTGAAAAATTCCATGGGTAGAGGACCCTGGTGAGCTACAGTCCATGAGGTCACAAAGAGTCAGACATGACTGAGCATGCACACACATGTATTTTTTCATCTGTCGATGGTCATTAGAGTTGTTTTCCAAGTTTTTGCTATAATGCAAAAGCTACAATCTTTCAGCAATACATGAACCATGAACTCCCAGATGTTCAAGCTGGTTTTAGAAAAGGCAGAGGAACCAGAGATCAAAGTGCCAACATCCACTGTGAGGGAGTCTTTTGGGCCTAGAAAAGAAAACAACAGTCTCAAAGGCCCTTGCTGAATCATCTAACTTCGGAGAAAACAAAACAGAACTTTAGGTCCCGCCCTGATGCTCCAGGCTCGTTGCATCTATCTGGGACTTTATCATCCCCTGTCCAGAAACCTTCCACCCCCTACACCTGCCCAGAAGACTTATCATCCCCTGTCTGGAAATCGTCCACCCCCTACACCTGCCCAGAAGACTTATCACCCCCTGCCCAACTACAAACACCATCTCAACTAAAGAATACCCAAAACATCCCGCCTGATTAGTGTTTCCCTTATCACTTCCACAAACCTCCCTATAAATATAGAGCCTCCCTGATCCCTCCCCACGCTCAGCCTGGTCGTTAGGCCGACTGTCGCCCCTCCTTGCCTGAATAAAGGTAACCTACTTCTGTTGAGGTCGTCTTTCCTCTTTCTGCCTCGGCCCGAACTATACCTTACAGGACTGATGCTGAAACTAAAGCTCCAACACTTTGGTCACTTGATGCGAAGAGCCAACTCATGAGAAAAGACCCTGATGTTGGGAAAGATTGAAGGCAGGAGGAGAAGGGGAAGACAGAGGATAAGATGGTTGGATGGCATCAGCGACTCAATGGACATGAGTCTGAGTAAACTCTGAGAGTTGGTGATGGACAGGGAGGCATGGCGTGCTGCAGTCTATGGGGTCGCAAAGAGTCAGACATGATTGAGCAACTGAACAACAACAATGAAAAGCAGTTAATCTTCAATAGAGGATGTGCTTCTCTGAGATTTAATGGAGTCACTGAAACTGAACAGAGACATTTCTTAGAACAAAATTGTCTACTCTGTAGGGACTGGAGTAGGGCTTTCTGGTTGACAGTCCTAAAGATGGAGATGGCATCCTGAAGTTCCTGGCATTCTTGGTGCATCCTGTCTGGTGCTGGATGGGACACAGGGTCCCTGGAGGCCATGGAAGGAAGGAGACCTTCACTATTGTTGATCTTGGGAATGCACCATTTTCCTGGGATGTCTGTTTCTGTCTCTGAATTACTTGTCTCTGCTTAAAAATTTCAGCCCCTCAAAGGCCACTGAAGGCTGAGGATCATCCAGCTAAAGGAGCTACCTGTGCCAATGATCCTTTCCTTATGCTCAAATGTGAAATTAGCATTTCCTTCTCTAAGATCCACCCAATGCCTTTCTTGTTCTCCTGACTTTCAGCATCTTGACTACCCATAACGTAGCCCTCCTTTTTCCTGGGCCTGGGCTGACAGGGCTTGTACAAGAGATGGTCTACCCTTTGCCTTTCCTCTGGGTTAAAAACCAGTGAAACAAATCTTGAGTCCTAGTTCCTTTTATTTTTTTAATTGAAGTAAAACATATAACATTATCTTAGTTGCAAGTGCATAGCATAATGATTCACTATTTGTATGTATTATGAAATGATCACCACAATAAATCTATTAACATTTGTATACTGTGCACGCATGCTCAGTCACTTCTGTCATGTCCGATTCTGTGCAACACTATGGACTGGAGCCCACCAGGCTCCTCTGTCCATGAGGATTCTCCAGGCAAGATTACTGGAGTGGGTTCCCATGCCCTCCTAAAAGGGATCTTCCCAACCCAGGGATGGAACTGGTGTCTCCTGCATCTCCTGAATTGCATATGAATTCTTTTAACTGCTGAGCCATCAGGGAAGTGGCTCAGCACTTAGTTACAAAATTTTTTCCTATGATGAGAACTTTTAAGATCTACTCTTTTGGCAACTTTCAAACCTCAATACAGTATTATTAACTATAGTCACTTTGCTATTCATTACGTCCCCTTGACTTAATTTATAGTTGCAAGTTTTTCTTTTTGCCTGTCTTCACCCATTTTATCCTCCTCTCATCACCCCTGGCAACCACCAGTCTGTCCTGTACCTGAGTCCGTTCCAAGTTAGCATTTTGGAGGAGCCTTTCTTTCCTTTCTCTAATGCAAACTAGAGTATTTCCTTCACAGGATCCTCAGTTAATCCCATCCTGGGAAAGTAGCTGGTCTCTATGGTATGAGAGGTCCATATCTTACTTACACTTGAAGTTCTCTTGGTTTGGGGTGTCTTAGGGTCTCACTCCATCCATATGTTGTGAAGTTTAACTTTGGGGAGCTTACTAGTTCACTGGCTATAAGGATGTTTCTTAAATCTTTTTTAACTGACACATTCCCCTCCATTTGTTGCCTTGCAATTTGTTGTCATTGAAGGAATTGTATTGTTTTGTAGAGTTTATCTCGGTGTAGGTTTACCCATTTGCATTCCTGTGGTTTTTAACTTGCTCTTGGGGACTTTTATTACTCAGATTAGTAGTCAGATCTACAGTAGTGGTTCTCAACCAGGCTTGATTTTACTCCTCAGGGACCATTTGGCAATGTTTAGAGACCTTTTTTAACTGTCATAACTTGCTGTTTTTCAGTCGCTAAAGTTGTGTCCCACTCTTTGCAACCCCAGGGACTGTAGCACGCCAGGCTCCTCTGTCCTCCATGATATCCTGGAGTTTGCTCAAATTCATGTCCATTGAGTCAGTGATGCTATCTAACCATCTGATCCTCTGTTGCTACCTTCTTTTGCCTTCAATCTTTTCCAGCGAGTCAGCTCTTCCCATCAGGTGGTCAAAGTATTGTCTCAACTTGCCAGGGTGCTAATAATAACTAGTAGGTAGGTAGTGCTAGGGGTAAAGAACCTACCTGCCCATGCATGAGATATAGGAGATACGGGTTCAATCCCTGGCTGAAGAAGATCCCCTGGAGAAGGGCAGGGCAAGCCACTCCAGTATTCTTGCTGCAGAACACTATGGACAGAGGAGCCTGGCAGTCTACAGTCGATATGGTCACAAAGAGTTGGACATGATTGATGCAACTTAGCCAAGGATGCTGCTAAATATCTTAAAAGTTACCAAACACTCCCTCACAAAAGGAATCATCCACCCAAAAAAGTTTAGTAAAGCCCAAGTCGAGAAACCACAATCTAGAGACTTAAGTAGATTCCACATGACTTTTTTGCAAGAATATTTCATACATGATGTTGGGAAATTCCCAGTGTATCACATTAGATATCACATCACATCTAGTTGCCTCTTAATGACATTAATGTTGATCAGCAGGTTTAGGTGTTGGTCAGCTCAACTCTTTAATAACAAAGTTTCAAATCAGCTTTTCATCTCAGGTTTTAGCATCCATTGTGATCTTTATCTAAATCAATTATTTTATTTGGAATTGAAGTTGTGGTGATTCTATTCCTCTCAATATTTCTGCATTAGCTGGAAGTTCTTAAAGAACTTTCACTTGTTATCAATTTGGTTGCCCATAGGTAGAATTCATGGAGGACAGGTAAGACCAAAGTTTGATTGCTTCTCTTAATATACCAGCTTTCAGAAAAATGAAGTGCTGTGCTGGCAATCTCCAAAAGCAGTTAATGAGCTATGGGTTTGTATTTATTCTCTTTTTGATAGCATAATAAACTCTTGGATTTATATATTTTTGATGTGTTTCAGTTCATTGTAGGCATTATACTTTTTAAGTACCTCTATTTAGGTATAATTGGCATGTAATAAGCTGCACATATTTAAAGTTTACAGTCTGAGAAATTTTAACATATGTGTACAGCTAGGAAATCCTCGTTGCAATCAAGATAATGAACATCTCCAGTAACGTGAAAGATTTATTTGTGCCCTTTGTAATTCCTCTCTGCCTTAACTCCCAGCCTGCCTCCAATCTCCAGGCAACCACTGATGTGTTTTATGTATTGTCTTGAGTTTTATATAAATGCAATCATGCAATATTCATTCTTTTTTTACTCAGCATAATTCTTTAAAGATTCATCCATGTTGTTCCATGTATCAATGGTTCCTTCCTTTTTATTGTGTTGAGTACTAAAATGTATTCATCCCTTCACCTGTTGATAGATATTTGGGTTGTTTCTAGTTTCTGGATGTTACCAATAAAGTTGCTATGAGATTTGTGCACAAGGCTTTGTGTGAATACATGTTTTCTTTTTTCTTGGGTAAATACCTGAGGTGAAATGATTGGATCATAGGATAAGAGGAGGCTCAATTTTTATTTTTATCATTTAAAATTTTTATTTTTTATAAGAGTTTTAGATTACAGAAAAATTGTGAAAGTAATACAGAGAGTTCCCATATATGCCATACCCAGTTACCCCCATTAAGGTTTTACATTAATACTGTATATTTGTCACAGTTAATAAAATAATATTGATATACTATTAAATAAAATTAGTATAATATTATTATATTTTATTTAAAGCTTTTACCTAGTATTTATGTTGGACTGTTTGAGGGACTTCCCTGGTGGCCCAATGGCTAAGACTCCAAACTCCCAATGCAGGAGGCATTCAATCCCTGGTAAGGGAACTAGATTCCACATGCAGCAACTAAGAGTTCACATGCAGAAACTAAAGATCCTGCATGCTGCGACTAAGACCTGGTGCAGTCAAGTGAGTAAATAAATAAATATTTTTTGAAAATGGATTGCTTATTTTTTTGTGTGCATATGCTAAATCGCTTCAGTCATGTCCGACTCTGGGACCCTATGGACTGGCCTGCAAGGCTCAGCTGTCCATGGGAATCTCCAGGCAAGAATACTGGAGTGGGTTGCAATGCCCTTCGCCAGGGGATCTTCTCGACCCAGGTATTGAACCTGAATCTCCTGCTGCTCCTGCATTGCAGGTAGATTTTTACATCTGAGCCACCAGGGAAGCCTGATGTTGGAATATGTTCATAAATAAATGTGATGATGTTATACATCATTTTAATGCATATTTCTCACTTCATGTTTTTTTGCTCATGACATTACTTGCTGTTTATATTAGACTATAAAAATGATGTTAGACAAAAAGCAGATTCCAGCGATTTTTATATTTGAATTCATAATGGGTTGTAAAACAGCAGAGACGATTCTCAACAAAGCAATACATTTTCCCAGGAACTGCTAATGAACATACAATACAGTGGTGGTTCAAGAACTTTTGCAAAGGAGATGAGAGCCTTGAAGATGAAGAATGCAGTGGCCAGCCAGCAGAAGTTTACAATGACCAATTGAGCACCATCATCGAAGTTGATCCTCTTATAACTACAAGAGAAGTTGCCAAAGAACTCAATGTCAACCATTCTACAGTCATTCAGCATCTGAAGGAAATTGGAAAGGTGAAAAGCTCGTTAAGTGGGTGTCTCATAAGCTGACCGAAAAAAAAAAAAAAAATGTCGCTTTGAAGTGTCATCTTCTCTTATTCTATGAAACAACAATTTCTTGATCGGATTGAGATGTGCAATGAAAAGTGGATTGTATGTGACAAACGGCGATGACCAGCTCAGTGGCTGGACCAAGAAGTTCCAAAGCACTTCCCAAAGCCAAACTTGCATCAAAAAATGGTCATGGTCATTGTCTGGTGGTCTGCTACTGGTCTGATCCACTACAGCTTTCTGAATCCCGGCAAAACCATTACATCAGAGAATTATGCTCTGCAAATGAAAGAAATACACTGAAAACTGCAACACCTGCAGTCAACAGAATGGGCCCATTTCTTCTCCATGATAAGGCACAGCGCATGTGCCCAACCACATGTCACACAACCAACACTTCGCAAGTTAAACGAATCGGCCTACGAAGTTTTGCCTCATCCACCATATTCACCTGATCTCTTGCCAACTGACTACTGCTTCTTCAAACATTTTGACAACTTTTTGCAGAGAAAATGCTTCCACAACCAGCAGGAGGCAGAAAATGCTTTCCAAGAGTTTGTCAAATCCTGAAGCATGGATTTGTTACACTACAGAAATAAACAAACTTATTTCTCATTGGCAAAAATGTGTTGATTGTAATGGTTCCTATTTTAACTAATAAAGATGTGTTCAAGCCTAGTTATAATGATTTATAATTCACGGTCCGAAACCACAATTACTTTTGTATCAACCTAATACTTTATAGTTTCTAACTAAAGCCTCTCATCAGATATGTAGTATGCAAATATGTCCTCCCAGTCTGGTTTTTTTTCTGGCTGTGAGATCTTAGTTGCCCAGCCAGGGATCAAACCTGGGTCCCCCACCCCCGGTCTTGGAAGCATGGAGTCTTAACTTCTGGACCATCAGGTAAGTCCTATATCTTCTTATTTTCTTAACAGTACTTTGAAGAGCGGAAATTTTACATTAAGGTGAATTATAATTTATCAGTTTATTTATGGATCATACTTTTGTATTTTATATATATATAGAAATATTTGCCTAGCCCAAGACCACAACGTTTTTTCCTTCACTTTGAATCTTATTTATTTATGACTGTGCTGGGTCTTCATTGCTTTGCTTGGACTTTGTCTGGTTGCACCAAGCAGGAGCTACTCTTTGTTGCAGTTCATGGGCTTTCCGTTGCAGTGGCTTCTCTTGTTGTGGAGCACAGCTTCTGGGGCATGTGCGTTGCAGCATGTGTGCTCACTGGTACATGAGAAGTGAGGGCTGCAGTGTGGGCTCACACTGCAGTAGTTATGGCTCATGGGCTCTAGAGTGTAGGTGCACAGGTTGTGCTCACTAGTTGTGGTGCACAGGCTTAGCTGCTCCTCAGCTTGTGGAATCTTCTTGGACCAGGAATTGAACCCATGTGCCCTGCATTGGCAGGTGGATTCTTATCCACTGAGTCACTAGGGAAGCTCCACAAAGATTTTTGTCTGATGTTTTCCTTCTCTAGTTTTATGTTTTATATCTAAGTCTATAAACAAATTTCCCTGAATGACACACTTTCTGAATACCCGTATATCTATTAAAGAAATAAAACTTGTAGTTAAAAATCTTCCTATATAAGAATGCACGCTTTTGCCACTTCTAGTCAACATCGAACTAAACGTTCTGATCAGAACAGTTGGGCAAGAAAAATAAATAAAAGACATTCAAATTAGAACAGAAGATGTGAAATGACCTCTATTCACAGCTGAAATGATTTTATATATCAAAAATCCTTAAGTTTACACATCAAAACTTTTAGAGCTAATAAATGAATTTATCAAAGTTTTAGGGTTCAAGGTCAACAAGCAAGAAATAGTTGTATATCAACTATACTTCAATTAAAATAAATTTTTAAAAAAGTTGTATCGCCATACACTGCTGCCGCTGCTGCTGCTCCTAAGTCGCTTCAGTTGTGTCCCACTCTGTGCGACCCCATAGATGGCAGCCCACCAGGCTCCCCCGTCCCTGGGACTCTCCAGGCAAGAACACTGGAGTGGGTTGCCATTTCCTTCTCCAATGCATGAAAGTGAAAAGTGAAAGTGAAGTTGCTCAATCATGTCTGACTCTTCGCAACCCCATGGACTGCAGCCTACCAGGCTCCTCCATCCATGGGGTTTTCCAGGCAAGAGTAATGGAGTGGGGTGCCATAGCAATGAACAATCCAAACATGGAATTGAGAAAACAATTTCATTTACAAGAGAATAAAAAAAAATAAAATGCTTAGGATAAACTTAACAAAAGAAGTACAAGACTTGTACCCTGAGGACTACAAAATATTTTTTAAACTAAAGAAGTCCTACATAACTGGAAAGACATGCAGTGTTCATGGATTGAAAGGCCTAATATTGTTATATGGCAGTACAGCCCAAAGTGGTCTACAGATTCAATGTTACTACTATCAAAATCCCAGTGATTATTTTGCAGAAATGGAAAGGTTGATCCTAAAATCCAGATGGACTCTCAAAGAACCATGAATAGCCAAAACAATCTTGAAAAAGAAAAACAAAGTTGAAGGGCTCATACTTCCCAATTTTATAACTTACTACAAAGCTACAGTAAAAGAATGAGGTATTGGCATAAAGATAAATTAACAGAAGAGTATTGAGAGTTCACGAATCAACCCATATATCTATCATCAATTGTTTTTGAAAAGGGTGCCAAGACTATTCAATAAGAGAAGACTAACTTCAACAAATGGTGCTGGGACAACTCAATATCCACATGCAAAAGCATGAAGTTGGACATTTGCTTCATAAGATATGAAAAAGTAACTGAAAATGGATCAAAAACTTAAATGTAAGAACTAAAACTATGAAACTCTTAAATCTAAATATAAATCTTCATGACCATGTGTTTGGCAATAAATTCTTAGAGATCACCCCCAAAAACACAAACAGCAAAAGAAAAAAATAGATGAACTTGACTTCATTAAAATTAAAATCTTTTGTGCATCAAAAGATACTATCAAGAAAGGGAACATACCACCAACAGAAAGGGAGGAAATACCTGCAAATCACACATCTGATAAGGATCTAATATCCAGAATGTATAATAAACTCATATAATTCAACAACCAAAAGACAAACAACCCAATTAAAAAATATGCAAAGGACATGAATGGACATTTCTCCAAAGAAGACATAACCAACAGTCACATGGAAAGATGCTCAACATCATTAGTCACTAAGGAAATGCAAGCTGAAGCCACATGAGATGCCACTAGAATGGCAATAATTTTTTTAAAAAGAAAAATGTGTTGGCCAGGATGTTGCATCATTGGAACCCTGACACATTGCAGGTGGAATGTAAAATAAGACAGTCTTTGTGGAAAACAGTTTGGTTGTTCTTCAAAAGGTTAAACATAAAATTGCCATATGACATAGAAATTCTACTCCTAAGTATATATCCAAAAGAATCGAAAATAGGTGCTCAAGCCAAAAGTTGTTTACAAATATTCATAATAGCACTATTAACAATAGCAAAAATGTGGGAACAACTCGAACTTTTGTTAACTGACAAATGTATAAACAAAATGTGGTATATCCATACAGTGGGATACTACTCATCAATACAAAGACTGAATTGCACACTATAAAATGATTAAAATGGTCAATTTTATGTCATTTTTTACCACACTTTTAAAGAATCAATTCAGATAATTGATCACATTAACAAAATCAAGAGAGGAAAAACCATATGATCACCTCAGTGCAGAAAAAGCCTTTGATTAAATTCAGCATCTTCCTAATGGAGCTCTTAGCAAACTAAGAATTGAAGGGAACTCCCTCAACCTGATAAAGGACAGCTATGAAAAACCTTCAGTTAGCATTAAATACAGTGGTGAAAGACATCACTTTTCTTCTACGGTCAGGGATCACATAAGGATGTCCTCGTTCAGCACTTCCATTCAACATTGTACCAGAGGTTCTATATTTCAAACCAAGAAGTAAAATTATCTTTATACACATATATAGACAGCATGATTATTTTATGTAGAAAAATAGATTCTACAAAAAAAGCTACTAGAGCTAATATGTGTGTTCAACTAGTATACAGGATACAAGATCAACATACAAAATGAATTTTATTTTTACATACAAGCAATGGCCAAGAGGAAATTGACATGTTAAAATGTCATTTACAGGATTCATTTCGGTATTTGGCAAAACTAATACAATATTGTAAAGTTTAAAAATAAAATAAAATTTAAAAAAAATGTCATTTACAATAGCATCAAAAATATTAAATATTTAGAGATAACTCTAACAAATAAAATGAAAGACTTGCACACTAAAAACTACTAAATATTGCTGAGAGAATGAGAGAAGTTAAGATTTAAATAAATGGAGAGACAATTCTTTGTTCATTGATTAGAAGACTCAATAGTAAGATGTAAATTCTCCTCATATTAATCTATAGAGTCAATGTAGAGGTGGTCCTAAGATGGCAGAGGAATAGGACGGGGAGACCACTTTCTCCCCCACAAATTCATCAAAAGAACATTTGAACGCTGAGTAAATTCCACAAAACAACTTCTGAATGCTGGCAGAGGACATTAGGCACCCAGAAAAGCAGCCCATTGTCTTCGAAAGGAGGTAGGAAAAAATATAAAAGATAAAAAGAGAGACAAAAAAGGCATGGACGGAGATCCGTCCTGGGAAGGGAGTCTTAAAAGTGAGAGAAGTTTCCAAACACCAGGAAACACTCTCACTGGCGAGTCTATGGTGAGCCTTGGAACCTCAGAGGACAGCATAACTGGGAGGAAAAATAAATAAATAATTAAAACCCACAGATTACGTGCCCAACGGTAACTCCCAGTGGAGAAGCAGCGCAGACGCCCGCATCTGCCACTAGCAAGCGGGGGCTGGGCAGGGAGGTGCGGGCTGCATTGCTTAGAGTAAGGACCGGGCCTGAATGCCCCGAGGGCAATCTGAGGGAACTGACTTGAGATAGCAAACCAGACTGTGAGATAGCTACCAGGCGAAAAGCCCTAACCTAAGACACGGCCAGGCCAGGCACGCTCACAGAACAAAGGAACAAAGGACTGACAAGAGCTAGCCGCCTGTGGACCGGCCCATCCCCCGCCAGACCCAGGCAGGTGAGGGCAGCCAGAGCCAGAAGGGGACAATCGCGGCTCCAGAGAGGCATCATCTACCAAACTGCAAGCAGGCTTCGTTGCTAACCAAGACTTCTTGGGATTCTGGACTGTCGACATCCGCCTGAGAAGGTGCCCCAGTTGTACATCCAGAAAACCGAGTGGCAGGGACGGGGGAGGCGATAAGTCGCAGCAACCGTGTTCACCAAACACCTGGTCACCTGAGCTGCTCGGACCTGGGAAGGGCACAAAACGCAGGCACAACCAAGTCTGCTCCTTTGTGGAGTACCCGAGTACCTGAACCTGAGCGGCTTAGACTTGGGAAGCACATACAACCCAGGGCTGGCCTCAGACAGTTCCCAACAGAGCAACCTAGAGCCTAAGCAGTGTAGACAGGGAAAATACACACGCACTGTGAGCGGGGGCAAGCCCAGTGTGGCCGAGACACTGTGAACACACGCCAGTTATTTGTTTGCAGTGTTTCTCCCTCCCCACAGCATGACTGAACAAGTGAGCCTAAAAAAGTGTCCACCACCACCCCCTTGTGTCAGGGCAGAAACTAGACACTGAAGAGACCAGCAAACAGAAGAAGCTAAAACAGAGGGAACCGCCTTGGAAGTGACAGATGGAGAAGTCTTGAGGCTACTGTAAGAATAAGACTGAAAATCAGAGACAGGAGGCTTAAGTCCGAATCCTGAGAACACTAGAGAACTCCTGACTCCAGGGATCATTAATCAATAGGAGCTCATCAAACGCCTCCATACGTACACTGAAACCAAGCACCACCCAAGGGCCAACAAGTTCCAGAGCAAGACATACCACGCAAATTCTCCAGCAACACAGGAACATAGCCCTGAGCTTCAATATACAGGCTGCCCAAAGTCACTCCAAACCCATTGACATCTCATAACTCATTACTGGACACTTTATTGCACCCCAGAGAGAAAAAATCCAGCTCCACCCACCAGAACACCGACACAAGCTTCCCTAATCAGGAAACCTTGACAAGCCATCTGTACAACCCCACCCACAGCAAGGAAACTCCACAATAAAAAGAACTCCACAAACTGCCAGAATACAGAAAGGCTACCCCAAACACAGCAATACAAGCAAGATGAAGAGGCAGAGAAATACCCAGGTAAAGAATGGGATAAATGCTCACCAACCCAAACAAAAGAGGAAGAGATAGGGAATCTACCTGATAAAGAATTCCAAATAATGATAGTGAAAATGATCCAAAATCTTGAAAACAAAATGGAATTATAGACAAATAGCCTGGAGACAAGGATTGAGAAGATGCAAGAAAGGTTTAACAAGGACCTAAAAGAAATAAAAAAGAGTCAATATATAATGAATAATGCAATAAATGGAGGAAACCAACAGTAGAATAAGGGAGGCAGAAGATAGAATAAGTGAGGTAGAAGATAGAATGGTAGAAATAAGTGAAACAGAGAGGGAAAAAGAAAAACAAATTAAAAGAAATGAGGACAATCTCATAGACCTCTGGGACAATGTTAAACGCCCCAACATTCGAATCATAGGAGTCCCAGAAGAAGAAGAAGACAGAAAGAAAGACCATGAGAAAATACTTGAGGAGATAATTGTTGAAAACTTCCCTAAAGTGGGGAAGGAAATAACCACCCAAGTCCAAGAAACCCAAAGAGTCCCAAACAGGATAAACCCAAGGCGAAACACCCCAAGACACATATTAATCAAATTAACAAAGATCAAACTCAAAGAACAAATATTAAAAGCAGGAGGGGAAAAACAATAAATAACACACAAGGGGATTCCCATAAGGATAACAGCTGATCTTTCAATAGAAACTCTTCAGGCCAGGAGGGAAGGGCAGGACATACTGAAAGTGATGAAAGTAATATACAGCACAGATTACTGGGCCCAGCAAGGATCTCATTCAAATATGAAGGAGAAGTCAAAAGCTTTACAGACAAGCCAAAGCTTGATCTTCTCTAGACAGGAAACACAGAAAGGGTGTATAAATTCGAACCCAAAACGATAAAGTAAATGGCAATGGGATCATACTTATCAACAATTACTTTAAACATAAATGGGTTGAATACTCCAACCAAAAGACAAAGACCGGCTGAATGGATACAAAAACAAGACCCCTATATATGCTGTCTACAAGAGACCCACCTCGAAACAAGGGACACATACAGACCAAAAGTGAAGGGCTGGAAAAAGATATACCATGCAAATAGAGACCAAAAGAAAGCAGGAGTAGCAATACTCATATCAGATAAAATAGACTTTAAAACAAAGGCTGTAAAAAGAGACAAAGAAGGACACTACATAGTGATCAAAGGATCAATCCAAGAGGAAGATATAACAATTATAAATATATATGCACCCAAGATAGGAGCACCACAATATGTAAGACAAATGCTAACAAGTATGAAAGGGGAAATTAACAATAACACAATAATAGTGGGAGACTTTAATACCCCACTCACACCTATGGATAGATTAACTAAACAGAAAATTAACAAGGAAACACAAAGTTTAAATGATACAATAGACCAGTTAGACCTAATTGATATCTATAGGACATTTCACCCCAAAACAATGAATTTCACCTTTTCCTCAAGCGCACACGGAACCTTCTCCAGGATAGATCACATCCTGGGCCATAAATCTAGCCTTGGTAAATTCAAAAAAATTGAAATCATTTCAAGCATCTTTTCTGACCACAATGCAGTAAGATTAGATCTCAATTACAGGAGAAAAACTATTTAAAATTCCAACATATGGAGGCTGAACAACACACTGCTGAATAACCAACAAATCACAGAAGAAATCAAAAAGAAATCAAAATATGCATAGAAACAAATGAAAATGAAAACACAACAATCCAAAACCTGTGGGACACTGTAAAAGCATTGCTAAGGGGAAAGTTCATAGCAATACAGGCATACCTCAAGAAACAAGAAAAAAGTCAAATAAATAACCCAACTCTACACCTAAAACAACTAGAAAAGGAAGAAATGAAGAACCTCAGGGTTAGTAGAAGGAAAGAAATCTTAAAAATTAGGGCAGAAATAAATGCAAAAGAAACAAAAGAGACCATAGCAAAAATCAACAAAGCCAAAAGCTGGTTCTTTGAGAGGATAAATGAAATTGACAAACCACTAGCCAGACTCATCAATGAACAAAGGTAGAAAAATCAAATCAATAAAATTAGGAAGGAAAATGGAGAGATCACAACAGACAACACAGAAATACAAAGAATCACAAGAGACTACTACCAGCAATTATATACCAATAAAATGGACAACTTGGAAGAAATGGACAAATTCTTATAAAAGTACAACTTTCCAAAACTGAACCAGGAAGAAATAGAAAATCTTAACAGACCCATCACAAGCACAGAAATTGAAACTGTAATCGAAAGCTTCTAGCAAACAAAAGCCCCGGTCCAGAGGGCTTCACAGCTGAATTCTACCAGAAATTTAGAGATGAGCTAACACCTATCCTACTCAAACTCTTCCAGAAAACTGCAGAGGAAGCAATTTCCAAACTCATTCTATGAGGCCACCATCATCCTAATACCAAAACCTGACAAAGATGCCACAAAAAAAGAACACTACAGGCCAATATCACTGATGAACATAGATGCAAAAATCCTTAACAAAATTCTAGCAATCAACAACACATTAAAAAGATCGTACATCATGACCAAGTGGGCTTTATCCCACAGATGCAAGGATTCTTCAATATCCACAAATCAATCACCACATTAACAAATTGAAAAATAAAAACCATATTTATAGATTCAATGCAATCCCTATCAAGCTACCAACAGTATTCTTCACAGAGCTCGAACAAATAACTTCACAATTTGTATGGAAATACAAAAAACCTCGAATAGCCAAAGCAATCTTGAGAAAGAAGAATGGAACTGGAGGAATCAACCTGCCAGACTTCAGGCTGTACTACAAAGCCACAGTCATCAAGACAGTATGGTACTGGCACAAAGACAGAAATATAGATCAATGGAACAAAATAGAAAGCCCAGAGATAAATCCATGCACCTATGGACACCTTATCTTTGACAAAGGAGGCAAGAATATACAATGGAGAAAAGACAATGTCTTTAACTAGTGGTGCTGGGAAAACTGGTCAACCACTTGTAAAAGAATGAAACTAGAACACTTTCTAACACCATACACAAAAATAAACTCAAAATGGATTAAAGATCTAAACATAAGACTAGAAACTATAAAACTCCTAGAGGAGAACATAGGAAAAACACTCTCCGACATATATCACAGCAGGATCCTCCATGAGCCACCTCCCTCAATATTGGAAATAAAAGCAAAAATAAACAAATGGGACCTAATTAAAATTACAAGCTTATGCACAACAAAAGAAACTATAAGCAAAGTGAAAAGACAGCCTTCAGAATGGGAGAAAATAATAGCAAATGAAGCAACTGACGAACAACTAATCTCAAAAATATACAAGCAACTCCTGCAGCTCAATTCCAGAAAAATAAATGACCCAATCAAAAAATGGGCCAAAGAACTAAATAGACATTTCTCCAAAGAAGACATACAGATGGCTGAAAAACACATGAAAAGATGCTCAATATCACTCATTATCAGAGAAATGCAAATCAAAACCACAATGAGGTACCATCTCATGCCAGTCAGAATGGCTGCGATCCAAAAGTCTACAAACAATAAATGCTGGAGAGGGTATGGAGAAAAGGGAACCCTCTTACACTGTTGGTAGGAATGCAAACTAGTACAGCCACTATGGAGAACAGTGTGGAGATTCCTTAAAAAACTGGAAATAGAACTGCCATACGACCCAGCAGTCCCACTGCTGGGCATTCACACTGAGAAGACCAGAATTGAAAGAGACACATGTATCCCAATGTTGATCGCAGCACTGTTTATAATGGCCAGGACATGGAAGCAACCTAGATGTCCATCAGCAGATGAATGGATAAAGAAAGCTGTGGTACATATACACAATGGAGTATTACGCCACCATTAAAAAGAATACATTTGAATCAGTTCTAATGAGGTGGATGAAACTGGAGCCTATTATACAGAGTGAAGTAAGCCAGAAAGAAAAACAATAATCAGATCAGATCAGTTGCTCAGTTGTGTCCAACTCTTTTCGACCCTATGAATCACAGCACGCCAGGCCTCCTGGTCCATCACCAACTCCCAGAGTTCACTGAGACTCACGTCCATTGAGTCAATGATGCCATCCAGCCATCTCATCCTCTGTCATCCCCTTCTCCTCTTGCCCCCAATCCCTCCCAGCATCAGAGTCTTTTCCAATGAGTCAACTCTTCACACGAAGTGGCAAAAGTACTGGAGTTTCAGCTTTAGCATCATTCCTTCCAAAGAAATCCCAGGGCTGATCTCCTTCAGAATGGACTGGTTGGATCTCCTTGCAGTCCAAGGGACTCTCAAGAGTCTTCTCCAACACCACAGTTCAAAAGCATCAATTCTTCGGCGCTCAGCCTTCTTCACAGTCCAACTCTCACATCCATACATGACCACAGGAAAAACCATAGCCTTGACTAGACGAACCTTTGTTGGCAAAGTAATGTCTGCTTTTGAATAATGCTATCTAGGTTGGTCATAACTTTCCTTCCAAGGACTAAGCGTCTTTTAATTTCATGGCTGCAGTCACCATCTGCAGTGATTTTGGAGCCAAAAAAATAAAGTCTGACACTGTTTCCCCATCTATTTCCCATGAAGTGATGGGACCGGATGCCATAATCTTCGTTTTCTGAATGTTGAGCTTTAAGCCAACTTTTTCACTCTCCTCTTTCACTTTCATCAAGAGGCTTTTTAGTTCCTCTTCACTTTCTGCCATAAGGGTGGTGTCATCTGCATATCTGAGATTATTGAGATTTCTCCTGGCAATCTTGATTCCAGCTTGTGTTTCTTCCACCCCAGCGTTTCTCATGATGTACTCTGCATAGAAGTTAAATAAACAGGGTGACAATATACAGCCTTGACGTACTCCTTTTCCTGTTTGGAACCAGTCTGTTGTCCCATGTCCAGTTCTGACTGTTGCTTCCTGACCTGCATACAAATTTCTCAAGAGGCAGATCAGGTGGTCTGGTATTCCCATCTCTTTCAGAATTTTCCACAGTTTATTGTGATCCACACAGTCAAAGGCTTTGGCATAGTCAATAAAGCAGAAATAGATGTTTTTCTGAAATTCTCTTGCTTTTTCCATGATCCAGCGGATGTTGGCAATTTGATCTCTGGTTCTTCTTCCTTTTCTAACACCAGCTTGAACATCAGGAAGTTCACAGTTCACATATACTAATGCATATATATGAAATTTACAAAGACAGTAACGATAACCCTGTATGAGAGACAGCAAAAGAGATACAGATGTATAGAACAGTAGGACTATAGGACTATAGGATTCTGTGGGAGAGGGCAAGGCTGGGATGATTTGGTAGAATAGCATTGAAACATGTATATTATCACATGAGAAATGAATTACCAGTCCAGGTTCGATGCATGATACAGTATGCTCGGGGCTGGTGAACTGGGATGACCCAGAGGAATGATATGGGGAGGGAGGTGGGGGGGGGGTTCAAGATGGGGAATACATGTACACCCATGGCAGATTCATGTCAATGTATGGCAAAACCAATACAATATTGTAAAGTAATTAGCCTCCAATTAAAATAAATAAATTAGAAAAAAAAATAGAGTCAATGCAATCACAGAACTCCGGCAGTACCTAAAGTAGAAAAAAAAAACTTTGGCAAAGAACAAAATTGGAGGACTAACACTACCAGATTTCAAGACTTATTATACAGGTACAGTTATTAAAACAGTGTGGTTTTGGCATCAAATAAACAAATAGGTCAATGAAAGAAAATAGTCTAGAAAAAAGACATACACATATATAAACAACTGATTTCTGACAAAGTTGCAAAGGCAATTCAGTACAGAAGAGATAGTCATTACATTTTTAAAAATAATTGTATTTATTTATGTAAAATTTTTTTTGGCTGTGCTGGATCTTTATTGTTGCTCAGGCTTTTCTCTAGTTGGGTAAGCAGGGGCTACTCTCTAGCTGCGGTGCATGGGCTTCTCATTGTGGTGGCTTTCTTGTCGCCAAGCTTGGGTTCTAGAGCACACAGGCTTTAGTAGCTGCAGCTCGTGGGCTCAGTAGTTGCGGCTCCCAAGGTCTAGAGCACAGGCTCAAAAGCTGTGGTGCAGAAGCTTAGGTGCTCTGCAGCACGTGCGATCTTCCTGGTTCAGGGATCGAACCCATGTCTTCTGCACTGGCAGGTGGATTCTTCACCACTGAGCCACCAGAAAAGCCCATCATTATAATTTCTGATGCTTAAATTTCCCCATCTTTGGCCCCTTGTAACAGTTCAACAGCGTGTTTGCTCTTTGACACACATTCCTGGCTCATCCTGTACATTACCTGCCCTCAGACTGGGATTAGTCATTTCTTCAAAGAGTTCTGTGATCTCTTAGCAGAAAATGATATTTAGAAACCGTTGTTGGGTCTCCTCAGTAATTACGTTTAATAGACCTCTTTAGTCAACAGAATTGGGCAACACATTTTCTGTTTGAAAAAGAAAAATAAATTGTGTTCTTATTAATATTTCTAATTCAAATTTAAGATTACAATGTTTTACTTAATCCTTTTGATTTTAGATCTATATATATCTCTTTCACCAAAAATTTTGGTTCTCCTGCAGTGGCAGACAGATTCTTTACTATTGCACCATCTGGGAAGCCATAAATCTTGGTTCTAATGCATAATATGACCACTCTTTCTTGCTCTATCTACAGGAAGATATGCTATTGTTGTTCAGTCGCTAAGTCATGTACAACTCTTTTGTGACCCCATGGACTGTAGCCCACCAGGTGCCTCTGTTCATGGGATTTCCCAGGCAAGAATACTGGAGTAGGTTGACAGGGATCTAGGGTATCCAGGGATCAAACCTGGGTCTCCTGAATTGGCAGGTGGATTCTTTGCCATTGAGCCACCAAGGAAGCCCCCATATATAGTTTTTTAAATTTATTTTTTATTTAAGTATAGTTGGTTTACAATGCTATATTAGTTTCTGATGCACAACAAAGTAATTCAGTTATACATATGCATGCACACAAATATATATTCTTTTTCAGATTCAGATTATTACAAGATATTGAATATAGTTCCCTGTGCTATACAGTAGGTCCTTGTTGTTTTATCTGTTTTATATATAGTACTGTGTATCTGTTAATCCCAATCCCCTAATCCCTCCTCTTCCTTTCCCTTTTGTTATTGTTATTCAGTCGCTCAGTCATGTCTGACTCTGTGTGACCCCATGCCAGGTTTCCCTGTCCCTTATCTCCTGGAGTTTGCTCAGATTCATGTCCATTGAGTCAGTGATGCCATCCATCCATCTTGTTTTCTGTCACCCCCTTCTCTTCCTGCCCTCAATCTTCTGCAACATCAGAGTCTTTTCTCTTTTGGTAACCATATATTTGTTTTCTATATCTGTATAGTTTTTAAATAACAACATCAATATTATTATTGACCTGTGATTACTAAATATCATTTAAGATTTTTCTGTTTTTAGGATATGGCCTATTGGGAAAATGTAGGATTACGGCCCTGCAGATAGTGTGTTTTAAATTCACTTGAAATTGTTATTTTCTCTGTGGTTGAGCCACTAATTTGATACACAATGTCATAGGCTATGTCCCATAGAAAACAGCCTGAATCAAAAGCTTACATGTTTACAGTTTACTGGGGAGTGCAATTCCAAGGTATCAGGCATGACAGAACAAGGCAGGGAGGCAAGGAACAGGGAGAAATACAGGAGGAAGGCTACTGTTTGGTAGGAACTACATCGCTCCATCCCATGGGTCTGCCTCCGAGAGACCATCTGAATGCTTGCATCTTAAGATAGCTCAACACGGAGCAGGAAATGAAAAGTTTTCATTTGGCAGATATCAGCTTTCAGAGGTCAGGGTTTTGCCCCGTGAGACATGAATTCTCCCGCACTTCTGTGTAGTACACGTGTGGACATTGTGCTGGTGCACAGTGTCTCGTACTCCAGTAGCAACAGGCAAGCTGTGGGGTGGGAGGCGCACCCATGAGGTGAAGCACTGTCAGGCCGTGTCTGTGTAAACGTGTCACCATGGTGGTGACTAGATAGGATCCACGTAGAGCTGGTCACCACGGAAGTGGCTGAGCTGAAACAAGTGACCAAGGGCCTTGAAGACAGGTGAAACTGCAAAGGTCTGAAGTGAGAACGTAAGAGTCGTCTGACACAGTACACCCTCGGGCCCTCAGTGTTGTTCATTCCCTCTCATCATACCTGGTCTCATCTGACAATATGGGTCTCCTCTACTGTGGGCAAAAGGACCTCACTCCTTCTGAAAGGCGGGGTACAAGTCCAGCCATTCATAAAAATCCCGGAGATAGTTGGATAGCTTCTCTGACTCAATGGACATGTTTGAGCAAGCTCCGAAAGATGGTGAAAGGTCAGGGAAGTCTGGCATGCTGCAGTCCATGGGATCGCAAAGTGTCAGACACAACTGAGCAAGTGAACAACAAGCCACAATCTCTCTTAAGACTTAGGAAAAATGAGTTAGCAAGACAAGCTACGGTTCTCTGCAGCTGAGGCTGGTTCTGAAGCTCTAAGTGAACATTCCATTATCTCCCTCCTACCATTCAGTCTAGATTTTGTCACTCTTGGCTAATACTTTGCTGCTGCTGCTGCTGCTGCTAAGTCACTTCAGTCATGTCCGACTCTGTGCGACCCCATAGATGGCAGCTCATCAGGCTCCGCTGTCCCTGGGATTCTCCAGGCAAGAACACTGGAGTGGGTTGCCATTTCCTTCTCCAATGCATGAAAGTGAAAACTGAAAGTGATGTCGCTCAGTTGTGTCCGACTCTTAGCAGCCCCATGGATTGCAGCCTACCAGGCTCCTCCGTCCATGGGATTTTCCAGGCAAGAGAACTGGAGTGGGGCACCATTGCCTTCTCTAATACTTCCCAACTCATTGGCCTGATTGCTTTCCTGAGGAGATATCCAGACTTTGATTTCCGCAGGGTCTGCGTTGCCTCAACCGTGTCAGGTTACAGTTGTTGCAATTGCTTCTTTTCTGTTACCATTGTGTACAGAAGTGTGCAGAGATGTCCCAGTGAATCCCCTGGGCTCCAGTCCCACTTTTCCGGACTCTGTTGTGTGTAACAGCAACCCTGGTCCCTCATTGTAACGGGGGAGGGTTGCCCTGGCAGTATGGTAATGCTTCCATCTCCATGTTCATTGGCATATTGAGCCCAAAGTATCCAGATGGTAATCTGAGCATCTGGTTCAGTGGAACCTACACTATATTTTTGGGAAACATCCTCCCCTCTTCTCCCCCAAGCCAGAGTCTAAGACTGTAGGGATAATTTCAATGCATCTGAGTTACTGAAACCAACTGTAAGTAGGTCTCCTTCTTTCCCTCGCTTTCCCACTCTGCCAAATGATGTGTTGTTTGAACTTATTGACAGTTCACAAATCATGTAATTTTTTTTATCAACATGGGGTTTTAAAAGAGCAATAAACTATTTCTGCCTTAAAAAAATATCTACCTTAAAAGTCACTGTTATTAGCATCCTTTCCTCCATCGGGCAAAACTTAGGTGGTTCTCCTTTTCTTCTCTATTTGAGATGCTGTGAGTAAAGACTTTCTGTCTACATCCAACAGGCAGTAGCTTTATTTCCTGATTTAGTTCCCAAGGCTGTATTCCCATAAGTCCATCTACATTCGTGAGGTCTTTGCTCTAAGGATCTAGCCTGGGCTCAATATTTATAGACCTTTGACTCTATGCCTAGTGCAGCTCTCAGTACTGGGCACTCAGTAATGGCCCAAGCCAACTTGGCCTCTCTTTTCCTTCTGGAACACAGAGCTTTGAGATAAATGGATAAGCAACCCAATAGCATCTAGTTGCTAGTGATTTGAAGAAAACATACATTTTAGGTTTTATCTGAGGTTGTTATACTCATGTACTGAGATCTGAACATCAAAAGGGACCTGTCGTGAGGACTCAAGTGTTCCAGGCAGAGGGTACTAAAAATGCAAAGTCCTTGACGTATGACTAAGAATAATGAGGTGGAGGTTTGAGAGTAATGAGTTCACAATAATGAGGCCCGAAAAGTGTAGGGTAGGCTTCCTTGTTGGTCACAGAAAGGAGCTTGGATTCTATTCCAAGACAATGGGAAGCAAATAGGTTTGGAGTTGGGTAGTGATAGGATTTGACTTACTTTTTGAAAAGCTTCTCTGGCAGCTGTGATGAGAGGGGCAAGAGTAAAATCCAGGAGACCAGTTAGGAGAAAACTGCAGTGTTCCAGGGAAGAGATGAGATTGGAAGCTAAGAGTTCCTTTGTAACAGACGGGGCTTCCCTGGCGACTCAGACAGTAAGGAATCCACCTGCAATGCAGAAGACCCAGGTTTGATCACTGGATCATGAAGATCCCCTGGAGAAGGGAATGGCTGCCCTGTCCTGTATTCTTGTCTGAAGAACTTCATGGACAGAGGAGCCTGGCAGGCTACAGTCCATGGAGTCACAAAGAGTCAGACCCGATTTAGTGATTCACACACACACACACATGAAAGATACAGTCTATTACTGACTGTATATCTTTGGGGCTCTGTCGTTTCCCACCTGATACTGCAATTGACTTCCTGTTATTCTAGGAGATTCCTGAGGCTAGGCCACCCCCAAAGCTAAGTAAATGTAAGACAGTAACATGTGTTGAGTCAATCTATAGCAAAGTCTAACTTCTGAAAATGGCTTTAGCAATAATAAAGCCTTTTCTCTTTTTTTTTTTTTTACATATTTTATTGAAGTACAGTTGATTTACAGTTGTATTAGTTGAAGTACAGTTGTTGTATTAGTTTCTGGTATATAGCAAGTGATTCAGATATGTATGTGTGTGTGTGCATGCATGCGTGCTAAGTCACTTTAGTCATGTCTCGACCCTATGTACTGTAGCCCGCCAGACTCCTTTGTTCATGGGAGAACTCCAAGAAAGAATACTGGAGTTTGGGGTTTCCCAGGTGGTCCAGTGGGGTTTCCCAGGTGGTCCAGTGGTTAAGACTGCATGCTTCCACTGGGTTCAATCCCTGGTCTGGGAACTAAGATCCCACATGCAGCATGGTGTGGCCAAAAAAGATAAAAAGTAACAAATAAATAAATAACTTTTTTTAAAGAATAGTGGAGAGGGTTGCCATACTCTCCTCCAGGAGATCTTCCTGACCCACGGATCAAATCCATGTCTCTTACATCCCTTGCATTGGCAGGCAGGTTCTTTACCACTAACACCACCTGGGAAGCCCATATGTGTGTGTGTGTGTGTATATATATAGATATAGTCTTTTTCATATTCTTTTCTATTATGATTTATCACAGGACATTGAATAGTTCCCTGTGCTATACAGTAGGACCTTGTTTATCCATTCTCTATGTAATACTTCACAGCTGCTAATCCCCAACAACTCCAATCCACTGCTCCCCAACCCTCCTGCCCCTTGAAAACCACAAATCTGTTCTCTGTGTCTGTGAGTCTGTTTCTGTCTCATAGATAAGTTTATTTTGTCGTATCTTACATTTCACATGAAGTGATATCAGGCGATATTTTCTTTTTCTGACTTACTTCACTTAGTTTGAGAATCACTAGGTCCATCCATGTTGCTGCAAATGGCATTTATTTCATATTTTTCTATAGCTGAGTCATATTCCACTGAGTATATATTCACATCTTCCTTATCCATTTGTCTGCAGATGGGCATTTAATTTTTCCCATATCTTGGTTATTCTGAATAGTGACAGAAAATACACTGTTTCACTCTATCCTCTCCCAAGTCTGCAAGGTGGCTATAATAAGGCCATAAATTTTATATGTTCTCTATGATTTAATCATTGCCACAAACTGTGAGGTAGGAATTATTCATTTACAGCTAAGAGATGAGCAAACTGAGACAGAGATATTCACTTACCAAAGCCACAAAATTAATAGTGCAATACTCAGGTAAGAAAAGGCAGAGGAACCAGAGATCAAATTGTCAACATTCTTTGGATTGTGGAGAAAGCAAGGTAATTCCAGAAAAACATCTACTTCTGCTTCATTGACTATGCTGAAGCCTTTGATTGTGTGGATCACAATTAACTGTGGATAATCTTTAAAAGACACAGGTGTACCAGACCACCTTATCTATCTCTTGAGAAACCTTTATGTGAGTCAAGAAGCAACAGTTAGAACTGGATATAGAACAAATAACTAGCTCAAAATTGGGAAAAGAGTATGTCAAGGCTATATATTGTCACCCTGCTTATTTCACTTCTATCCAGAGTACATTATGCAAAATACTGGACTGGATGAATTATAAACTGGAATCAAGATTTCCAGGAGAAATATCAACAACTTCAGATATGCAGATGACACCACTCTAATGGCAGAAAGTGAAGAGTAACTAAAGAGCCTCTTGATAAGGGTGAAAGAGAAGAGTGAAAAGGCTGGCTTCAAACGCAACATTAAAAAACTAAGATCATGGCATATGGTCCTATAACTTCATGGCAAATAGAAGGGGGAAAAGTGGAATCAGTGCAAATTTTACTTTCTTGGGCTACAAAATCCATGTGAATAGTGACTGCAGTCATGAAATTAAAAGACATTTGCTCCTTGGAAGGAAAGCTATGACAAACCTAGTGTGTGCATGCTAAGTCACTTCAGTTGTGTCCAAATCTTTGACCTTACGGACTGTAGCTGGCCAGGCTCCACTGTCATGGGATTCTCCAGTCAAGAATACTGGATGGGTTACCATGCTCTCCTCCAGGGGATCTTACAGACCCAGGGATTGAACCCACATCTTCTGCATCTCAAGTGGATTCTTTACTACTGAGCCACCAAAGAAAGTGAAAGTGAAAGTTGCTCAGTTGTGTCTGACTCTTTGCAACCCCATGGACTATACAGTCCCTGGCATTCTCCAGGCAAGAACACTGGAGTGGGTAGCCTTTCTCTTATCCAAGGGATCTTCCAAACCCAGGGATTGAACCCAGGTCTCCCCCATTGTAGGTGGATTCTTTACCAGCTGAGCTATAAGGGAAACCTGGACAGTGTGTTAAAAAGCAGAGACATTACTTTACCAACAAAGGTCTGTGTAGTCAAAGCTATGATTTTGCCAGTAGTCATGGATGGGATGTGAGAGTTGGACCATAAAGAAAGCTGAGCACCAAAGAATTGAAGCTTGTGAATTATGGTGCTAGAGAGGACTCTTGAGAGTCTCCTGGACAGCAAGGAGATCAAACCAGTCAATCCTAAAGGAAATCAACCCTGAACATTCACTGGAAGGACTGATGCTGAAGCTAAAGCTCCAAAACATTTGGCCACCTGATGCAAACAGCCAATTCATTGGAAAAGACTCTGATGCTAGAAAAGATAGAAAGCAAAAAGGAGAAGGGGATGGCAGAGGATGAGATGATTAGATAACATCATCTACTCAATGGACATGAATTTGAGAAACTCTGGGAGAGAGTACAGGACAGAGGAGTCTGGCATGCTACAGTCCATGGGGTCGCAAAAAGCTGGACATGATTTAGCTACTGAACAGGGGCTTCCCTGGTGGCTCAGAGGTTAAAGTGTCTGCCTGCAATGCGGGATACCTGGGTTAGATCCCTGGGTCAGGAAGATACCCTGGAGAAGGAAATGGCAACCCACTCTAGTATTCTTGCCTGGAGAATCCAATGGACGGAGGAGCCTAGTGGGCATGGGGTCACAAAGAGTTGGACACGACTGAGCAACTTCACTTTCACTTTCACTTTAGCTACTGAACAGTAACAACTTGTTTCCCTGCAGAACAGGAGATGTACTTCGTGACTTACATAAGGCAAAACTTTGTTTCCAAGCTTAGTTTATTTTAATCACTCCAAACACCCTTAGCATAAGCCTGAGAATCTAAAATACACTATTGGGTAAAGGTATTACTTCTCTCAATTCTCCTACTTTTTGAATGAATCTAGTTGAGTCCTCTTAATTCCTGCTGGTGTCACTTAACCTATAATGAATAATTTGATGGACAGAAAGCCAACAAACAAAAAACTGCTGCTGCCATCTCAATGGTCTGCTTTACTCAGCTATCAAAATGCCGTGTCCCCAACTGATAGAAAATACCTTATGTTCCAGGTACTCAGAAATTGAGGGCTTGTTCTAGGATTTTCATTACTCAATAGGACAGATTTCATCCTTATCAGGAATAAAATGGTATGGAGTTAACAAATCCTTATTAGTAGAATTAGAGGAACAATTATTCATTAGATTCTCTTAGCTCTCAGTGACAAATCCCATTGTGTTATAGGCATAAAACTGGGACTCAAAAATCTCTCTCTCACACACACACACACCAGTCCAGAGACTGATGAAAATCCAATTAAATTTTCATTTAACTATGTATTCTTTCAAGAACTGTGGCTGTGTCTTGTTTACCATTCTAGCATCTGGTCCACAGCCTGGCTCAGAACAAGCATTCAATAAATACTTGTTGAATAAATTAGCAAAATCTGTAGATGCATATAATTTTTCAAATTTTATTGAAATATTAGTTGATTTACGATGTTATGTCAATTTCTGCTGCACCACAAAGAGATTCAGTTACACACACACATACATATATATTCTTTCAAATTCTTTTTCTTTTCATCTTCTTTTCCATTACGCTTTATCACAGGATACTGAATATAGTTCCCTGTGCTATACAGTAGGACCTTGCTGTTTAGCCACACTATATATAACACTTTGCATCTTTTAATCCCAAGTTACCAATCTTTCCCTCCCTCACCTACCTTCCCCTTGGCAACCACAAGTCTGTTCTTTATGTCTGTGAGTCTGTTTCTCTTTAGTAGATACATTCATTAGGTACATGGTAAAGTGATTCAGTTATTCATATATGAGCAAGTGAAGTCGCTGAGTCGTGTCTGACTCTTTGTGACCCCATGGACTGTAGCCCACAAGACTCCTCTGTCCATGGAATTTTCGAGGCAAGAGTACTGGAGTGGGTTGCCATTTCCTTCTCCAGGGGATCTTCCCGACCCAGGGATCGAACTCAGGTCTCCCACATTGCAGGCAGACACTTTACCATCTGAGCCACCAGGGAAGTCCCTTATTTGTATATATACACATACATATTCTTTTTCAGATTATTTTCCATTATTATCATAAGATATTGAATATAGTTCTCTGTGCTATACAGTAGGACCTTGTTGCTTATCTATTTCCCCATATTTGCCTGTTTTTAAAACTTTTCTTTTTTTAAAACTTAGTTGGTTTTGGCTGCACTGGGTCTTTGTTGCTGCCCCCTAGTTGAGGCGTATGGACTCTTCCCAGAGCAGGGATTGAACCTGTGTTGAACCCTGAACTTCAAGGCAGATTTTCAACCACTGGACCACCAGGGAAGTCCTAGTATGTACCTGTTAACTCCAAATTCCTAATTTATCCCTCCATTGGCCTTACATGGAAGCCAAAAACTACAGCTAAGAAGCAGAAACTACCTTTACTCATGGAATGAACTCTCCAATTTGTCATATCATATTCCTACGATAGGGTTTTTTTTTTTTTTAAGTAAAATATTCTTATAACCACATCTTCATTCAAAGAAAAGGGAAATGTAGATTAAGAGGGTGTATGAAAAGCAGAACATTGAATGGTGTTTAATACAACTGCAAAATTTGTGCATGGAAAGAATACATCTTAAATCAGAATTATGCAACAACTCTAGAAGGCAACTGACTTTGCAGTCCCTCATCTAGTTCTTCTGGATCCATCATTATTGGAGATGTTGAATAGTACTGCATCTCCTTTAAGCTTTGAATTGATGTTAAAAAAAAAAAAAAAGTCTCTCAAGTGGCTGCTCAGTTCAGTTCAGTTCAGCCGCTCAGTCGTGTTCGACTCTTCGAGACCCCATGAATCACAGCACGCCAGGCCTCCTGGTCCATCACCAACTCTGGGAGTTCACTCAGACTCACGTCCATCGAGTCAGTGATGCCATCCAGCCATCTCATCCTCTGTTGTCCCCTTCTCCTCCTGCCCCCAATCCCTCCCAGCATCAGAGTCTTTTCCAATGAGTCAACTCTTCGCATGAGGTGGCCAAAGTACTGGAGTTTCAGCTTCAGCATCATTCCCTCCAAAGAAATCCCAGGGCTGATCTCCTTCAGAATGGACTGGTTGGATCTCCTTGCAGTCCAAGGGACTCTCAAGAGTCTTCTCCAACACCACAGTTCAGAAGCATCAATTCTTTGGCGCTCAGCCTTCTTCACAGTCCAAATCTCACATCCATACATGACCACAGGAAAAACCATAGCCTTGACTAGACAGACCTTTGTTGGCAAAGTAATGTCTCTGCTTCTGAATATGCTATCTAGGTTGGTCATAACTTTCCTTTCAAGGAGTAAGCATCTTTTAATTTCATGGCTGCAGTCACCATCTGTAGTGATTTTGGAGCCCCCAAAAATAAAGTCTGACACTGTTTCCACTGTTTCCCCATCTATTTCCCATGAAGTGATGGGACCGGATGCCATGATCTTTGTTTTCTGAATGTTGAGCTTTAAGCCAACTTTTTCACTCTCCACTTTCACTTTCATCCAGAGGCTTTTGAGTTCCTCTTCACTTTCTGCCATAAGGGTGGTGTCATCTGCATATCTGAGGTTATTGATATTTCTCCTGGCAATCTTGATTCCAGCTTGTGTTTCTTCCAGTTCAGTGTTTCTTATGATGTACTCTGCATATAAGTTAAATAAGCAGGGTGATAATATACAGCCTTGATGTACTCCTTTTCCTATTTGGAACCAGTCTGTTGTTCCATGTCCGGTTCTAACTGTTGCTTCCTGACCTGCATACAGGTTTCTCAAGAGGCAGGTCAGGTGGTCTGGTATTCCCATCTCTTTCAGAATTTTCCACAGTTTATTGTGATCCACACAGGCTGCTACTTGCTTCCAATTTTTCTTTAAAGGTCTAAGAAAAATTCCAGGACATTGTCATAAAGTTTGTGCAGACTGTCGGTTTTAAAAAAAGTCACAACTTAAATGTTGAGAGTTAGGCTTTATTCGGCAGAAATTTTCAGGGCTTAAGCCCAGGAGGCAGCATCTCAAGTAACCCTGAGAGAACTGCTCCGAGGAGTGTGGGGAGGAGTCAGGTCATATGGAGGTTTGCAACAAAGGGCAGGAAGTCTGAACATCAAAGGTATTTTTGTGAATTAAAGAAAACCAGATATCTTGAGTCAAGGAATTTGGTGATTTTCTATACATGAGAAAATGAAAGAGTCTGGGTTTATGGAAATCATTTCTTTTGTATGCATCTCAGCTATCTAGGGCCAGTATCCTGCCTCTTTCCCTCAGTGCTAACCTTAGCAAGTGGCTGCTGGATCACAGGTTGTTCTTCTTGGTTGCCCTGGAGGCCTAGAATCTGTGATGACTGTGGCATCCTTGTTTATTGATATGGCAGGAAATACTCCATTTCTCAAGACCTATTATAAGACTGGATTCAGGCCTGAAAGAAATAGCCCAAACTTAAGTCCTTCCATCTCTTATTGTACTCTTCACTGAACTTTAGTTTTCAAAAGCCCTTCGGGTTCTGTCTCAGCAATTTAAATGCTGTGAAATTGGTGGGGTCAGATAGCACAGATAGGGAGGACAATGGGGCCCAGAAGGCTGAGTGCCTCGCTAGGAGTTAGACAGACACTTGATGGAAAAGCAGGCACCAGACCCTGACCCCTCTGCCTCCCAAAGCCTTCTGGAGATTGGACAGAAAAACAGGTGGCCGGAGAAAAGAAATGGAAATGAAAATAGATCTGAGGAGAGGTGGAGGGTTTGGAGGGGAAAGGAAAGTGCATAAGAAGGCAGACATTGAGAGGTAGAGATAAGGTAGTAGAAAGGGTGAGGGGCTGCTTCCAAGGAGAGTGAGATAAGGCAGCATATCTGGGGCTTCCGGTGAACCTCATTCCCTCAGTGGCAAAACTAGACCAGAGAGGAGGAGGTTTGCTCAAGGATGTCCAGTACTTTTCCACGTGGACACTGGAACCTGAATCCAAGTCCTCTGATCCCACTCATGGGATCTTCCTTTGGTTGATCACAGAGAAGATGGGCCAGAGGGCAGAAACCCGAGAAGGCCTGAGGCAGGCAGGGCAGAGTCCCAAAAGGAGTGGACAGAGAGCTCTGCCTAAGTCTGGCAGAGCCCAGGTGGCCGAGTCCCAACAATTTTCATGAGCCCCTAATCTTCCAGCTTCTGGTTCGAAGGCGGTGAGGGGAAATGCCTCCCACCCCTGGCCCAGTATTCAGGGACTTTCAGAGTGAGAGATGGTCAAGGGCTTTTGGAAACATCATGGGAGCAATCAAACATCAAACGACTGATATTTCTGAACGGCCACAATTTCTTTTTTTTTTTTTTCTCACAATTTCTTAAGAAACATTCTGAAACACTAGAGATGAAAATGGTTAAAGAGCAGGCAAAATCTGTCGAGTGGCATTAGGGAGTTACCGAAGCATTCGGAACCTCTTGGCTCTGAGGTCTATTCAAGGGTCATAAGTCTGGAAGATCCTGACTTTAGTTCAGTTCAGTCACTCAGTCATGTCTGACTCTTTGCAACCCCATTGACTGCTGCATGCCAGGCCT
This sequence comes from Bos javanicus, assembly GCF_032452875.1. Lineage (NCBI taxonomy): Eukaryota > Metazoa > Chordata > Mammalia > Artiodactyla > Bovidae > Bos > Bos javanicus. The sequence goes on from NC_083874.1 coordinate 37,535,247, forward strand.
TCCTATACATCACCAACTCTCAAGAGTTTACTCAAACTCATGTCCATTGAGTCGCTGATGCCATCCAACCATCTCATCCTCTGTCTTCCCCTTCTCCTCCTGCCTTCAATCTTTCCCAGCATCCGGGTCTTTTCAAATGAGTCAGTTCTTTGCATCAGATGGCCAAAGTATTGGAGTTTCAGCTTCAGCATCAGTCCTTCCAGTGAATATTCAGGACTGATTTCCTTTAGTATGGACTAGTTGGAGCTCCTTGCAGTCCAAAGGACTCTCAAGAGTCTTCTCCAACACCACAGTTCAAAGGCATCAATTCTTCGGCGCTCAACTTTCTTTACTCTCACGACTCTCCTATCCCTACACGACTACTGGAAAAACCATAGCTTTGACTAGACGGACATTTAGCAAAGTAATGTCTCTGCTTTTTAATATGCTGTCTAGGTTGGTCATAACTTTTCTTTCAAAGATCTATCCTGCCTTCGCCTAACTCCAAAAGGCGTCTTGTCCACACAGTTCCTGGACTATTTTCGGAAGTGTTCGGGGTCAGCACGAGAGAAGGCGCCCTCTGGCGGCGGAACTTATCACTATTTCCATCCCACCCCAGCACCTGGGTTGGGCCGGCATGCGCAGACGCAGTTGCGCGCCGGCGGCCGTTCAGACCGGATGTGGGTGCTGCTGAGGTCACTTCCGGCGGGTGACGGTGCGGACGGGTCAGAAGCGTAGAGGCGGCGGCAAAATGGCGGCGCCTGAGGAGCGGGATCTAACCCAGGAGCAGACAGAGAAGCTGCTGCAGTTTCAGGTAGCAGCGAGCACTCGGTGCAGCGAATGTTGCCGCGGGCTAGGGAGTGGGTCCCTAGAGGAGCCCAGAACCCTGCTCAGATTGGGCCCGAGATTCTTCTCAGACCAGCAGACGGCCCCCTCCCCCCCAGCCGCCAACTGCCCTGCTAGGTGCCCCCGGCCTGCGAACCTCTGTCTGTCCCCGGCCTTCCAGGAATGGCTGCGGCCAGACCTGCTCTCGCTCTCTCTCATCAGAGGGTCAGCTCTCCAGGTTCCCCTTTAGCAGTGCCCGTCCTTAGCCATCCTTTCCAACCAGGTTACCGGTTGGACCCTCTCCGCCCACGACTCTGGATCCGCTGAGATGCTTAATCCCCACCGTGGAGTTGGCCTCGTTTCGGGTCTCTGTTAGAGCTTTTCACCAACTTCCCCATGCCATTTCTACAAACATTGAGGGCTTTTTAGGTGCCAGGTCCTGTGTTGGGCGCTTTGGTAGGGCGGGGGCAGAAATGGCCCCCACCCTAAAGGTGTGGGAGGACACCTCGTATTGAAACAATGCAGCGTTGTAAATGTCATCTGTGCCTTCTGAAGGGGGTTATTTCCTGGAGCTGATTCCTGGACTCACGCGCTTGACTCTGAGGAGGATGGACGGTACACTTGCTGCAGTCTGCCTCGTTTTAGTGGATGTGTAGGTTAAACACTTTTGACACTAAACACCTTATCCCTGAGCTGGAGAATCCGGTTGGAGGAAACTTAGGTTACCTTGGCTCTGTGTTACCCTAATGGGTACCAGTTTATTTCTGCGGTACATGTCTTGAGTGTTTACCCCCTAAGGACGTTGTGGAGATCACAGTGAGTTTATGGATGTTTAAAGGGCTTCATAAACAGTAAACTTCTCTCAAACAGTATTGCAACTGTTAATCCTTATTTAACTTAGGGTAGAATTAAAATTAGTGGTGCACCTGTTTCCTAATATAAACTGTGCTAAGTGTTCATTAATTCCGCGATATTTACCAAGAACTGTAGTGCTCAGGCCATAACACCAAATGGTTAGAATACCATTTATTGAGTGTGGTGGTCTAAGTACTTTGCTGAAACACTTAGCACACTAATGCATTTTATACAAGAGTTTAATTGTTTAATACAACAATTGTATTTAATACAGTGGCCCTATGAGATTCATATAGTCACAATCTCTGTTTTAAAGATGAGGGATATGAGGCTTAAGAAGTAACATGCCTGGTTTACACAGCTAGTAGGTTATGGTGTCAGATTTAAAGCCAGGTCCCTTGCATTTCCTCAGCATTTCCTGAGTTCTTGAGGTGATGCTGTGCAACACGTGGGAGTAGCAGTGTACAGCTGAAAGTGGAATGCCAGTGCTCTAATACTGTCTTTTTTTTTTCCTTTTTGTAAGTTCTAGCTTTTCTGTGGTTTCCTTGATTTCGCTGCAGTTAATTTTGAAGTGTTTTCTCTTAAATCAAGCAGTGGGTTGGAAGCGTATAGATTGGAAAATACTGTCATAGGAGTAGTTGACATTTGATTGGAGTTCTGAGTAGAGAAATTGATGATACAGCAGATTAGAATTAGAATGAATAAAGAGCGAACAACTAGCTTCCACTTCCTGGTAGACCACTAATTTCAGAGTTTTGTTTAACTTTGGCAGATCATTTTATTCCTTACAACTCTTGAGAGATAAGCCCCTGTATGGTTTTAAAGTGTAATGAGGTGATGTGAACCGTAAACGAGTCATGAAGTACTAAATCTGGTCCTGGAAGAACATGAATATGTGGTAGCATTTCTGAGATAAAGTGCATGGGAACCTCTGTTTTTGTCTTCACTGGGTATTTCTATCAATAAGAGAGGTGAGTAGCAGGTTAGAATTGTATTAAGATTGCTTTATTTAATAAGGCAAGTACATTTTACATTTGTGTGTTCTCTAAGCAATTGCTTGGATCAGGTTCACCATCCAGATTACCATTAACACTCCGAAATTTACTAGGTGTCAAGCATTATACCAGGTATTTGATGTACATTAACTCTTTTAAACCTTTTCATAACACTGTAAGGTGTTAACCCCAATTCAGTGTATTAACGAAGAAACAGGTTCTGTGAGGCCAGGTAACTTGCTGAAGTAGTAAGTGACAGAGATTTAGAAATCCATACCCATAGCCATCTTGCCTATAAGCTAATGGAGAAGCCAGACATATACATAAATAATCGATATTTTTCAGTGTATTAGTGCTCATAAGTATAATAAACATAGGGGTATAAACCAAGGAAATTTAGGGAATAATAGTATTGATGAAGGTGGGAGGGGTAAAGAAGTTGGCTTAGTAGTTACCATTAAGTTTCTACTGTGCCTCAGGCATGGTGCTAGACAGTTTATAACCATTATGCGTAATTCTCAAAATAGCCTTGTGAAGGTGCCACAGGTCGTATGCCTCCTAGGTAGGGAAATGGGTCTGTTGAAGTATTTTCTCCAGATAATTAAGGTATTAAGCAGTGGGGATGGAATTAGAATTAGAAATCTAGTGGGTCTAGATCTGAACTTAAAGGCTGGACTCCTTCCACTGTTCTTTGCTACTTTGAAGGAGGAATGAAATAACTGGAGGTGGGCAGGAATATGTTCATAGCTGAGAGATGACTGTGAAATAATGTGGAATGTGTTTGTTGTGATGGATTTCAAGAATTGGAAGTTTAAAATAAGACTGGAAAGGTAAATTAGAGCCAGATTTTGGAGGCCTTTCAGAGCAATGTTCAATGGTTTAAAGTTTAATCTGTAGGCATGAGGAGCCACCAAAGGTTTTTTCTAACTCTCGAGTGAAATAACACTGGGTTTCAAGTTTGCTTCACTAAAAGTATGGAGCGTGTGCTTGGACTCTCCACAGGGATCAGAGCAGATGATACTGCTAGGAGTCAGTTTTTAATAATGTTGCTTCATTTTATATATTGAAATTAGCAAAAAGTAAAATATTTTGGAAATCTCAGGTTTCTTCTGTTTTACCGTTTTTGTGACATGTGATTTGATTGGAACTCCTTAGGGTATATTTAGCAGGTTCTGAGTCCGTATTATGTCTTTTAAGATTTTTCTAGTTATTTTCTCCTCTTTATTTTGGATCTAGTTGAATATGAGTAAACGATGCCATATTTGTTTTAGGTGCTTCAAATGGGAAATAATGGGTTTTTAGAGGAGCTAATGCAAATACGGGGAAGGTCATTTGTATTGAAGTCCATTTTTCCAAGTTACCAAGTGTAGCAGACTTGCGTGGTGTACTGCCTCTAGGTTTTGTTTGAACACCTGGAGAAGAATGACATGGGCAAAGAGAAGGGACTGAAGGAGCTATGCGTGGCCAGTAGAGGAAGAGTTCTTTTCTTCTTGTACAGGAGTATGAAATTTGAGGTTTGAAGGTGTATTTATTTTTATGTTGTTTGAACACTTATTGGGCTCCCCTGGTGGCTCACATGGTAAAGAATCTGTCTGCAATGCAGGAGACCCAGGTTCAATCCCTGAGTTGGAAAGATCCCCTGGCGAAGGAAATGGCAACCCACTCCATTATCCTTCCCTGGAAAATACCATGGACAGAGCAGCCTGGCAGGCAGTAGTCCGTAGGGTCAGAGTCAGACATGGCAGACTTGAGTGACTAACACACACACAGTTATCGAACATTTACTTATCCAAAGTGCTCTAGATGCATTGTATCATTAAGTCCTCCCAGTAAGCATGGTGTAGGTTCTGGTGTTGGTGAGTAAACTAGGATGAGGATATAGTTTACCTAAGGTTAGTGATGAGCTTAGAATCCAGAAGTCTGGTTCTCTTTCCTGTCACCTAACACTGCCTCTCTGGCTTTAGGTTTTGATTTTGTTTTCACCTACAGGTGAGTGAGTAGGGCCAGTGGAAATAGTATGGGACACTTTTAAGACAGAAAACACAATAAAGAAAGTCCAAGAGTGTGATTCTAATCCTGGAAATCATCGCTAACGTGAATTCTCTTAATCTCCTCTACATGAAGATGGACTTTTTAAGGAGAAGGGAAGAAGAATCCCCCAAAGTGGGAATGAACAAGGAGCACCATTCTCTCACTTCCATACCCACAGGTAGGAGAGAGAAAACGGGAGAGGGCTTCAGTTCAGTTCAGTTCAGTCGCTCAGTCGTGTCTGACTCTTTGTGACCCCATGAATCGCAGCACGCCAGGCCTCCTGGTCCATCACCAACTCCTGGAGTTCACTCAGACTCACGTCCATCGAGTCAGTGATGCCATCCAGCCATCTCATCCTCTGTCGTCCCCTTCTCCTCCTGCCCCCAATCCCACCCAGCCTCAAAGTCTTTTCCAGTGAGTCAGCTCTTCACATGAGGTGGCCAAAGTACTGGAGTTTCAGCTTCAGCATCATTTTCTCCAAAGAAATCCCAGGGCTGATCTCTTTCAGAATGGATTGGTTGGATCTCCTTGCAGTCCAAGGGACTCTCAAGCGTCTTCTCCAACACCACAGTTCAAAAGCATCAATTCTTCGGTGCTCAGCCTTCTTCACAGTCCAACTCTCACATCCATACGTGACCACAGGAAAAACCATAGCCTTGTCTAGACGGACCTTTGTTGGCAAAGTAATGTCTCTGCTTTTGAATATGCTATCTAGGTTGGTCATAACTTTCCTTCCAAGGACTAAGCGTCTTTTAATTTCATGGCTGCAGTCACCATCTGCACTGATTTTGGAGCCCAAAAATAAAGTCTGACACTGTTTCCCCATCTATTTCCCATGAAGTGATGGGACCGGATGCCATGATCTTTGTTTTCTGAATGTTGAGCTTTAAGCCAACTTTTCCATTTTCACTTTCATCAAGAGGCTTTTTTTTTAGTTCCTCTTCACTTTCTGCCATAAGGGTGGTGTCATCTGCATATCTGAGATTATTGATATTTCTCCCGGCAATCTTGATTCCAGCTTGTGTTTCTTCCAGCCCAGTGTTTCTCATGATGTACTCTGCATATAAGTTAAATAAGCAGGGTGACAATATACAACCTTGACATACTCCTTTTCCTATTTGGAACCAGTCTGTTGTTCCCTGTCCAGTTCTAACTGTTGCTTCCTGACCTGCATACAGATTTCTCAAGAGGCAGGTCAGGTGGTCTGGTATTCCCATCTCTTTCAGAATTTTCCACAGTTTATTGTGATTCACACAGTCAAAGGCTTTGGCATAGTCAATAAAGCAGAAATAGATGTTTTTCTGGAACTCTCTTGCTTTTTCCATGAGGGAGTATTTTTAGGGAAAAGCCAAGCTTCAGTTAGAACATGAAAGTGAAGGAAGTGTTCAGGGAATTTAAGGATGGATGGGCTTCCCTGGTGGGTCAGAGGTTAAAGCGTCTGCCTGCAATGTGGGAGACCTGGGTTCAGTCCCTGGGTCAGGAAGATCCCCTGGAGAAGGCAGTGGCACCCCACTCCAGTATTCTTGCCTGGAAAATCCCATGGATGGAGGAGCCTGGTAAGCTGCAGTCCATGGGTTGCACGGAGTTGGACACGACTGAGCGACTTCACTTTCACTTTCTAGGGGATATAGCTAATATAGCAGGGCTTTTAATTCTAAACAGAATCCTAAAAATGTGCTAGACTACTTTCCAGGAAGTTTTGGCAGCCCATGGTCTCACTGAGAGGATGTGAGACGACCTGCTTCTCCACATCCTTGCCAGCATTGGATGGTATCTTTTCAGTTTTTGTCAATCTGATTAAATTTTCAGAGTCCTTACCTCAATTTGCATTTCTAGTGATAGTGGTAGTTATAATTCTTGATTTTTGTTTTGCAGTCACTTGAGTTTGAACAGCTAATGCAAACACTTGTTTTAAGCTATTTCAAATGGAAAAGAGTAGGAATATAAGAGTGACAGATTGGCTTATCAGTCTCTGTTTTAAAAAAATAGAGATAATGCATGTGTCCCACATTAAATGGAAGTTATGTTTTCTGGTTGCCAAATAAAATGTGCTGATTTTCAATTTCATTGTTCTATAAACTCCTGATTGTGGATGAGATTGAAGTTCTTTTGGCTATTTATGGTTAGTTATTATATAAATTCCCTGTTTATCCTTTGTTCACTTTCTTTTGGATTATTTGACATTTTCTTAGCAGTTTGTACAAGTTCTCTATACTGGACGTGTATAGCAAATATTTTCTTTCATGACATCATTTATCTTTGCTTGTTATCTCTTCCCTTCAGTTCAGTTCAGTCACTCAGTTGTGTCCGACTCTTTGCAACCCCATGCATCGCAGCACGCCAGGCCTCCCTGTCCATCACCAACTCCCAGAGTTCATTCAGACTCAACATCCATTGAGTCAGTGATGCCATCCAGCCATCTCATCCTCTGTCGTCCCCTTCTCCTGTCCCCAATCCCTCCCAGCATCAGAGTCTTTTCCAATGAGTCAACTCTTCGCATGAGGTGGCCAAAGTACTGGAGTTTCAGCTTTAGTATCATTATCTCTTCCCTTAGACTTGTTTAAAATTGTCGACTGATTGCCTTTTTGTTCTTTCTGGCCTTTTGATTGTGTATTTTGTGTAAGAATGCCTTCCACTTAATGAGGTTATACAAATGTTCTCTATTGTTTTAAAAATATTTTACAGATGTATTTTTAAAATCAGGTCTTTAATCCATATGGAATTAATTTCTGTATATATGAGATGAGAAACCAACTTCACATTTTTCCAGTAAAGACTGTAGGTTAGCTAAATAGTCAGTTCCTCCCCCAACTGATTTGAGTAGTCCTCTTTATCATACTTCTCTATAACCTATTTGCTAGTAGCATTACTGAATTAATAATACCAGCTTTATATCAAATTTTAATATCTGAGAGGACAGGACTCTTTCCCTATTCTTTTTTTAGATTATTGGTAATTCTTACAAGTTCTTTCATGTACATTTAAAAATCATTTTGTGCAGCCATGGAATTATAGAAATTGCTTAAAATAATATATTAATTTGGGACTGGTTGAAGTTCAGGAACATGTACATTTCTTTATTCAGATGTCACATGTCCCTTAAAATATTTTTGGTTACTTTCTTTTAGATTTTTGTACGTTCCTTATTGAACTTATTCCTAGGTATTTTGTAGTTTTCGTCACCCTGTGAATGGGATACCTGTTTGTTTCTAAGTGGTTACCAATAGAAACACTGTGGTATTTTGCATATTTATCTAGTTTTTTTTTTTTAACTTTATTTTCTATCCAGTTTCTTATCATGTTTTCTGATCATTACTAATTTTCTAACTGCTAATTTTCTAGTTTTATGTCTTGGGCTCTTTTAATAGCAGTTTTATTGAGATATAATTCACATATAAATTAACCCTTTTAAAATTGTAAATTAATCCTTTTAAAGTATGTAGTTCAATGGTTGTAGTATATTTACAAAGTTGGGGGGTCATTACTGCTGTGTACTTCTAGAGTATTTCTGTCACCTCAGGAAGAAACCCATTAGCAGTCACTCCCCATTCTTTCCTTCTCACCCCTGGTAACCACTAATCTGTCTCTAAGGATTTTGCCAGTTCTGGGCATTTGGTATTAATGGAATCATATACTACACAGCCTTTTGTGCCTCACTTCTTTCATTTAGCATAATGTTGTCAAAATTCATCCATATTGTAGCCTGTATCGGTATTTTTTTTTATGGCCAGTAATATTTCATTGTGTGGATAAAACACATTTTGTTTATCCATTCTTCAATCCATGGCCATTTGTGTTGTTTTCACTTTTCAGCTTATTAATACTGCTGTGAATTTGCATACCAGTTTTTATTGGGACATGTTTTCGTTTCAACTAGGAGTAGAATTGCTGGGTCACATGGTAACTTTAACTTTTTGAGAAATTGCCAAACTTTTTTCAAAGCAGTTATACCATTTTCCCTAGCAGTTGTATGTGAAGGTTCCTGTTTTTCCACATCCTTACTAACATTTGTTAATCATTCATCTTTGAAACCTTCCTAAAAGTGTGAGATATTATCTCGTTGTTTTGATTTGCATTTCCCTAATGACCTAAATAATGATGGGCATTTTTTCTTGTGTTTATTGGCCATTTAGAGCTTCCCTGGTGGCTCAGATGGTAAGGAATCTGCCTGCAATGCAGGAGACCCAGGTTCGACCCTTGGGTCAGGAAGATCCCTGGAGAAGGAAATATCTACCCACTCCATTATTCTTGACTGGAGAATTCCATGGACAGAGGAGCCTGGCGGGCTGCAGTTCGTGCGGTCTTCAAAAGATTTGGACAGGACTTAGCAACTAAACAAAAAAGATACTGAATTTAGTTCCATGTGTTACGCAGTAAATCCTTGTTGCTTGTCTATTTTATGTATGGTAGTTTGTAGCTTTTAATCCCATTCTCTTACTAATTTATCTCTCATCTCCTCTTATTCCTTTCCCTTTTAGTAATCATGAGTCTGTTTCTGTTTTTGTATATAGATTCATTTGTACTATTTTTAGATGCCATAGATATGGGATATGATATGCATCTTGTTCTGTCTTCAGTTCAGTCTCTCAGTCGTGTCTGCCACTTTGTGACCCCATGGACTGCAGCACGCCAGGCCTCCCTGTCTATCACCATCTCCTGGAGTTTACTCACATTCCTGTCCATTGAGTCGGTGATACCATCCAACCATCTCATTCTCTGTCGTCGCCTTCTCCTCCGGCCTTAAATCTTTCCCAGCATCAGGGTCTTTTCAAATAAGTCACTTCTTTGCATCAGGTGGCCAAAGTATTGGAGTTTCAGCTTCAACATCAGTCCTTCCCATGAACAGTGATCAGTGATCAGTCCTTTCAATGATCAGTCCTTCCGGCCACGTGGAGATACCGCACGTCGAAGGTCAGAGAAACCTCAGTAAGACGGTAGGCGCTGGAATGGCTGTGAGGAGATACCCCACACCCAAGGGCAAAGGAGAAGCCCCAGCAAGGCAGTAGGAGGGGCGAATTCGCGTTTAGAATCAAACCCCATTCCCGCCAGAAACTCCTAGAAGGCTCAAAAAATCTTGGTGCACACCAGGTCCCAAGGACCCCACAGAGACTGAGAACTGTGTTTGAGCATCTCCTGTGGAGGTATGGGTCAGCAGTGGACTACAGCAGGGACAGGGGCTCTGGGTGTGGGTATGGCATAAGTCCTCTTGGAGGAGGTTGGCGTTAACCCCACCATAGACCTGCCAGAACGTACACAGGACTGGGAAATAGATTGTTGGAGGGTACAACAGAACCTTGTGCACCAGGACCCAGGAGAAAGGAGCAGTGATCCCACAGGAGACTGTCTCGGACTTGCCTGTGGGTATCTGGGAGTCTCCGCCAGAGGCGTGCGTTGATGGTGGTCTGCTGCAGGGTTGGGGGCACTGAGTGTAGCAGTACATGCATGGGATCTTTTGAGGGAGATCCCCATTATCTTCATTACCTCCACTATAGCTTCAGTTCAATTCAGTCGATCAGTCGTGTCCGACTCTTTGCGACCCCATGAATTGCAGCACGCCAGGCCTCCTTGTCCATCAGCAACTCCCGGAGTTCACTCAGACTCACAACCATCGAGTCAGGGATGTCATCCAACCATCTCATCCTCTGTTGTCCCCTTCTCCTCCTGCCCCCAATCCCTCCCAGCGTCAGTCTTTTCCAATGAGTCAACTCTTTCCATGAGGTGGCCAAAGTACTGGAGTTTCAGCTTTAGCATCAGTCCTTCAAAAGAACATCCAGGACTGATCTCCTTCAGAATGGACTAGTTGGATCTCCTTGCAGTCTAAGGGACTCTCAAGAGTCTTCTCCAACACCACAGTTCAAAAGCATCAATTCTTTGGCGCTCAGCTTTCTTCACAGTCCAACTCTCACATCCATACGTGACCACAGGAAAAACCATAGCCTTGACTAGACGGACCTTTGTTGGCAAAGTAATGTCTCTGCTTTTGAATATGCTATCTAGGTTGGTCATAACTTTCCTTCCAAGGACTAAGCGTCTTTTAATTTCATGGCTGCAGTGACCATCTGCAGTGATTTTGGAGCCCCAAAAAATAAAGTCTGACATTGTTTCCACTGTTTCCCCATCTATTTCCCATGAAGTGATGGGACTAGATGCCATGATCTTCGTTTTCTGAATGTTGAGCTTTAAGCCAACTTTTTGACTCCCCACTTTCACTTTCATCCAGAGGCTTTTGAGTTCCTCTTCACTTTCTGCCATAAGGGTGGTGTCATCTGCATATCTGAGGTTATTGGTATTTCTCCGGGCAGTCTTGATTCCAGCTTGTGCTTCCTCCAGCCCAGTGTTTCTCATGATGTACTCTGCATAGAAGTTAAATAAGCAGGGTGACAATATACAGCCTTGACGTACTCCTTTTCCTATTTGGAACCAGTCTGTTGTTCCCTGTCCAGTTCTAACTGTTGCTTCCTGCATATAGGTTTCTCAAGAGGCAGGTCAGGTGGTCTGGTATTCCCATCTCTTTCAGAATTTTCCACAGTTTATTGTGATCCACACAGTCGAAGGCTTTGCCATAGTTAATAAAGCAGAAATAGATGTTTTTCTGGAACTCTCTTCCTTTTTCCATGATCCAGCGGATGTTGGCAATTTGACCTTTGGCTCCTCTGCCTTCTCTAAAACCAGCTTGAACATCTGGAAGTTCACGGTTCACGTATTGCTGAAGCCTGGCTTGGAGAATTTTGAGCATTACTTTACTAGCGTGTGAGATGAGGCAATTGCGCGGTAGTTTGAGCATTCTTTGACATTGCATTTCTTTGGAATTGGAATGAAAACTGACCTTTTCCAGACCTGTGTCCACTGCTGAGTTTTCCAAATTTGCTGGCATATTGAGTGCAGCACTTTCATAGCATCATCTTTCAGAATTTCAAGTAGCTCAACTGCAATTCCATCACCTCCACTAGCTTTTTCGTAGTGATGCTTCCTGAGGCCCACTTGACTTCTCATTCCAGGATGTCTGGCTTGGCTCTAGGTGAGTGATCACACCATCGTGATTATCTTGGTCTTGAAGATCTTTTTTGTACAGTTCTTCTGTGTATTCTTGCCACCTCTTCTTGATATCTTCTGCTTCTGTTAGGTCCATACCATTTCTGTCCTTTATCAAGCCCATCTTTGTATGAAATGTTCCCTTGGTGTCTCTAATTTTCTTGAAGAGATCTCTAGTCTTTCCCATTCTGTTGTTTTCCTCTATTTCTTTGCATTGATAGCTGAAAAAGGCTTTCTTATCTCTCCTTGATATTCTTTGGAACTCTGCATTCAGATGCTTATATCTTTCCTTTTCTCCTTTGCTTTTCCCTTCTCTTCTTTTCACAGCTATTTGTAAGGCCTCCCCAGACAGCCATTTTGCTTTTTTGCATTTCTTTTCCATTGGGATGGTCTTGTTCCCTGTCTCCTATACAATGTCACGAACCTCCATCCATAGTTCATCAGGCACTTTGTCTATCAGATCTAGTCCCTTAAATCTATTTCTCACTTCCACTGTAGAATCATAAGGGGTTTGATTTAGGTCATATCTGAATGGTCTAGTGGTTTTCCCTACTCTCTTCAATTTAAGTCTAAATTTGGCAATAAGGAGTTCATGATGTGAGCCACAGTCAGCTCCTGGTCTTGTTTTTGCTAACTGTATAGAGCTTTTCCATCTTTGGCTGCATAGAATATAATCAGTCTGATTTCGGTGTTGACCATCTGGTGATGTCCATGTGTAGAGTCTTCTCTTGTGTTGTTGGAAGCAGGTGTTTGCTATGACCAGTGCGTTCTCTTGGCAAAACTCTATTAGCCTTTGCCCTGCTTCATTCTGTATTCCAAGGCCAAATTTGCCTGTTACTCCAGGTGTTTCTTGACTTCCTACTTTTGCATTCCAGTCCCCTATAATGAAAAGGACATCTTTTTTGGGTGTTAGTTCTAAAAGGTCTTCTAGGTCTTCATAGAACTGTTCAACTTCAGCTTCTTCAGCATTACTGGTCGGGGCATAGACTTGGATTACCATGATATTGAATGGTTTTCCTTGGAAATGAACAGAGATCATTCTGTCATTTTTGAGATTGCATCCAAAATACTGCATTTCGGACTCTTTTGTTGACCATGATGGCTACTCCATTTCTTCTAAGGGATTCCTGCCCACAATAGTAGGTATGGTGGTCATCTGAGTTAAATTCACCCATTCCAGTCCATTTTAGTTTGCTGATTCCTAGAATGTCGACGTTCACTCTTGCCATCTCCGGTTTGACCACTTCCAATTTGCCTTGATTCATGGACTTAACATTCCAGGTTCCTATGCAATATTGCTCTTTACAGCATCAGACCTTGCTTCTATCACCAGTCACATCCACAACTGGGTGTTGTTTTTGCTTTGGCTCCATCCCTTCATTCTTTCTGGAGTTATTTCTCCACTGATCTCCAGTAGCATATTGGGCACCTACTGACCTGGCAAGTTCCTCTTTCAGTATCCTATCATTTTGCCTCTTCATACTGTTCATGGGGTTCTCAAGGCAAGAATACTGAAGTGGTTTGCCATTCCCTTCTCCAGTGGACCACATTCTGTCAGACCTCTCCACCATGACCCGTCCGTCTTGGGTGGCCCCACACGGCATGGCTTAGTTTCATTGAGTTAGACAAGGCTGTGGTCCGTGTAATTAGATTGACTAGTTTTCTGTGTTTATGGTTTGTGTGTCTGCCCTCTGATGCCCTCTCACGGCATCTACCGTCTTACTTGGGTTTGTCTTACCTTGGACGTGGGGTATCTCTCACGGCTGCTCCAACAAAGCACAGCCGCTGCTCCTTACCTTGGACGAGGGGTATCTCCTCACTGCCGCCCCTCCTGACCTTGAACATGGAGTAGCTCCTCCAGTGGAGTAGCCACTATAGTTTGGCCCCAGGTAAATAGCAGGGAGGAAACACAGGTCCACCCATCAACAGAAAATTAGATTAAAGATTTACTGAGCGTGACACCACCTGTCAGAACAAGACCCAGTTCCCCCTCAGTCAGTCTCTCCCGTCATGAAGCTTCCATAAGCCTCTTATCCTTCTCCATCAGAGGGCAGACAGACTAGAAACCACAATCACAGAAAACTAATCTAATCACATGGACCACAGCCTTGTCTAAGGTCTTGGTGGAGAGTTCTGACAAAATGTGGTCCACCGGAGAATTCTTGCCTTGAGAACCCCATGAACAGTATGAAAAGGCAAAAGATAAGACACTGAAAGATGAACTCCCCTGGTTGGTAAGTACCCAATATGCTACTGAAGATCAGTGGAGAAATAACTCCAGAAAGAATGAAGAGACGGAGCCAAAGCAAAAACAACACCCAGTTGTGGATGTGACTGGTGATGGAAGCAAGGTCCAATGCTGTAAAGAGCAATGTTGCATAGGAACCTGGAATGTTAGGTCTGTGAATCAAGGCAAATTGGAAGTGGTCAAACAGGAGATGGCAAGAGAGAACTCAACATTTTAGGAATCAGCGAATTCAAATGGACTGGAATGGGTGAATTTAACTCAGATGACCAACCATTATATCTACTACTGTGGGCAAGAATCCCTTAGAAGAAATGGAGTAGCCCTCATAGTCAACATAGTGTGAAATGCAGTACTTGGATGCAGTCTCAAAAATGACAGAATGATGTTCGTTCATTTCCAAGGAAAACCATTCAATATCATGGTAATCCAAGTCTATGCCCCGACCAGTAATGCTGAAGAAGCTGAAGTTGAACAGTTCTCTGAAGACCTATGAGACCTTCTAGAACTAACACCCAAAAAAAGATGTCCTTTTCATTATAGGGGAGAGTTTTGCCAAGAGAACACACTGGTCATAACAAACACCCTCTTCCAACAACACAAGAGAAGACTACACATGGACATCACCAGATGGTCAACACCAAAATCAGACTGATTTTCTGTCTTACTTAGTATGATATTCTCCAGGCCCATCCATGTTGCTGCAGATAGCAATAGTTCATTCTTTTTTTATGGCTGAGTAATATTTCATTGTACATATATGTGTATGTATGTGTACACACTGTATCTTTTAACTGAAGTATAGTTGGTGTACAATATTATATAAGCTACAGGTATACAATATAGTTATTTGCAAGTTTTAAAAGTTTACTCCATTTAATAGCAGTTAATTAATTATTTTGATTGTGTTGGGTCTTAGTTGCTAAACTGGGCTTCCCCTAGTTGCCAAGCAACTAAGGGTCTGCTGTCTGGTTGCAGCATGTGGCTTCTCATTGCCATGGCTTATCTTGTTGCAGAGCACAGACTTTAGGGTGTTTGGGCTCAGTAGTTGTGATAAATGAGCTTAGTTGCCCCACAGCATGTGGAAATCTTCGAGGATCAAGGATCAAACCCGTGTCCTCTGCATTGGTAGGTGGATTCTTTACCACTGGACCACCAGGGGAGTCCAAATTTTGACCATTTTGTTTTGTGTTTTTCAGGTATATACCCAGGAGTGGAATTGCTGGGTCATACGGTAGTTTTGTTTTTAGTTTTGTTTTTTAGTTTTGTGGCTACACCAATTTACATTCCCACCAGTGGTGTGCAAGGTTCCCCTTTTCTTTACACCCTTGCCAGCGTTTATTTGTGTTCTTTTTATGATAGCCATTCTGAGAGGTGTGACATGATAACTCCTTGTGGTTTAGACTTTGCATTTCTCTAATAGCTAGTGATGTTGATCATTTTTTCATGTGCCTGTTGGCCATCTGTGTGTCTTTGGAGAAATGTTTATTTCAGTCTTCTGCCCATTTTTTGATTCCATTATTTGGGGGTTTTTTGATGGTGAGTTATATGAGATGTTTGTAATATTTTGGATTATTAAACCTTTGTTGGTTGCATCATTTGCAAATATTTTCTGCCATTCCTTTAGGTTGCTTTTTTTTTCCTTTTTTGATGCTTTCTTTTGCTGTGCAAAAGCCTTCACCTTTGATTAAGTCCCATTTGTTTATTTTTGCTTTTATTTCTTTTGCCTTGGAAGACTGATCTAAGAAAACATTGCTCTGATATATGTCCAAGTATTTTTGTCTGTGTTCTCTTCTATGAGTTTTATGGCTTGATGTGTTATATTTAGGTCTTTAAACCATTTTTATTTTGTGTATGGTGTGAGGGAGTGTTTCTCATTTCATTGTAGCTGTCCAGCTTTTCCAGTACCACTGTTGAAGGGTGTCTTTTCTCCGTTTCATATTCTCGCCTCCTTTGTCATTAATTGACTATAGATGAGTAGGTTTATTTCTGTCCTTTGCCCATTTTTTAATTGGGCTATTTCTCTTGTTATTGAGTAGTAAGTATTCTTTATGTATCCTGAGCACAAGTCTTTTGTCAGATATATCATTGGCAAAATGTTTTCTCTCATTCTCTGAGTTGTCTTTTCACTTGGTGGTGTCTCGGAAGTTTTTTAATTTGATGAAGTCCAATTTACTTGCTTTATCTTTTGTTGCTTGTCCTTTAGCAGTCATATCTAAGCAACCATGGTGTAATCCAGAAAAATTTACACCTGTTTTCTTCTAAGACTTTTGTTTTAGCTGTTATGTATAAGGTCTGATTCATTTTTAGTTAATGGATTTTAGATAGGGGTCTAACTTCATTCTTTTGGATGTGGATATCCAGTTTTCCCAACACCATTTCTTGAAAAGATTATTCTTTCTCTATTGAATAACCTTGAAACCCTTGTTTAAAATCAGTTGACCATAACTAAGGATTTATTTCTGGACTCTGGTTTCTGTTTCATTGGTCTGTATCTATCCTCATGCTGTTACTACACTGTCTTTGACTATTGCAGTTGTGTAATAAGTGGAAGTCAGAAAGTAGTCCTCCTCCAACATTGTTTTTCAGAAGTGTTTTAGCTATTCTGGATCCTTTTCATTTCCAAATAAATTGTAGCATCACCTGTGTCAATTTCTACAAAAAAGGTAGCTGGGACTTTGATAGGAATTACCAGCTGGGACTTTGATAGGAATTGCTGTTTACTCTAGATCAATATGGGGAGCCTTGCTATCTTAATACTAAATCTTTCCGTCCAGGAATATGAGAATTTTTCCATTTATTTAAGTCATCTTTAGTTCCTCTCGATGTTTTGTAGTTTTCTGCACTTGTTTTTATTAAATTTATTCCTACATATTTTATTCTTTTTGATTATACTGGGAAAGGAAATGTTTTCTTAATTTTATTTTCAGGTTCATTACTAGTGTATAGAAATACAGAAATATAACTGATTCTTGTGTACTGATTTTGCATTGTTCAGCTTGGTTGAACTCATTTTTAGTTCTCTATTCATTTTTTTTAAACTTTAGGTTTTTTCTATATATAAGATTATGTTATCTGTGAATAGTTTTGCTTCTTATTTTCCAATCTGGGTGCCTTTCCCCTCCTTCGTGCTTAAAAGTTTTAATATAGTGTGGAATAAAAATGGCCAGAATAAACATCTTTGTCTTGTCCTAATCTTAGGATGAAATCATTTAGTCTTTGACTGTTATTATACTAGCTGTATTTTTTTTAATTTATTTATTTTTAACTGAAGGTAGTTGCTCTATAGTATTATTTTGGTTTCTGCTGAGCATCAACATGAGTCAGCCGTAGGTATACTTCTGTCCCCTCCATTTGGAATCTCCCTCCCCATCCCGCCCTTCTACGTTGTTGCAGAGACCTGGTTTGAGTTCCTTGAGTCGTGCAGCAAATTCCCACTGGCTGTCTGTTTTACATACGGTAATACGTGTTTACATGTTACTGTCTCCATACAGTCCACCTTCTCTTTCCTCCTCCCCTCTCACCTGCCTTGTCCATAAGTCTGTTCTCTGTGTCTCTGTCAGCTATGAATGTTTCTTGGATCAGGGTGAGAAAGTTCCCTTCTATTCCCAGTTAAATTTTCATCATGAAAGGGTGTCTTGGGTTCTTAAAGGGTATGAGATAGTGCATGTAAAGTACCTGATAAATACTAGGGCTCTATCTAAAAAGAGGCTGTTTGGGAGATTGTTCAGTTGTGCACACTTTTTTTACATTTCTGTATTCTTCCAGGGAATATTTGATAAAAGAGTAGAATTGAGAATTTGTAAGAATGTTGTCCTTTTTTAAAATTGGAATTAGAAGACAAACACTTATCAAGTAGCCTGACATATACTTTCGGAGAAGGCGATGGCACCCCACTCCAGTACTCTTGCCTGGAAAATCCCGTGGACGGAGGAGCCTGGTAGGCTTCAGTCCATGAGGTCGTGAAGAGTCGGACACGACTGAGCTACTTCACTTTCACTTTCACTTTCATGCATTGGAGAAGGAAATGGCACCCCACTCCAGTGTTCTTGCCTGGAGAATCCCAGGGACGGCAGAGCCTGGTATGCTGCCGTCTATGGGGTCACACAGAGTTGGACACGACTGAAGCGACTTAGCAGCAGCAGCAACATATACTTGAAGGAGTGCAAGTCCTCTTCAAAAAGAATACATACAGAAAGTATTTTAAACAGAAGACTTGTCTGGTATTTTTCACATATACAGAATTAACTCTGATTTGGGAATTAAAAGTGTTAATTAAACTTTGTAAAGTTTTTTCACTTGAAAATTCTAATTTAGCTTATTAGTTTTGGTATCCTTGGATACATTTTTTATAAGCTTAATATTAATACATTATATTTCATTAGCTTTTACATAGTCTTTTCAAGACGCTTACTCCTTGGAAGGAAAGTTATTACCAACCTAGATAGCATATTCAAAAGCAGAGACATTACTTTGCCAACAAAGGTCCGTCTAGTCAAGGCTATGGTTTTTCCAGTGGTCATGTATGGATGTGAGAGTTGGACTGTGAAGAAGGCTGAGCGCCGAAGAATTGATGCTTTTGAACTGTGGTGTTGGACAAGACTCTTGAGAGTCCCTTGGACTGCAAGGAGATCCAACCAGTCCATTCTGAAGGAGATCAACCTTGGGATTTCTTTGGAGAAAATGATGCTGAAGCTGAAACTCCAGTACTTTGGCCACCTCATGCGAAGAGCTGACTCATTGGAAAAGACTTTGAGGCTGGAAGGGATTGGGGGCAGGAGGAGAAGGGGACGACAGAGGATGAGATGGCTGGATGGCATCACTGACTCGATGGATGTTGAGTCTGGGTGAACTCCAGGAGTTGGTGATGGACAGGGAGGCCTGGCGTGCTGCGATGCATGAGGTCGCAAAGAGTCGGACACGACTGAGCGACTGAACTGAACTGAACTGAGTCTTTTCACATGCAATGTGATGACAGTTTGATTCTGTCTTCCTTTCTTTATTTATTAATAGGGAGTCTTCTATAAAGATATACGTTCCCTTACCTGTTTAGTTACACTAAGTTATAGTATGTATAGGGCTTCCCTGGTAGCTCAGCTGGTAAAGAATCTCCCTGCATTGTGGGAAACCTGGGTTCAAACCCTAGTTTGGGAAGATCCCTTGAAGGAGGAAATGGCAACGCACTCCAGTCTTCTTGCCTGGAGAATCCAAGAGACAGAGGAGCCTAGTGGACTACAGTCCATGGGATTGCAGAGTCAGACATGACTAAACATAGCACACAGTATGTATAATAAAGGCAAGATAAACATTTAATCCTTTCAGTTATTAGTTTTTAAATAATGGGTTGATTCCCAGCATCCTAGAAAGTAACCAGCCAGATTTTTAAAATTTTAATTGTAAATTTTTTTAATTTGCAATGAAGTCACAGATGTAAACATATTTAATGTTGTACATTTCATGCCATTGTGCTTATTGAGGCTTAGATTGGGCCATCTTTGACAGCTGTGAATCTGTTTAGGTTGGTTCCTGATGGCCTTTTTTTTATTTATTTAAGGAAAACCTAATAGATACACAATTTTATTTTTCCAGAATCACAGAAAATAATTCCCTTTTGAGTTTGTAAGAGCCTTGTGTTTCTGTTCCTAAAGACTTTATTATATTGACATGGCCCCAGTAGCCTTTGATAGCTTTTTAACTTTCTGAAGTTATAAGATGTTTGACTCATCTTGGGCATTTTCTACCTAAATCTTGAATTAGCCATTTCTCCAGGAAATGTGTCTGTGCCTTGGCTCATTGCGTTTGGGTTGGGCTAGAACTTTTTAGTTACTAGAACTAGGAAGTACATATATAACACAGACACACACATATATTTGTATTTATTTAATTCATGATGAAACAGTTTTATATTTCCAATTCAGATTCAGGACTGCTAGTTAAAATTCTGCACTGTTTCACCTCTCCTTTCTCTATACCAAAAAATGTGGTTCTTAATGAGGTTAACATGATGATTCATTTGCTTTATCACATAATCATCACTTTAAGTGTCTCAAAGTAATACCCTTACTAGTAACAACAATCGGAGAAGGCAATGGCACCCCACTCCAGTACTCTTGCCTGGAAAATCCCATGGATGGAGGAGCCTGGTAGGCTGCAGTCCATGAGGTTGCTAAGAGTTGGACATGACTAAGCGGGTTCACTTTCACTTTTCACTTTAATGCATTGGAGAAGGAAATGGCAACCCACTCCAGTGTTCTTGCCTGGAGAATCCCAGGGACGGCGGAGCCTGGTGGGCTGCCGGTCTATGGGGTCGCACAGAGTCGGACACGACTGAAACGACTTAGCAGCAGCAGCAGCAGCAGTAACAACAATATGATTATTTAAAACAATTTAAGCCTTTTTATTGTAGAATGTATAATCAGGTGCGTGTGCATGCTCAGTTATGTCCATCTCATTATGTCCGCAGTGAGACAGACATAACTGAGCATGCACACGCACGTGACTCCTCTGTCAGTGTAGCCCACTCACCAGGCTCCTCTGTCCATGGAATTTTCTAGGCAAGAATACTGAAGTAGGTTGCAGTTTCCTCCTCTAAGGAATCTTCCTGACCCAGGGATTGAACCAGAGTCTCCAGAATGCGTAGGCAGATTGTTTACCACTGTGCCGACAGGGAAGCCAATTTTACTGTGTTTTCAAGTCATGTGGGATAGTTTTGAGTTGTTATGCTACTATCTCTACATTGATTTTTACTTGTGATGTTTAGGGATTGTTGGTGCTGCTGCTTTTTAAATTTTGTTTTATAAAACAGCTATATGATTCCAAAGTCAAATCTACATGTAGCAATATATTTAAAGAAATCTAACTCCTTATTATCCCTTATACTCTGTTCTTTTCCCTGCCTTCTCCTCGTATATAAGCTTAGAATTAAAAAAATAACAAACCCTTTCATTTAAAAATGTAAGTAGTAAGTAAATTTGTGACTCCCCCTTTTAAAAAAGATATATGGTGATATTTATTACACACTTTTCTCCACCTGCCTTTTATACTTATTTTCTTGTGATCACTGCATGGCATTGTAGGAAATTCTCTCTCTTTGATATTTACAGCTGTGTAATACTCTATTGTATGCATACCATAATTTAGCCCCCTCCTGATGGATATTTGGGTTATTTCTCATTATTTGCTATAATAAATAACATAATGGTAAGTAGCCTTGTGCACTAACATTTTATTTTTTGCTAGTGTTTCTGGATCAAAGGGTTAAATGCATGTATATACATATAAATATGTAACATTGCTGCTACTGCTAAGTCGCTTCAGTCATGTCCGACTCTGTGCAACCCCATAGACGGCAGCCCACCAGGCTCCCCTGTCCCTGGGATTCTCCAGGCAAGAACACTGTAGTGGGTTGCCATTTCCTTCTCCTGTAACGTTGCTAGATATTGCCAAATTTTCCTTCTGAAGA
The DNA here is from genome assembly GCF_032452875.1 of Bos javanicus. Taxonomy (NCBI): domain Eukaryota; kingdom Metazoa; phylum Chordata; class Mammalia; order Artiodactyla; family Bovidae; genus Bos; species Bos javanicus. The sequence continues at coordinate 37,556,671 of NC_083874.1, forward strand.
TTGTACCATTTTATGTTCCCACTAGCAATGTTTGAGGGCGCCAGCAACCTCGCTAACAGAATATGTTGTCAAATTTAGTGTAGTTTTTAATCTACTTTTCCCTTATGAGTGAGATTGATCAACGTTTGTATTTTTAAGGACCATTTGAGTTTATTTTTCAATGAATAGTCCACTTATCCACTTTTGTAGCAAGTTATCCTTTTCTGGTGGGGTTTTTTTTTTTTTTTTTGGCCTCACTTTGAAGCATGTGGGATCCCAGTTGCCTGACCAGGGATTGAACCCATACCCCCTGTAGTGGAAGCACAGAGCCCCAATCACTGGATCACCAGAGAAGTCCCATCCTTTTTCTTCTGTTTTTTTTTTTTTTTTTAATATATACGTTAGGGATATTAACTCTTCGTCTATTAAATAAGTTGCAGACGTCGTTCTCAGCTCTTTTCTTTTTGTATGATGCTGTGTTTTGGCCACACTCATGTTGTGGTGGTTTTTTTGGTTACACACTCAGAATTTTATTTGTGTAATACAAAATCTTTTCCTTTATCGCTTATGAATTTTGAGTCATGGTTAAAGACTTCCCCACACTTAGGCAGTAGAAGAATTCACTTGTGTTTTCTTCTAAACACTTGTATGGTTGGGCTCTTAAAATTGAGCAGTAAAGAAGCAACTCAGTTAAAAAGCGGGAAAAAGATCTGAACTGATACCTCACCAATGAAGAAATATAAAGGAGATGATAAACATGAAAAGATGCTGAACATCAAGTATCATTTAAGGAATTGCAAACTATAACAATGAGAGAACCACCGTAAACTGTTAGAATGGCTAAAATCTAAAACACCAAATGCAAGGATATGGAACAACAGAAACTCATCTGTTACTAGTGAGAATACAAAATAGTACAGCTACTTTGGAACAGTTATGCAGTTTCCTAAAAAAGTAAACATAGTCTTAAGGAATTCCCTGGTGGTCTAGTGGTTAGGACTCAGAGCTCTCACTGCCTACAGCCTGGCTTCAATGCCTGGTCAGGGAATGAGGATCCCACAAGCTGTGCAGCCAAAAAAAAAAAAGAAGTAAACATAGTCTTAACCATATGATCCAGCAGTATTTACCTAAAGTAAAATAAAAATACTTTATGTCCACACAGACACCCGCATGCAGATGTTTATAGCAGCCTTATTCACAATTGCCAAAAAGGTGGAAGAAACAAAGGTGTCCTTCAGTATATAAATGGATAAACAAACTGGTACTTCCATACAATAAAATATTATTCCGTGGGGGCTGAGGGGAAATGAGTTCTCAAGTCATGAAAAGACACAGAGGAAACAAAAAGAAGAAAAGACACAGAGGAACCTTAGATTAATATTAAGTGAAAGAAACCAGTCTGAAAAGCTTCTATACCTGACTCCAACTATATGCCTTTCTGAAAAAGGCAAAACTATAGGAGATAGTATAAAGATCAGTGGTTGCCAAGGATGGGGTTAGAGGGGAGAGAACAAATGGAGCATGGAACTTTTAGGGCAGTGGAACTCTTCTTTATGGCACTATGATGATAGATACATAACATTATGTATTTGACAAGACCCATAGAGTGTATGACAAAGAGTGAACCCTAATGTAAGCTGGGGGCTTTAGTTAATAATAATGCAGTTATAACATGTGCACAACACTGCAAGATGTTAGTAACAGGGAAGTGGGTGTTGTGAAGGGAGTATAGGAACTGTCCATACATACTTTCTATACAGTTTTCCTGTAAACCTAAAGCTAAGAAATAGGGTCTACGAGGGTTTTTCTTTGTTTTTATTTATTTTTTAACTTTCTTTTGCTCTTTGTTTTGAAATTCCTTTCTCAGTACAAAATTCTGTATGCAGTTAAGTCAGTTCCTCAACTCTCTTTTCTGTTCCATTCATCTTAAACATACTACTCAAAATTGTATCATGCAAACTCAGGGAGATAGTGAAGGACAGGGATGCCTGGTGTGCTACAGTTCATAGGGGCACAAACAGTTAGACATGACTGAGCGACTGAACAACAAGAGATAGTATATTTTAATCTGAAGAGGTGGTCTCTTTGTTGCTCTTTTTCAGGATTTTCACAGATTTTCTTGTTTACCTGTTTTTCCAAAAGAACTTTATAATCAGCTTCATAAAATTGAAATTTTATCAAATTTATAAATGAATTTGAGGGGATGTGATTAACATCTTTGTGTTGTTGAGTGTTGTTATTCAAGAACACAGTTACTGTCTTGTAAGCTTTTGGACAAACTGATTCAGTAGTTCTTGCTGGGCTTTTGTTTGTTTGTTACATCTTTATGTAACAATCACAGGCATTTGTGATCCAAGTTTATTCAGGTTTGGGGTGGTTTCTTCAGATTGAGCTGGCCAGCAGTGTTTGTTTATACATTCCTCTAAGTGTTTTCAGTAATAACATTTGTGTAATTGGCAGAGCAGTATAAATTCAGATTACTCTTGAGTGGAGGATTATCTGTACTGCAGATATTCTTTTAGAAGCAAATCTGTGAGTGTGTGTGTGCGCATGCGTGCTGGGTCGTGTCCGACTCTTTGCAATCCCATGGACTATAGCCCTGCAGGCTCCTCTGTCCGTGGAATTTTTCAGGCAAGAATACTGAAGTAGATTGCCATTTCCTTCTCCAGGGGACCTTCCCCACCAAGGGATCAAACTTGCCTCCAGCATTGTAGGCGAATTCTTACTGCTGTGCCACTGGGGAAACCCTGCCTGTCTTTGAGGTGAATATTGGTAAAGATTAATTTTGTCAATTTTCTTTTGGGCCAGTTAACAGTCTTTTAATATATTTAGGAAATCTTAGTGGCCATTTATCTATATTATATTTTTTCTTAAAATGAATAGCAAAAAATAAGTAATAAAACTGAAGGTTTGATGTTAATGCTTCCAGTTGTATATGTGTATCTTTAAACTCTTATTTCATGAAAGTGTCAGTTTCTTGGAATAAATTTAGCAGAGAAAATGTTTTCATGCTAAATATCTGGGGAATTTTTTTTTCAGTATGTATGCATGTGTATATGTATTAATGTTTATAAATTCCTGTTGGAGTTGAATGTTGTTGTTCAGTCCATATGTCATGTCCAGCTCTTTGCAGCCCCACAGGTTATAGCACAACAGGCTCCCCTGTCCTTCACCATCTCCCGGAGTTTACTTAAACTCATGTGCATTGAGTCACTGATGCTATCCATCCATCTCATCCTCTGCTGCCCCTTTCTCCTTTTGCCTTCATTCTTTCCCAGCATCAGAGTCTTTTCCAGTGAATCAGCAGTTTGCATCAGGTGTCAGTATTGGAGCTTCAGCTTCAGCATCAGTCCTTCCAGTGACTATTCAGGGTTGATTTCCTTTAGGATTGACTGGTTTGATCTCCTTGCTGTCCAAGGGACTCTGAAGGGTCTTCTCCAGCACCACAGTTCGAAACCATCAATTCTTCAGTGCTCAGCTTTCTTTATGGTCCAACTCTCATATCTGTACATGACTACTGGAAAAACCATATTTTTGCCTAGACGGACCTTTGTTGGTAAAGTGATGTCTCTGCTTTTTAATACACTGTCTAGGTTTGTAATAGGTTTCCTTCCATGGAGCAAAGGTATTTTAATTTCATGGCTATAATTACTGTCTGCAGTGGAGTTAAATCAAACCAAAAAATCCACCACACTCAATTAACCGTCCACTCTATCTGCATTGCCTCTACCCTAGTTTATACTTACATTTCAATATACTTTGAACTATTTCAGTGACTGTACCAATGCTCCTAGTTTCAAGTTTCTCTCCTCTTCAATTTAGCCTAATTCTTAGTTTTTCCAGAATCTTTCTAGCAAAGATTTGATCATGTCACTCATTAAGATTTTTAATTTGCTTTGTATTGATTAAAGCAGCATGAAATCTTTCTTTACTTTTCATGATCTGACTCCTATTTCACTGTTTAACTCTATAATATTCATTCTACCCTTTATATTTCTATTCCAGTGATATTTTTTAGTTTCCTTAACATGACATTCTTTCTCATTCCTCTGTGCCTCCATGCATATTCCTCTATTGTCCTGAAACACCTCCTTCCACTAGTTTTCAGCTCAGAACTTTGATATCATCCTGAGTCCCCTGAAACACTTGGATTTGTTTACTACTGGTATATGGTCATTGTCATAATAATTTAATTATTTACAAGTCTTTTTACTCCACAAAGTTATTGGGAATCAGAACTGTGATTTCTTTGTGGTGCTTGCCACATGATGTCAATTATTTGTTGAGTGAATTTAATAATTCACCAGAAATTTCACTTCCCAGAGGGGTTTTGTTGTAGTGATGGGCCTCTCTAGCTGTGCTCAGTCTTATCTCCCAAGGCGTGTGGAATCTTAGTTCCTTGACTAGGAATCGAGCCTATGTCTTCTGCATTTGAAGGTGGATTCTTAACCACTGAATTAACCAAAGACTTAATCAGGGAAGTCCCAGTGCAGTTGTTCCTGATGTTTATCTTTGTTAAAGCAATTCCTGTGGCTTTAAGTATCCCTTTTTAAGGAGGAAGGGAAAAACAAAAAAAATCAATTTATTTGATTCCTAGAAAACAAACTGATTGTAGTACTTCAGAACCTTTTAAGCAAGTTCAAATTCATCTCACAATATATTAAAAATGTGTTTTTCCCCCAGTTTTTCAAACATGGTAAAATACATAGAAAATTTACCATCTTAGCAATTTTTAAGTATACAATTTAGTAATAACAAACACATCTGTAATGTTGTGCGACCATTATCATTCATCTTCAAAACTCTTTTTATCTTGTGAAATTGAAATTACACCCATTAGACAATAACTCCCATTTCCCCCTCTAGCCCAGGGCAGCCACCAGTTTACTGTCTTTCTCTATGATTTAGAGTACTCCAAATACTTCATAGAAGTGGAATCATGTAGTATTTGTCTTTTTATGACTGGCTTGTTTTTTTCAGCATAATATTCTGAAAGTTCATCATTCTTGTAGGATATTGCAAAAGTTTCTTCTTTTTAAAGGCTGAATAATACTCCATTTTACGTATACATACATTGTGCTTATTTGCCTTATCTGCTAATGGACACTGGGTTATTTCCCATCTTAGCTTCTGTGGACGGTGCTGCTGTGAACATGGGTGTACAGGTATCTCTTCAAGCCTGCGTTTATTTTAGGTATACACGCGGGAGTGGAATTGCTGTGTCATGTAGTAGTTCTGTTTTTGATTTATTGATGAGCTGCACATTGTTTTACACAGTTGCTGTAACATTTTACATTCCCACCAGTGGTGCACAGGGTTCTAGTTTCACCACATCCTGGCCAGCACTTTTCATTTCCTGTTTTTTCAATAGTAGCCATATTAACAGGTGTTAAGTGGTACCTTATAGTTTTGATTTGCATTTCCCTAATGATTGGTGATGTTGAACATCTTTTCATGTGTTTGTTGGTTATTTGTGTATCTTCTTTGCCAAAATGTCTGGTCAAGTCCTTTGCCTAATCAAGTTGTGTTTTTGTTGTTGTTTTAAGAGTTCTCTATATTCTGAATGTTAATTCCTTATCAAATACATAATTTAAAAATATATTCTCCCATTCTGGGGTTGTCTTTTTACTCTGGATAGTGTCTTTTGTTGTACTAATTTTAAATATTGTCACAAAGTCCAGTTTGTCTCTTTTCTTTTATTGCCTTTGCCTTTGGTGTCACTTTGAAGAAATCATTCCTAGGACTTCCCTGGTGGTCCAGTGGTTAAGGCTCTGAACTTCCAAATCAGGGTCCACAGGGAAACTAAGATCCTTCATGCCATGCAGCCAATTTAAAGAAACGAAAGAAAAATCATTCCCAAATCCAGTGTCAGGAAGTTTTTAGCTTATGTTTTTTCCTAAGTGTTTTATAGCTTTAGGTTTTACTTTTGGGTCTTGGATCCATTTTGAGTTAATTTTTATATATGGTATTAGGTGGGCTTCCCTGGTGGCTCAGATGGCAGAGAATCCGCCTGTAGTGTGGGATACCTGGATTCGATCCCAGGGGAAGATCCCCTGGAGGAGGGCATGGCAACCCGCTCCAGTATTCTTGCCTGGAGAGTCTCCATGGACAGAGGAGCCTGGTGGGTTACAGCCCATGGGGTCACAAAGAGTAAGACATGACTAAGCACATGGTGTTAGGTAAATGAGAAGGAAAAGCAACTCCTCTGTGTTTCTCTTTTACTCGAAACAGATGTGTGGGGTTTTCCACACATCAAGCAGTTCTCCCAGATTCAATTTAGTTCTATTTGGACTCTGTCTACCTGAAGTTAGCATCAGATCCCACAAGTTAAGCGCTCAGCCCCACAAGACTGCCCTCACTTCCAGTGCCACCTGAACTTTTTACTAACCAGGTATAAATTGCGGTTCACATGACCCCCATTTGGGGTTTGATAATTTGCTAGAATGGTTCACAGACCTCAGGGATTCACTTTTGTTGATTGATTTATTAAAAAAGATATAATAAAGGATACAAGAATACATGTCTCAATTGATTTTAGTAGATAGCTATCATACAAAGTAGTTTCTAGAAATTGATAACAGAAATAAAACTGAAAATTTCATGAATTTACGTAAATAGCACACTTAACCAATGGATGAACAGAAATAAAATTGAAAATTTCATGAATTTATGTAAATAGTGCACTTAACCAATGGATGAAAGAAATAATCACAAGGGAAATTAGAAAATATGTAGAAATGAATGAGAATGAAAATACAGTGTGCCAGAACTTACAGGATGCAGCACACGATGCTTGGGGAGTGGTAGGGGGCATTTGTAGCTTTTAAACATGAAAGTTAAAAAACACAAAAGATCTTCAATTTTAAAAAGTAATAATAAAAGGTCTTTCTGGCATTTCAGTGGTTAAGATTCCATGCTCCAGTGCATGGGGCACAGGTTTGATCCCTGATCAGGGAACTAAGATCCTGCATGCTGCCAAAATTCAAAATACAATGTAGTACAGTACAGTACAATACCAGAAGATTTCAAATCAACAACCTAACTTTATAATTTAAGAAATTAGAAGAGAAAGAACAGACTAAACTCAGAGCTAGTGGAAGGAAGGAAATGTAAAGGAGAGAGCCTAGGTAAACAGTAGAGAGAATAGAAAAATAAGACTGAAAATCAGTGAAATCAAAAATTGGTCTTTTGAAATCAACAAAATTGACAAACTTTTTAGCTAGGTGGAATGAGGAAAAAACAAGATTCAAATTACTAAAACCAGAAAGGAAAATGGGGGAACTTCCCCAGTGGTTCAGAGGTTAGGGCTCTGCTCTTCCACTGAAGGGGTCATGCGTTCAGTCCCTGGTTGGGAAACTAGGGTCTGGCATGTCCCACGGCCAAAAGAAATGAAAATGGGGACGTTACCAATTCTGTTTAAAAAAAAAGTTCTGAAGTGAGTACTGTGAACAATTGAATGCCAACAAATTAGATAACCTAGATGAGATAGACAAATTCCAAGAAATACAAAACCTACCAAGGCTAAGTCACAAAGAAATAGAAAATCTGAATAGACCTATAACTAGTAAGGAGATTGAATCCATAGTTAAAACTCTCCCAAAAAAAACCTTGGACCAGTAGCTTCACTGGTGAATTGTACCAAACATTTGAAGAACTGAAAAGGAGGGAACACATTCTAAGTCATTCTTTGAAGCCAGCATTAGCCTGATTCTCAAATACTACTAGAAGACTGCAGACCAGTATCCCTTATGAACATTAATGCAAAAATCCTCAAGCAAATACTACTAAACTGAATTCAACAGCATATTAAAGGGAGTATACACCATGACCAATGGGATATATCTCTGGAATGCATGAGTGGTTCAATATATGAAACAATCCACTTAATACTTCACATTAAAAAATGAAGGGGAAAAATCCACATGGTCATCTTAATTGATGTACAAATGTCTTTCTTGTCCTCATAAACTAAGGTTCATTATAACATTCTCACTTTTAATGTTTCCTTCATGTTTCTTAAAAATAATAGCTAAATTGAGCATTGTACACTTAACTTTTTACAACCTAGTGAGTTAATGAGTATTTTTATTTACATTTTACCAGTAAAGAAACTGAAACTCAGAAAGATGTTAAAGGGCATCAAGCTAGTGAATGGTAGAGAAGGATTGTTGAAGACTCGAGTGTCTTCTAAATTTCCGACAAAGTTCCATCCCTTATTCCACCTACTCTTAATTGCTTGGATAAATATTGTGGGTTTGTTTAAGAACCTACTGTGTGGGTATGGTTAGCTTTTGATTCACATGGAACATTAGTTTGACATCTCTTGATGGTCTATACCTGTGGTTCACAAACAGTTCTGTAGGAAAATTCTTCAAATGGATATTAGTTTGAGTTCTTTAAAAAAAAAAAACAAAAAACCTCCTTTATGTGAGGTTAAAGGGTTTTTTTTTTCCTTTTAACTGAAGGCAAGAGTTTTCAAAGCCTTTTAAAAAAAAAATGTATTGGGAATTTCCAGAAAGGAGATTTGATAAGCAGCGTTTTCCAGTTTTACTTGACACCAAACTATATTCAAAGAACATATCTATACTGATTATTTGTTGACTCTAGGCATATAGGAAAATAATTTTATGTACATTTATGAGCTGTTACTTAGCTGCCTGTAGATACAATGACAGAGAAGACAATGGCAACCCACGCCAGTACTCTTGCCTGGAACATCCCATGGGCGGAGGAGCCTGGAAGGCTGCAGTCCATGGGGTTGCTAAGAGTTGGACACGACTGAGCGACTTCACTTTCACTTTTCACTTTCATGCATTGGAGGAGGAAATGGCAACCCACTCCAGTGTTCTTGCCTGGAGAATCCCAGGGACAGGGGAGCCTGGTGGGCTGCCATCTATGGGGTCACACAGAGTCGGACACGACTGAAGCGACTTAGCAGCAGATACAATGAAGAAAGAAGAGACTGGGAATAAGATGGGATAGTTCTGCTATTCTCTTGCTCTGTGACTTGGGAAAGCTTGTTCACTTTGCTAAGCCTTAGTTTCCTTTTATGCAAAACGAGGGGGTTGAAATATTGTGTTCACTTTATCATTGCTTTAATGTGAAAACAGAAAAAAATTCCAGATGTTTTATTCTCAGTTGAACAAAAATTTTGTTGAAAATTTCCAAATTGAGAATTTATTGAAAACTTCTTGTTTTCTAACATGAATTAATTAAATAATTAATAATGAATTAATTAAATAATAGCATAGGAGACAACCTGGACTTCAGAGATTGTTACTCAAGGTTTCAATCTTGGCTGTACCACTTATTATTCTTAAATAAGGATATTCTTACACAAAGTACATGCCCTCTTGAATACTTGGGTTTCTCAGTGGTGAAAATGAGGACTTTATTACTTACAGTGCTTATTACATAGGAATAAGTGCTTAGTAAGTGGAATCTGCAGGTATTTAATTTGGTAAATCAGTAATTAAATGTAAATAATAAAGATTGAGTATAAAAGCTTTAGTTACACATTAGAGCCTAGGTTGAAAGCCTGGCCTTTCACTTCCTGAAAGGACTTCACTTTCCATTTCTCCTGCTGCTACCAAAGAGGGCATATTGCTTATTGTATAAAGCAAAGCTCTCTGTGTTGGAGGAAGGAGAGAACAGAGATCTCTGCTTTTTGCTAAGTTTCTCTCTGGGAATAACTGAAAACAAATGTTAAAATATGCATCCTCACTAGGAATAAAACTACCATCAGTTCAGTTCAGTTGCTCAGTCGGGTCCGACTCTTGGTGACCCCATGATTTGCAGCACGCCAGGCCTCCCTTGTCCATCACCAACTCCCGGAGTTTACTCAAACTCATGTGCATCGAGTCAGTGATGCCGTCCAGCCATCTCATCCTCTGTCGTCCCCTTCTCCTGTCCCCAATCCCTCCCAGCATCAGAGTCTTTTCCAATGAGTCAACTCTTCACATGAGGTGGCCAAAGAACTGGAGTTTCAGCTTTAGCATCAGTCCTTCCAATGAACACCCAGGACTGATCTCCTTCAGAATGGACTGGTTGGATCTCCTTGCAGTCCAAGGGACTCTCAAGAGTCTTCTCCAACACCACAGTTGAAAAGCATAATTCTTGGGCGCTCAGCTTTCTTCACAGTCCAACTCTCACATCCATACATGACCACAGGAAAAACCATAGCCGTGACTAGACGGACCTTGGTTGGCAAAGTAATGTCTCTGCTTTTTAGTATGCTATCTAGGCTGGTCATAGATTTTCTTCCAAGGAGTAAGCATCATTTAATTTCAAGGCTGTAATCATCATCTGCAGTGATTTTGGAGCCCCAGAAATAAAGTCTGACATTGTTTCCACTGTTTCCCCATCTATTTCCCATGAAGTGATGGGACCAGATGCCATGATCTTCGTTTTCTGAATGTTGAGCTTTAAGCCAACTTTTTGACTCTCCACTTTCACTTTCGTCAAGAGGCTTTTTAGTTCCTCTTCACTTTCTGCCATAAGGGTGGTGTCATCTGCATATCTGAGGTTATTGGTATTTCTCCCAGCAATCTTGGTTCCAGCTTGTGCTTCCTCCAGCCCAGCGTTTCTCATTATGTACTCTGCATAGAAGTTAAATAAGCAGGGTGACAATATACAGCCTTGACGTACTCCTTTTCCTATTTGGAACCAGTCTGTTGTTCCCTGTCCAGTTCTAACTGTTGCTTCCTGACCTGCATATAGGTTTCTCAGGAGGCAGGTCAGGTGGTTTGGTATTCCCATCTCTTTCAGAATTTTCCACAATTTATTGTGATCCACACAGTCAAAGGCTTTGGCATAGTTAATAAAGCAGAAATAGATGTTTTTCTAGAACTCTATTCCTGTTTCCATGATCCAGCGAATGTTGGCACTTTGATCTCTGGTTCCTCTGCCTTTTCTAAAACCAGCTTGAACATCTGGAAGTTCACAGTTCATGCATTGCTGAAGCCTGGCTTGGAGAATTTTGAGCATTACTTTACTAGCATGTGAGATGAGTGCAGTTGTGCGGTAGTTTGAGCATTCTTTGGCATTGCACTACTGGGCATATACCCTGAGGAAACCAGAATTGAGAAAGACGCATGTACCTCGGTGTTCATTGCAGCACTATTTACAATATCTAGAACATGGAAGCAACCTAGATGTTTGTTGGCAGATGAATGGATAAGGAAGTTGTGGTACATATACACAGTGGAATATTACTCAGCTATTAAAAAAGGGAATGCATTTGAGTCCGTTTCAATGAGGTGGATGAAGCTAGAGCCTATTACCGGAGAAGGCAATGGCACCCCACTCCAGTACTCTTGCCTGGAAAATCCCATGGACGGAGGAGCCTGGTAGGCTGCAGTGCATGGGGTCGCTGCCAGTCGGACATGACTGAGCGACTTCACTTTCATGCATTGGAGAAGGAAATGGCAACCCACTCCACTGTTCTTGCCTGGAGAATCCCAGGGACGGGGAGCCTGGTGGGCTGCCGTCTCTGGGGTCGCACAGAGTCGGACATGACTGAAGCGACTTAGCAGCAGTAGCAGCAGCAGAGCCTATTACACAGAGTGAAGTAGTCAGAAAAAGACAAATACCATATATTAACACATATATATGGAATCTAGAAAGATGGTACCAACTATCCTATGTGCAGAGCAGCAAAGGAGACAGACATAAAGAACAGGCTTTTAGACTCAGTGGGAGAAGGAGAGGGTGGAGTGATTTGAGAGTATAGCATTGAAACATACATTACCATATGTAAAATAGATAGGCAGTTGGAGTTTGATGTATGATGCAGGGAACCCAAAGCAAGAGCCCTGGACAACCGGGGTCTGGTGGGGAGTGAGGGGGATTCAGAAGGGAAGGGACACATGTATGCCTGTGGCCAGTTTGAGTTGATGTATAGCAAAAACCATTAAAATATTGTAATTATCCTCCAATTAAATATTAAAAAAAAAATGTATCCTCAACAAGCTAGAGCCGAGCCCAGTGAAATTTAGAGAGTGCTTAGATTTCAACTGAGATTTTGCCCCAACCTCCTACAGTGTTTGTTATATATAAACAGATGAGATGTGGAAAGAAACACTTCTTAGGAAAGCGCTCTAGTGATTACATTGGAGTAATTAAGTCTAGTTGCGCAGTCCCTTTCCAAGTAGTTGAATGATATATATCTGGTTGTGATACCTTCCTTGAGTTACGCTTAAGCAAGAGATCAAGGATCAGAATATTTCAGAAGTAGGTTACCAAGTAATGTTGACATCCTGTTATCAACTGACTTGGGAAAGGAGGAAATTAGACCAAGGCTGGAGTAGGAGGATATCAAATAGTTCACACACTTCCCTCTAATCTCCCTTATGCATTTCGCTGTTTAGAGATTGATTGGAGTTCAGGGTACTAATGCTGTCAGGCTGTTGTTACTGTTGAGTTGCTAAGTCCTCTCCAACTCTTTGCAACCCCATGGACTATAGCCGGTATACCAGGCTCCTCTGTCCATTGGGTTTTTCAGGCAAGAATACTGGACTGGGTTGCCATTTCCTTCTCCAGGGGATCTTCTTGAACCAGATATCCAACCCTGGTCTCCTGCACTGCAGGTTGATTTTTTTTTTTTTTTTTAACCACTGAGCCACCTTCTGTTACACTTGTATAAATTAATGAAACTAAGTGTAGCATTTGTGCTACATCCTTGCCATGGGCAGTTCCTGGAAGAGGAATTAGCTCTGGGGGGAGAAGGAAGGGAGAGACCATCTTGGAACCAGGGATGATTCTCAGTAAGACAGACTTGGGTAAACCGGCCCGAGTAGGGGATTTGTGGTAGACACTGGTCCTGAAAGATTAGAGGGTGCCGAAGTTAAAATTTTCTACATATTGAAGCTATTTTTCCAATGCCATCTCATGTCACCTCAGATGTCAGTAGATCTTAGTGTAAAAGCAAAATTCTAAAGAGCAAGCCAGTTAGATGAGATTACAGATTTAGTTGACCTTCAGTGAGCACTTAACTGTGTACCTGAATTAGTGTGGAGGGTCTTCCACATAATTCTTTTTTAAAGAGTCTTGATATTCTCAACTGATACTGGGTATGATGATACCCATAGGATTGTTGAGGAAAATATATAATTCCTTACACAAAGTAATAATGAACAGTACTTAAAAACTACAGAGTGATGAAGTAAAAGTTGATCATTGACATGAGAACAGAGTGTTCATTTAAATATTTTCTACTGTATGCTAAGGTACTGCATTGGATCTAGGGGATATAGAGAGAAGTGGGTTCTCTTCTCGAAAGTTTTTAAAAATTATTTACTTATTTGACTGCACTGGGTCTTCATTGCTTTGCTCAGGCTTTCTCTAGTTATGGCAAACAGGGCTATTCCTCTTGTGGTGTGCCAGCTTCTCATTGCGGTGGCTTCTTTTATTGCAGAGCAGAGGCTCTCGGGTGCGCAGGCTTCAGTAGTTGTGGCTTGTGGGCTCTAGAGCACAGGCTTAATAGTTGTGGCGCACCTGCTGAGTTGTTCTTCAATGTGAAAGATCTTCCCGGACGAGGGATCGAACCCGTGTCCCCTGCATTGGCAGACAGATTCTTATGCTTTGTGCCAGTTCCTTTTAAGAGAATTACAGGAGCCTCCCTGGTGGCTCAGTGGTAAAGAATCTGCCTGCCAATGCAGGAGACAATGGGTTTGATCTCTGGTCCAGGAAGATGACACATGATTCTGAGCAACTAAGCCAGTGTGCCACAGCTATTGAGCCTGCACTTGAGAACCTGGGAGCCGCAGCTACTGAGCCCACATGCTGTACCTGCCGAAGCCTGTGTGCCTGGGGACCGGGCTTCACAATAAAAGAAGCCACTGTGATGAGAAGCCCACGAACTGCAACTAGGGAGTATCCTTGGCTGGTGGCAACTGAAGAGAAACCCACAGAGCAACGGAGACCCAGCGGGGCCAAAAATAATAAATAAATAAATAAAATTTAAACAATTACAGCCTGTTGGGTTCTAAAGAAATTAGTTTGGGAGGAGCTTGAAACCAATAACTGAAGTTATTAAATATAATGTTCCCTCAGCTTCTCTGTTTTACTTCTCTTCTGTATGTGCTTAGAGCTAAATGTGTTGGAGGTGAGGAGAAAATTGGTAGCAAAGCTTATGTAGTGTCTCAAGCTATACCTGTTATAGTCTTTCTTTTTGAAGAAAGCTGGCATTGCAAAACTTAATTGGCATGAAATGATTATTGGCTTGAGACATACTTAGCTTTTGACTCACATTGAAACCAACCCTAATCAATATAAATTGGAATGGTCCTTTTAAAGTGCATTTTAGTGCGTTTTAGCAGTATGTGTCAAGAACATAAAAATATGTACATTCCTTGGCCTGTAATTTTTAGCTGGATCCTCGGGGGGAAATCCTCAATACAGAGAAACTTTATAAACAGAAGTGTTCATGAGAATGCTATTTTAATAGCAAAAAACCAGAAGCAGTTATAGCATCTGTATGTCAATTGTTTTTGCCAATTGACATATTATGTGACAATTAAAATGATTATGAACTTTAATTCATAAGGGAATATTCTGCAAATAGGTATTTTTAACTACTAGCTTAGCCTCTAGTTAGAATATTTGGAGTTTAATTTTTCAAAAAAAACTCAGGGTATTAATGTACAGTGAAAATGTCTAGAGGGTTTCACTTAATAGTGATGATTATTGAAGCTTATCCTAAAAGGTCTTTTTAACTTGGACAGCCTTTTTCTGTAACCTTTTAAGCCCTTACTGTGTGCCAGGGGTGGGCATGTGTGCGCGTGTGCGTGAGTGCACATGCGCTTGCTCATTGTGTCTGACTTTGAGACACCATGGACTGTAGCCCACCAGGCTCATCTGTCCATGGAATTTTCCAGGCAAAAATACTGGAGTGGGTTGCCATTTCCTTCTCCAGAGGATCTTTCTGACCGAGAGATCTAAACTGCATCTCTTGTGTACAAGGTACTGGGGAGCATTATATAGAGATGAATCACATTCCTTTTTCTTAAGGAGCCTGCGTCCTGTAATAAGGCAGTAGAATGAGTTTACGTAAACAGCCATAATAGATGATAGAAAATGACAGGTGAATAAGCGAGGTAGAAAATATTTTTGGTAAAGACCCAGTGGTCATTCATACCCTGAGAAGAAGGTAAAAGTAAAGTCCAGTTCTTAAAGAGAATATATAGAGAAGTGGAACCCTGACATACCAGTTCTCTGCAGTGGACAGCAAAGTAATCAAAAGTTAAAGGAGATTCTATTACTAGCTTGGTACAAAAGTAGTTGTAGTTTCAAACTGTGAATTTAAAAAATTTTTTTATCTGGCTGCACCAGGTCTTAGTTGTGGCTTTCAGGATCTTTGATCTTTAGTTGTGACATGTGGGATCTAATTCCTTGACCAGGGATTGAACCCAGGCCTCCTGCATTGGGAGCAGGGAATCTTAGCTACTGGACCACCAGGGAAGTCCCCGGACTGTGAAATTTAAATCATTATCAGTTCAGTTCAGTCGCTCAGTCGTGTCCAACTCTTTGTGACCCCACGAATCAAAGCATGCCAGGCCTCCCTGTCCATCACCAACTCCCGGAGTTCACTCAGACTCACGTCCATCGAGTCAGTGATGCCATCCAGCCATCTCATCCTCTGTTGTCCCCCTCCCAGCATCAGAGTCTTTTCCAATGAGTCAACTCTTCGCATGAGGTGGCCAAAGTACTGGAGTTTCAGCTTTAGCATCATTCCTTCCAAAGAAATCCCAGGGCTGATCTCCTTCAGAATGGACTGGTTGGATCTCCTTGCAGTCCAAGGGACTCTCAAGAGTCTTCTCCAACACCACAGTTCAAAAGCATCAATTCTTTGGCACTCAGTTTTCTTCACAGTCCAACTCTCACATCCATACATGACCACAGGAAAAACCATAGCCTTGACTAGGCAGACCTTTGTTGGCAAAGTAATGTCTCTGCTTTTCAATATGCTATCTAGGTTAGTCATAACTTTCCTTCCAAGGAGTAAGCGTCTTTTAATTTCATGGCTGCAGTCACCATCTGCAGTGATTTTGGAGCCCCAAAAAATAAAGTCGACACTGTTTCCCCATCTATTTCCCATGAAGTGATGGGACCGGATGCTATGATCTTCGTTTTCTGAATGTTGAGCTTTAAGCCAACTTTTCACTCTCCTCTTTCACTTTCATCAAGAGGCTTTTTAGTTCCTCTTCACTTTCTGCCATAAGGGTGGTGTCATCTGCATATCTGAGGTTATTGATATTTCTCCCAGCAATCTTGATTCCAGCTTGTGCTTCATCCAGCCTGGCGTTTTTCATGATGTACTCTGCATATAAGTTAAATAAGCAGGGTGACAATATACAGCCTTGACATACTCCTTTTCCTATTTGGAACCAGTCTGTTGTTCCATGTCCAGTTCTAACTGTAAGTTCAAACACATCTTCATTAATCAGAATAGGAACCATTACAATCAACGCTTTTTTGCCAACAAGAAATAAGTTTGTTTATTCCTGTAGCATAAAAATCCATGCTTTGGGATTCTACGAACTCTTGGAAAGCATTTTCTGCATCCTGCCAGTTGTGGAAGCGTTTGCCCTGCAAAAAGGTGTCGAGATGCTTGAAGAAGTGGTAGTTGGTTGGCAAGAGATCAGGTGAATGTGGTGGATGAGGCACAATTCCATAGCCCCGTTCGTTCAACTTTTGAAGTGTTGGTTGTGTGACCTGCACCGTGCGTTATCATGGAGAAGAATTAGGCCCTTTATGTTGACCAATGCCAGCTGCAGGTGTTGCAGTTTTCTGTGCATCTCTTTGATTTGCGCGTGCTTCATATGGAATGGTTTTGCCAGGATTCAGAAAGCTGTAGTGGATCACACCAGCAGCAGACCACCAGACAGTGACCATGACCTTTTTTGGTGCAAGTTTGGCTTTGAGAAGTGCTCTGGAGCTTCTTCTCAGTCCAACCACTGAGCTGGTCGTTACTGGCTGTATAAAATGCACTTTTTGTCCCATGTCACAATCCAGTAGAGAAATTGTTCACTGTTTCATAAAACAAGAGGAGACAACACTTCAAATTGATTTTTTTTGATTTGCCGTCAGCTCATAAGGCACCCACTTAACGAGCTTTTTCACTTTTACAACTTTCTTCAAATGCCAAATGATCACAGCATGGTTGACTTTGAGTTCTTTGGCAACTTTTTGTGTAGTTGTAAGAGAATCAGCTTCTATGATTGCTTTCAGTTGGTCATTGTCAACTTAGGATGGCCGGCCACTATATTCATCTTCAAGGCGCTTGTCTCCTTTGCAAAATTTCTTGAACCACCACTGCATTTTATGTTCATTAGCAGTTCCTGGGCCAAATGCATTGTGAATGTTGCAAGTTGTCTGCCTGCTTTATGACCCAGTGAGCTCAAATTTAAAAATCACTTGAATTTGCTTTTTGTTTAACATCATATCCCTAGTTTAAAATAAATATAAAATAAACAGCAAGTAATAAGTCATTAGCAAAAAAAAGTATGAAATGCACATTAAAATGATGTATAACATCACCACATTTATTTAAGAATGTATTCCGATATCAAACAGCAAAGGTCAACAAAGAAAAACTGCAGTTACTGTTGCACCAACATAGTACAAGCCAGAAGGGAATAGCCAAAGTAGTAAGAGGCCCAGAATGGTCAGGAACCAGAATTAAAGATGGTCAGAGCTGTCATAGCCATCAGTTCTTAATAGATCTCTAGAGTTCTTAACAGAGCTTTCTAATTTCAGTATTGAAAATTTTGCAGTATTTTAAGCATAAAAATATATTAACAAAGTTTCTGTACTGTGTAATTTAAATTTTTTTAAATTTCTGTGTAGTTTAAAAAAATAAACAAGTGCATACCTAAAGAATGCAAACTTTAATTTTTGTTTTGTTCTTTTAAGCTCTGGAAAGGATATTCAGTCCAAATTAAATCCCTCGTTGTACATAAAGGAATCTGGAATTCAATTATGTCTGGTCTTTGAATCATAGGTTACAGAACCAAAGCAAGAATCTCAGCCTCCTGACTCACCAGTGCATGTTACCACATTCTTGTCAGGTTGAGATCAATCTCTTTTTTCCGGTTGCTTGCTGGTTATTAAGAGGGATTTGTTGAGGATAGAGACTGTGTATTTATCCCTGTATCCCTGGACATAGTAATAACACAGAATAGACAATAACAGTAGACATATGTTGCATGAAAAGGATAGTTGGGTAGGTTTGGCTTCTCTCTTAGACCTTGAAGGAAGGCTAGGATTTAGCTTTGTGGAAGTTCTGGTCATTTGGTATACACAGAAGCTGTTAGATTTGTTGAGTTTTGAATACCTAAAGGAAAATAGAAAATAATGCCGAAATCTACGTTGGTGCTTCATTGTAGGAACACTTGAATGCCAAGCTAAGAATTTTGGAATTTGTTATCCAGTTAGCTGAAAAGTTTTGAGCAGAGAAGTAGCACACACACACACAGGAGTAGGGAGACCAGGGGAGGTGGGGAAGAGTTAGGAAGAGAAATTATTGTGACCATTCACTTGAGGTATCATAAAAGCTTGATTGAAGATGCTAGATGTGGGAATGGAAATATGGTTATAGATACAGAAAACCATCAGAACTTGGTTACCGATGAAGTGTGTAGTTCAAAGTATAGAGTACTCAGAGATGCGACTGAGGTTCCAGATGTCATCTTTGCCTGTATAGTTTGGAAGATGGTGGTGTCATTAACACATACAGTAGTTTTAAATGATATATTTGAGGTACTTGTGCCACATCTAGATGGAAATGTTGAATAGGCTATTGGAAATGTGCTGCCAAACTTCAGAAGAGAAGAAATACATTTAGGAGTCATTTGAGTAGAAAGGATCATTGAAGGCTGAGGATTAAATGAGATTGCCAGGAAGAGGCAAAAGCCAAAGACACATCTTTAGGAAATTTTCTACATTTAGAGGGGGATGAGAGAAGAGTCAGAGCAGATTTATTTGATCATAGACAAAGTGAAACCTAAAAGTCGTGTAAGGAGAAGGGAGTAGGGAGAGTACTTACAGGAGGGAAACATCTGAATTACAGATTCTTTTTAATAAAAAGTTTTACACAGTTTGTATTATAAGCTAAGTCTTATGCTAATAGCTAAAATATGTAAGTTAATGAAAGGCATGTTTTGCAGAAAACCTGCGTTATATGAGTATGTATTATAAACAGAATAGATGTTTAACATTAAATAAGACTATTTTGCTGAATGTAGAAGTTGAAGAAGTCTTTCATTTTTTAAACTTGAATTTGAGAGAATATAGTCAAGTAGTCTTTTTAATTAAAAGCCTTGAAGTTAAGACAAGAAATTTTTTGTTTGTTTTAACATATATGATAACCATTTGAATGAATTCTGAATAGTGATGTTTTACCATACTTGTATATCTGTTTGCCTTCAGCACTTGGTAGAGTATTTCCCCTGCAGTATTTGTAAGTATTCTATTGAGGGTAAAAATATCCACCATGTACTGTTGGTTTTTGCTAAGTAACTTTTTGTTTTTATCTTTCAGGATCTGACTGGCATAGAATCTATGGATCAATGTCGCCATACCTTGGAACAGCATAACTGGAACATAGAGGTATTATAGGATTCATTATGAGTGTACTTATTTCTTACTCCCTGCTCTGATAACAGATCTCAAAGACGTGTACGTTTCTTTTTTTCCTTTTCACAGCAAAAATCTTCTCTCAATAGTTTGTTTTTTGTTTTTTTAATTTACAGCTCTTTAGTCTTTAAATTACCCACTCCAGTGTTCTTGCCTGGAGAATCCCAGGGACGGAGGAGCCTGGTGGGCTGCCGTCTATGGGGTCGCACAGAGTGGGACACGACTGAAGTGACTTAGCAGCAGCAGCAGCAGCAGTCTTTAAATTTGTGTGAAAGGTGAAGATTATAATCAGAGTTTATAAAATCACAGAAAAGATTGTGACCAAATCCCTCAGTATAGTGTCCCTCCCTCTTTATATTTTCTTAATGACTCTTTGGGGAAAATACTGGTTTTTCTATATTTGATTTACAGCCAGATACCATAATGTGAACCTTTTTATTAAATATTTTAAAATTTATTCTTATGAATTTTCTATTTAGTTATGTTACCTGCAGCTCGTCATTTTTTTTTTCAGTATATGGATCTTTTGTGTTATTTGATGTTGAATTGGCTAGTACTTCAGAATAGTCTCAATTAATAATGGTAATAGCAAACACCTGGTGGGCTGCCGTCTATGGGGTCGCACAGAGTCAGACACGACTGACTCGACTTAGCAGCAGCAGTAGCAGTAAACACCTTGTCCTCACTATAATGCCTCCAATGTTTTATTATCAAGTGTAATGCTAGTTATTATTTTGAGATAGAGCTACTAGAATGTAATAAGCTCCATGAGAGCAGAGTGGTTTTGGTTTTTTTGACTATTGTATTCCAGCATCTAAAATTGATCCTAGTATATCATAGGCTCTCAGATATCTGTTGACTGTTCTTCTTTTCTTGCTTTATTAGTGGATGTTGAGTTTAATCAAGTGCACTTTTGATGTCTGTTGAACTTAACTATTTAATTATGGTATATTATTTGAATAGAGTACTGGATTACAAGTGGTATTTAGTTATTCAGCGCTATTTTGGAGCAATTCTAGGCTCTGGCACTAGAGCAAACAAGACTTAAGTCCCTATTCTCATGGAGCTTCAGTTTGTAATAAATGCTGTGAATAAGATGAGTAAAGAAAATAGAATAAAGAGGATAAGGAAAGTCATTTTAATAGGGTGGTCAAGTAAGGCCTTTCTAGGGAGGTTATATTTGAGCTGACACCTGAATGATGTAAAGGAATGATGAATGTGGAATTTTAAGGGGAATACATTTTAGGCAGAAAGCATGATGCTGCTCTGTATGATACTTTGGTATTGTCTCCTTGTTAGACTTTTATGTCAAGCATATGCTGGCTTTTTAAAATGACTGACTTGATAAAATGGGTTGAGAAGCCTAGTTAGCATAGATTGAAAAGGAAGCAATTTAAAACTTGCTTCTGCCTTTTCTGTATTAACTTCTTCATTTCCCTCCCATTGGTCATAATCTATTTGTTGCCTACTTTTTTCTTGATAAGCTTTCTTGAGGATCCTTTTTTCTTAGAGATTTTCAGGATAGGTTTAGAGATTAGCATAGGCTGTCTCAAGCACTATGTCATTTTCTCTCTTCTATGTTTGTTCTATTATTCCCTCTTCTCATGGTTTTTATTATGCTTACTTTCCTTTTTAAAAAATGAGATTTGAAAAAAAAAATGAGATTTGCTGGAGACTTATTTTACTTGTTTATAAAAAGCTCTTGTATTTATCAGTTCTTTTTACTGTTTATAAAACAAAATCTGATGTTAATGTATTTTACCATACTTTTGTAGGTTTGTGTTCTCCTTTTTTTTTTTTTTTAACCATTATGATTTTTGAAGCTTTGTTAATTTATTTGTACTCTTACATTTAAGCCTGTGAATTTTCTTCTGAAACTATTATTTTAAATGTTTTATTTTCTTCTTTGGTCCAGGAGTTATTGAGAAACACTTTTTTGTTTGTTTATATAGCTGTATAGATTTGTATATAATTTTCTTGTTACATAAATGGAATTATGCCATATTTACATTTTTTCACTTTCAGTAACTCCTAAAAATAATACATAAAAGTAACTTTCGTTCTAAGTTACACAAAAAGATGCTCAGTATCACTTAACTATTACAGAAATGCAAATCAGGGCTACAGTAAGGTGCCATCACATTCAAGTCAGAATGGCCATCATTCAAAATTCTACAAATAACAGATACTGGAGAGGGTGTGGGGAAAACAAATCCTCCTGCATTGTTGGTGGGAAAGTAGTTGGTGCAGTCACTGCAGAAAACAGTGTGACGGCTCCTCAGGACACTGAGCTCAGAATCGCCACACGGCACAGCAGGTCCACCGCCCGGGTGTCGTCCAGCGGAACTGTGAGTCAGAAAGACACAGCGCCCCCGCCAGGCGTATAGCACCATTCACGACAGAGGAGGCATGGAACCAGCCTAATGTCCACCAACAGAGGAACACATAAAGAACATGTGATGTGTGTATATATACAGTGGGATGCTGCTCAGCCATAAAAAAAGAAAAAAAGAAATAATGCCATTTGCAGCAACATGGATAGAGCCAGAGATTATATCATACTAAGTGAAATAAACCAACAGAATGATCTCTGTTCGTTTCCAAGGCAAACCATTCAATATCACAGTAATCCAAGTCTGTGCCCCAATCACTAATGCTGAAGAAGCTGAAGTTGAACAATTCTATGAAGACCTAAAAGACCGTCTAGAACTAACACCAAAAAAAAGATGTTCTTTTCATTATAGGAGACTGGAATGCAAAAGTAGGAAGTCAAGAGATACCTGGAGTAACAGGCAAATTTGGCCTTGGAGTATAAAATGAAAAAATGAAATGGCAAAGGCAAGCAGAGTTTTGCCAAGAGAATGCTGGTCATAGCAAACACACTCTTAAAACAACCCAAGAGAAGACTCTACACATGGACATCACCAGATGGTCAATACCAAAATCAGATTCATTATATTCTTTGCAGTCAAAAATGGAGAAGCTCTATACAGTCAGCAAAAACAAGATGGGAGCTGACTGTGGCTCGGATCATGAATTCCTTATTGCCAAATTCAGACTTAAATTGAAGAAAGTAAGAAGAACCACTAGACCATTCAGGTATGACCTAAAACAAATCCCTTCTGATTACACAGTGGAAATAACAAATAGATTCAAGGGATTAGATCTGATAGAGTGCCTGAAGAACTATGGACGGATGTTCGTGACATTGTACAGGAGGCAGTGATCAATACCATCCCTAAGAAAAAGAAATGCAAAAAGGCAAAATGGTTGTCTGAGGAGGCCTTATAAATAGTTGAGAAAAGAAGAGAACCTAAAGGCAAAAGAGAAAAAGAAAGATATACTCATTTGAATGCAGGGTTCCAAAGAATAGCAAGGAAGGATAAGAAAGCCTTCTCAGTGATCAATGCAAAGAAACAGAGGAAAATGACAGAATGGGAAGGACTTAAGAGATCTCTTCAAGAAAATCAGAGCTACCATGGGAACATTGCATGCAAAGATGGGCACAGTAAAGAACAGAAATGGTATGGACCTAACAGAAGCAGAAGATATTAAGAAGAGTTGGCAAGAATACACAGAACTATACAAAAAAGATCTTTATGACCCAGATAACCACAATGGTGTGATCACTCACCTAGAGCCAGACATCCTGGAATGAGAAGTCAGTGGGCCTTAGGAAGCATCACTGTGAACAAAGCTACTGGAGGTGATGGAATTCCAACTAAGCTGTTTCAAATCCTAAAAGATGATGCTGTTAAGGTGCTGCACTTAATATGCCAGCAAATTTGGAAAACTCAGCAGTGGCTACAGGACTGGAAAAGGTTAGTTTTCATTCCAGAGCCAAAGAATGTTCAAACTACCACACAATTGTGCTCATCTCACACGCTAGCAAAGTAATGTTCAAAATTCTCCAAGCCAGGCTTCAATAGTACGTGAACCATGAACTTCCGGATGTTCAAGCTGGATTTAGAAAAGGCAGAGGAACGAGAGATCAAATTGTCAACATCCGATGGATCATGGAAAAAGCAAGAGAGTTCCAGAAAAACATCTACTTCTGCTTTATTGACTACATCAAAGCATTTCACTATGTGGATCACAACAAACAGTGGAAAATTCTTGAAGAGATGGGAATACCAGACCACCTGACCTGCCTCTTGAGGAACCTATATGCAGATCAGGAAGCAACAGTTAGAACTGGACATGCAACAACGGACCGATTCCAAATAGGAAAAGGAGTACATCAAGGCTGTATATTACCACCCTGCTTATTTAACTTTTATGCAGAGTACATCATGAGAAATGCTAGGCTGGAAGAAGCACAAGCTGGAATCAAGATTGTGGGGAGAAAAATCAATAGCCTCAGATATGCAGATGACACCACCCTTATGGCAGAAAGTGAAGAAGAACTAAAAAAGAGTCTCTTGATGAAAGTGAAAGAGGAGAGTGAAAAAGTGGCTTAAAACTCAACATTCAGAAAACAAGGATCATGGCATCTATTCCCATCACTTCATGGCAAAAAAGATGGAGAAACAGCAGAAACAATGAGAGACTTTATTTTGGGGGGCTCCAAAATCACTGCAGATGGTGATTGCAGCCATGAGATTAAAAGACACTTGCTCCTTGGAAGAAAAACTATGACCAACATAGATAACATAGTAAAAGTAGAGCAATTTGCCAACAAAGGTCCATCCAGTCAAAGCTATGGTTTTTCCAGTAGTCATGTATGAATGTGAGAGTTGGACTATAAAGAAAGCTGAGCGCCAAAGAATTGATGCTTTTGAACTGTGGTGTTGGAGAAGACTCTTGTCCCTGGGACTACAAGGAGATCAAACCAGTCAACCAAGACTCTGATGCTGGGAAAGATTGAGGGCAGGAGGAGAAGGGGATGACAGAGCATGAGATGGCTAGATGGCATGATCAACTCAATGGACATGAGTTTGAGCAAACTCCAGGAGATTGTGAAGGACAGGGAAGGTGGTGTGCTGCCGTCCTTGGGGTTGCAAAGAGTTGGTCATGACTGAGTACTGAAGAACAATAATATAGATGTGTATAACTGAATCACTGTTGTACAGCAGAAATTGATCAATTATACTTCAATTTTTAAAGATCAATTAATAGAAGAAAAAAAAATTAGCTTAAAAAGTTAAAACAAAGCCTAAGATTATGAAAAAATCTGGGTCTGATCACTTCCCTACCACTGTCTCACGGTCCTACATTCCCAACATAGTAGTATTAATGATTTCTTTTGCTTTTTTCCCAGATATTTTTGTTCCTCTCTAGAAATATTTGTGTGTTAAAAGTGAAAAGTGAAAGTGTTTGTTGCTCAGTTGTGTCTCTTTGTGACCCCGTAGATGAGCCAGCCTGGCTCCTCTGTCTGTGGAATTCTCCAGGCAAGAATACTGGAGTGGGTAGCCATTCCATTCTCCAAGGGATCTTCCTGACCCAGGGATCAAACCTGGGTCTCCTGTATTGCAGGCAGATTCTTTACTGTTTGAGCCATCAGGGAAGCCCCAGAATATATATGTTGTTCTCCAAAGAGCTTTTATTTATATAGGCTGTATCTGTTTGTTTATTACCATGTTGTTGCTCTGTTCAGCCACTCAGTTGTGTCTGACTCTTTGCGACCCTATGGACTGCAGCATGCCAGACTTCTCTGTCCTTGACGATCTCCTGGAGCTTGCTCAAACTGATGTGCATCGAGTTGGTAATGCCATCCAATCCTCTTATCCTCTGTCGTTCCTTCTCCTGCCTTCAATCTTTCCCAGCATTGGGGTCTTTTCTAAGAGTCTTCTCTTTGCATCACGTGGCCAAAGTTTTGGAGCTTCAGCATTAGTCCTTCCAATGAATATTCAGAGTTCACTTCCTTTAGGATTGACTAGTTTAATCTCCTTGCAGTCCAAGGGACTCTCAAGAGTCTTCTCCAAAACCACAGTTCAAAAGCATCAATTCTTTGGCACTCAGCCTTCTTTATGGTCAAACTATCACATCCATGCATGACTACTGAAAAAACCATAGCTTTGACTATACAGATAGTTGTCAGCAAAGAATGTCTCTGCTTTTTAATAAGTTGTCTAGGTTGGTCATAGCTTTTCTTCCAAGGAGCAAGTGTCTTTTAATTTCATGGCTGCAGTCACCATCTGAGTGATTTTGGAGCCCCTCAAAGTAAAGTCTGTCTCTGTTTCCATTGTTTCCCCATCTGTTTGCCATGAAGTGATGGGAACAGATGCCATGATCCTCATTTTTTGAATGTTGAGTTTTAAGCCAACTTTTTCCCCTCTCC